>NW_027325363.1:16429247-16735850 GCF_036924035.1 Leuresthes tenuis
GGAAAATGAAAATGAGAAGATGAGTAAACCAATACCAGAACAGCAGTAACATCAACTCGGGAAGGGCAGTGAAGCACAAGGACAGTACTAGGACTGCACTCTCATCAACAGCCAGAAAAAATAAGCAGGATTCTTCAACAGCTTTAAATTGAGAGTTACTGCATTACTTCCATCAACTGCCAAGAAAGCACCCTGATATGCATGTCCAGTTCTCAAAGTAGATCAACACATGTTGCCATTTGCTGGGAAAAGATTCATAGATCTCAGATTTCTTATGACGGAGATAAAGAAAGTTTGTTCATAACCATAGCGTGAAGGCTCCCACATTAGTTAAATCACTGAATTAATTGCTATTACAATTCCACTCACCACCTGTTCCTCGTGTTGCTTGTGCTGCTCCACTGAAAACAATTTAAATCACCAAAGTTCTGTGTCAGAGATAACGTTTATTGTTTGCTGTTTGAAAAACTGTTCACCAAACTGGATTCTCCATCTGACAATGAATCTAATGCAGTAGCAAAACTCATTTAGCACCGCAACAGCTCGGTTTGGAGGACAGTTTGAAGACACGTCCTTGCCAGCAGCAAAAAGACGACGTAACACACACACACACATACATGCACATGTCTGCACAAAAAGTGACTTCAATAACAATTTTTGGGTCTGGATACACATTCTTATATGTGCTGCATGGCTCGTCACTTTCAGTACTTGACAATGCAATGAAATGTGAGAAAACAGCTGCGTAATTAAGCACAAAGCTTCTTCAATCAATGGTTGCTATGGTTCCCGGGAGATTTGAGACCCGTGTTCCATATGTTCCACATAAGTGATGAGTTATCTAATCATATGCCAGTGTGTGTTTTGTGAATTTTGAATTTTGCATTTGCACGATCCTCTCATTGTGCATGGACATGTGTGCCAACATGCATGTGTGGCTGTGTGTGATCGTAGTCCAGATGTTGAGAGTACACATCAATTAGATTTACACGTACAGTTTTATATAGCTACCTTTTAGCAGCAATAATGTGAGGTAATTTTTTTTCTGTATGATGTTATCAGTCTCTCACATGGCTTTTCACATGATTACTTTGTTCATTAAGGTTTGTGGGCATTTCCAAGCAAACAAAAAGAGGTCAGCAAGATAGTTATCCTACTGTGTAGGTTTTCCTTTCATTATTACAAGAGGGACGTTATTTATGAGACATTCGAAATTTGTAATTTTGGAAGGATAGCTATTAGCACACGATCTGAGGATTCTTTCTCTGCAGAGGATCAAATCCATTACTCCAGCACCGCAGTGAAACACATAGCTCAGTGAGCTTAACGCCAACACTGAGAAGAATCTGACATACCAGCTTGTCAAGCATTCAGATTCACATTTAACATTTAAAAACATACGTTATCTAAGTGATTCTACATGTTAAAACACACATACAACATGTATGTCTAATGAAACCCAGAAAAGCCCTGCAAAGGCTTGACAGCTCTGGCTGCTGGAGGAAGAAGGCCTGTGGTGGTTGCTGGAAGGCGACTGGGCTAAAAGCTGCCTACCATGCATGAAGACTCTCTGTTGTAGCTCTTGCACTTACATTCAAAAGCTTCAATTGAAGTATCTTCTCACTCTCAAAGGGTACACAACCCCAGAGAAGGACGTTCACACAAGTTCCACATCTCATTTACAAAGTAAAAAGAACATAAATATCATTTAGACATCTGAGGGACATTCAAAGCTGTTAAAATTGTACTCTAACTCATCTAGTCAGAGAATGTTAATAGTTTCCCAAACCCGATTTAAAAACCTGCGTTATTACGCAGTAACACCTCCACAATTGAATGTGTTTCATTTGTTTATTTATTTATTTTTTTTATATTCCACTGATTGTGTTGTCTACTTTAAAAGCAGCATAAGCCTTTTTTTTTAAAATAGGCTTTAGTCAGAGAGGGCTTCAATGTCATAAAATTACTTAATTGACAAAACTTCTTGGCCACAGAAAGAGAGTAATGCCGCTGATGCTGTGACATGAAATGTTGAACAATGAACAATGAACAGAGGGTTCTACCCAAAGCCCAGCACTGTGAGGCCGTTTTGGCAATGGAAAGAATGACGAGGTGAGGATTTGAGAGTCAGAGCCACTATGTAGAATAAATCAGGAAGTTGAAGTTACCAAGTCTTGCTGGGACATACTGCTAAAAGTACAGTAGCTGAGAACACTGGAGCTAAGGTCCTGTGGCGTCTCGTTCATATATGCCTCAAGCCAGTACTGATGCACCTTCATTGTGCATCATGTGTGAAAGAACAGAGGTGGAACGGGGGTCAAATTTGATCCACCTGTATGCTTTGACCCAGATGCAAAGTGATTCCTTAGATGAAACGGACCCCCCTCATTCATGCTCACACTCATCGAACTGGCATCACAGAGCTTTCCACAGCAACCGACGGTGCTATCGTCACTCAGCCTGGTGTCATGACTCCATGACACCAGCTTGATGTATACAATGACAGAGTTGTGAGGCTGAGCCACCTCTGTTTGGCATGTGTAAATTACGAGAGACAGTGGTGGGTTAAGGAATATGTATTTTTTGTCATTAAGGTACAACCCCTATGTGTAAGACACTTTTAAGTTCCAGGCAGGCAGGCAGAAGTTGGCCAACCAACCAACCAACCAGGCATAGTGGTAGTAGACCAGGAGCACAAGACACTACTTTTGACAAATTAAGCAATTCACGCTAATGTAACATCTGTAAGAAGGAGCACAGTAAGACTGGAAAGTACCAGTGGCCAAAGTAACCATGATGTAAAAGGTGAAACCTAAGTGGTTCCAGTGGTTATAAGGGGCTGTGAATCCCAGCAGAGGATGACTCCAACAGATCTAAGATGTCTGATCAGTAGAGTGCTGTGCAGGTAAGTTATTTTTGTGGAGGGAATGAAAAAGAACGCAGGATGGTGGTGTGGTGGTTAGCACTGTTGCCTCACAGCAAGTGGGTTCCAGGTTCAACTCCTCACTGGGGCCTTTCTGTGTGGAGTTTGCATGTTTTCCCCATGTATGTGTGGGTTCTCTACAGGTACTCTGGCTTCCTCCCACCATCCAAACACATGCACAGTGGCCCTGTGATGGACTGGTGATCTGTCCAGGGTGTACCCTCCATCTTGCCCTGAGAAAGGCTCGTTTGACCCTAAATTGGATTAAGTGGGTATAGAACATGGATGGATGGATGGAATAAAAAAGATTAAATAAAGAATAAAAAGTGTGGATCTGGCTCATCTATTTGCTCGGCAAATGTTAGCAATAATTATAGACATAGACTTGCTATCACAAACCACACAGTAATGTATAAGTGACGATATATCGTATGATGCAAAGGATAATAAGATGATACAATGCAATATTTTTGCACAGTAGTTTTTAAGGTACTTTTAAAACTTCACTGATTGTACAAGCTTGGTCCAAAGCAATGTTTACTCAGAATGATTCTTAAAAATGTATGCAACTTATACACTTGAGATTAGTTAGACATTTGGAAGATTTATGACTTAACCTGTTGGTTTATTTTCTTTTTTGACATTGTGCAGAGAATTTCAGAGAGATGATTTAATGGGGAGGTTCTATGGCAAATTTTCCCAATCTCTAGCAGCACTATTATTTTTGAAGATGGAGGAGGTGGAGTAATGCCAGCTTATGTAGTCTCTCCACTGTCAGTTTACATAATTAGATATATATGACTGGGGGTGGTCATGTAAAGTGAATATGGAGTTTAATGGATTTAACCCAGCAATACCAAACTTCATGTCTCACTTGAATTGTTTCTTGCTGTTTTGTATAAGCTTACCCCGTGTGTATGAGAACATATATTAGTTTAAAGCACAGACTCTAAAGCAGGGTTTTTCAACTCAAAACACCTGATTCAAATGAATGGCTCCTTATCAGGCCACTTGATGATGAGCTGATCATTTAAATCAGGTGTGGTGGAGGAGAGAAACATCGAAAACATGCAGGGCAGTGGGTCCCGAGGAAACACTGCTCTAAAGTAAAGCTGAATCTAGCCACAGTAATTTAGTTAATTGTTGTTCATTTAATACAAACTGACACTACACAGCGTTTATCTTGCTGATGAATGATGAGGCTTTTGTTGAACCTGCTGCTATGATTAGAATGATATAAGGCGAAAACTAACAAAGGCAAAAAATTATTTACACAGATTTGATTTAATTAGATTCAATTTCTCCAATATGTATTCACCTTTTATATCTAAGGTCCTGAATATAAGAAATAGTTGCCTGGTGGTATAAATTGCTAATTATTATCCCCTCGTCCTCTTCTCTCATGCCTGTGGAAAAACAACGATGGTGGCCACACTTACTTTGGGTCCTTGAGGACACAATCATATCTAATACACAATCATATCTGTTTCACACTAGAAGTTAAATGCTTTTACTTATGTAGTCACTTACCAATTACTTCTTCTACAAACAAAAAAGCAAAGCAAAACACATTTTGCAAAATTAAAATGCATAAATAAATTAATAAGATTCAAATGCATAAATAAGTTTGGGGAAACAAACTGGGGAAAGAAGAACAAGAGATAAACAAATATGGGGAAATGAAAGCGTGGATGCAGAAAAGTCAGTGCAGGAAAAAGAAACTTAGATATAAATTTAGTATACATTAAGTGCCTTCATGTGAAAGCTGATTTTGTTTTGTGGCTTTAATATACTTCCAACACCCATTTTGGGAGCAGCTAATGTAGATTCCAGGAATACTGTAGGCTTTTTGCTGCAAGGACCAATGCAAGGGTTTAAAACTACAGTCAGGATTTAATGTATAGCTTGACAGCAGGCAAAGAGTGCTCAGGGGAGAGGTTTAGCGAGCTCAGGGAGGATAAATAGCAAAGTGAAGCTTAAGAAATTTCAGTTAAAGGCAACTAAGACAGAACTGTGTTACTTAAAAAATAGCCTGGACTGAGGCAAAAGAGTTTCTAATAATGAATAATACCCAGGAATAAGGAAGGAATAAGGAAGATTATTTTCCTGCACACCTGCTGGGCAGCTTTATGCCGCTCTACTGAAAAGTAGTGTACAAAATATGAAAAGCTCGTCAACAGTCTTGTAATATATTTCCCTGCTCAGGTTGTAGTTGCATATTTTAATTTTAATCATCAGTAAACATCCTCTTAGTCATGTGTGGTTCATGTGTGGTTCAGAAGAGTTGTTTATATTGGATAATAGTATAGTCCCATCGGAAAAAAAAACTAACTGAATTTCTTGTTAAGAACCAACCAGAGTGGCTTTGACCAATGCTGAAATGATCCGTCTCCCTGTCACAAGGCTTTAAAGTACAACTACCTGTACAGAATGTTCACTTAAAGGATAAGAATAAGAAAGTTGGCTTCTGTGGGATTTAAAGAAATAGAAATTTAATCACGTAATTTCATGGGTTATGACAGAAATCGGAAAAATGATCAATCGCTACCAGCTGCTATGTTTCAGGAACAAGGCGGCTCTGATCTACATATACTACATTGCTTAGAGCTGTCAGGCAGAATCAATCATTCATGAAACCATTTTAAAGTCATGAATGGAGTGTGGTACAGATTGATATTTTACACTAGATAATGTGCATTTCAAAAGGTTTCCATGACTGCTGAGGTCAGCCCTGATTATCTAGATCTTAAACATGGAGCCTTGATCTTAAAAACTTCATATTTAAGGTGAATGCCACTGTCTGTGCTTTTGGTTTTGTAGTTAATTTGAATTAATATTGTAGTTCATCTTGCTTCCAGTTCTATTTTGTAGAGGCTGGCCCCATGTGTTTTCTAACTTTTTTTTTACTCCTGGATTCATTTAGCTAATCACCACCACCTGTCTTTCGTTAGTCGTTTGCTCCCACAGTATAAACACTCCTTGGTTTCCTTTATCCATCATCAGATCCTTGTCATGTTTTTCTTCACATCTCCCCAATGTCATCCAGTCCTGCATTTATACTTTGCATCTGTTTCTATTATTTTCTGCCCATTTGTTGAATCTGCTGCTTCTGCAACAAGTTGTATTTGCTTTTAAATGAATTTGCTTTATTGTCCCAATCTACCTGCCTTCTGCCTCACTTGGGTCCTCCACCTTGTGACTGTTAATGCATTCATGTTGTAATGAGCTATAGAAGCACAAGACTAATATACTAAAATTGTCTTACTCTGAGATTAAAGATGTTCTTTTTTTTAAGATGTATACATCTAATCTGGTAATATCCTCAAGATTTAAAAAAAGCTTGTTTTCAAGCTTAGACATGAAAACATCAATTTGTTCCTCTCTAAAACCATGAACAGAATCTTGTGGTGTTCAGACAAACATAACTGACCTTCTTTATCATAAGCCCTTCTTTAGCCTGCCAAACAATTGTCCTCACTGGCAACATCACACCTGAAACCATGGGTGCAAGTTGAAATGAAGATACTTTCCCTAGTGCAGTTGGAAAAGAGATGCTTCATAAAGAATGCAAAAGTGAGGACAGAGTTGAACTTGATTTATGCTTCCTCTTTAGATCCAATGAAGCCCATCACCTTGTCATTCATGAATAGACAGTTATACGTGAGAAGCAGAGTGTCCCTGCTTTAGTTTAACTTCAGTTTATTTAGTCTCAGAACAAAAAGAATTTCAGGGTACTTTACAGCAAAAACTAAGTTCAGTTCAAATCCAATTAAATACAAATCAATTCAATCAAATTCAGTCTAATTTAGATTTTAAAATTAAACTTAGAATCTTCAGTTCATTTGAATTTCCGTGTATCCGTGTATCATTTATTCATAACAATTTTGGAATTAAAACAGGAAGAAAAATACAATAAAAAAAAAAAAGCCCCACGTTTTTTCCTATTTTCGTTGTGTGAAATCAAATAAAGAAGCATTCTGTTCGATTTTGTGCTCATGTTTATCACAATGAATGCATATATATATAATATTTAATGTGCATGAAAGAATTGAAAAAGATTCTGTCATGCATCTTCACCTGTGAACTACTGCCCTCAAAGGTGAACCATGTATCATGTGGAGTGGTAGTGCAGCAACAGAACATCGGACGATGAACCAACACCAATTAAGCCGCAGTCTGAAATTTCATAGATTTTGCCTCCACCACACGGAGGGGTGCAGGATTATTAAGCCATCAGTTAATGATGTTAAGCCAATAAAGTTTATGTTGTTTATGCATTTAGCAGACGCTTTTATCCAAAGCAACTTACAGGTAGGCAGATAGGGTGAGGGGCCTTGCCTAAGGACCCCTACTGGAAGTAGTACCAATCATGCATTTTAATCAAATTGAACCTGATATAATATTTACCAGGCTATGATATAAAATCTTTTGAGCAATGTATTTGCTATAAATTAGCTCCAACCAAAGGTGTTCTTGTTATACAATTGATTAGTACAATTGATTACTACAATTGTCCTGTCTAGACATATACAAATTTTGACGATGAAAATATTACACTGGAAGTAGGCAGCCATAGAAAATGTTTTTTTATGCGATTTCAAAGACAGATGCTCACAGTGATTATGAACAAGGTAATAACTTTTAGATCAACTATATCATTACCTTATTTTTAAGGTTGTTAGATTTGTGATGTCAGAAATATCAGATTGGGATCCTAATCTGGTATTTGAGATTTTATTGGGCCTAATTAGTTTATTTTTTTCATTTTTTTTTCTTTGATGACATTTACTACACATCATCCCAGCAGCCACAGTGTGGTTCAATGTAAGGTAATACATTACCTCACATTACAGGTAATGTAAGGTTTACATTACCAAACCTTTTTCTTGGTATATGAGTGAATATACTCAGAGCATCGATTTTGCTTGCAAAATTAGACAGTTGCAACTCCCCAGTATGACTGAATCATTGGGAGACAAACACTGCAAAGTATTCTGAAGCACGTAATAGCCGAGACATGCCGTGCAGCAGGATACAGTGTGCCACAGTGCATGCGGTGATACAGGGCAACATTGATGTTTGGGTGGGAAAATAGTCACAAAAATAAACAGTGATCTGTTGCAATAGAGACATTTGGAAAATAATATACAATGCGGTGTTTGCTGAACCGATTTTGAAACTTACAAGGTGTGAATTGTTTTTAGATGGCAATAATGTGCTCTTCTTCTGTCCCTGCTCTCAGTAGGTGTTAGCTTAACGCTTCTCCAGAATGCTCTGCTGCCTACAGCAGGTAAGGTACAAACTACTCATAAGTATGTCACACAACACCACTTCTCTAAAACCCCCAAACTATCTCTTTAACATAGATCATTTGTGACGGCATGGGGAAAACATGTGGTGCCTTTCTTTTTTTTTTGTCCCCCTAAACTAGTGTTATAGAGTCAAATAAGCCTACACCCCTTTTACATATATTACTCAAAATAAAGACAGTTGAGTTGCACAGCCTTATTCTCACAGCCACCTCCGGATGCACTGCCTTGGCAGAAATCAGTAATATCAAGTCATATTTCTTTGACTATACCTTGATTAATCTCTTAGGCAGAGAACTTAAAATTGTGAATGTATAATGTAACTTAGACAATATACAGGGGACTCGTTAATGTGCAGCTTTCATACTGAAAAAGGGCATGATCCACAAAAAAGTACACATGCATGACCTAGTAACTCTGCCATGGTTCCTCCAAAAAATGAGTTACGTGCCCCTCTGTCACGAAGGGAACTCTTGAAGATGACTCGGACGCAGAGGACAGGTGTCAGCTGACAAACTTTATTCTTCAACCAAAAACAGGGAAATCCCAGGGAACAAAAAACACCTCAAAAGAAGGATGATCGGGAAAAAAGCTCTAACTACACTAAAGGAGCTATGAAAATACAAAATGGCAAAAGGCCAACCAAAAACTCTCTCTTACGAGGAACTAGACAGACCTAACTGTGACTGAAGACTTGACTATGGACAAAGGGCTTGTGTGCAGGATGATCAGACAAGACACAATGGCACAAGACAAAGGGAGACGCAGACAATAAGAACACATGAGGGAAGTGGGGAACAGGTGGATACAATCAGGAATCAGAGAAGACAATCAGACTGGTGACACATGAGGAAGGGCAAAGAATCTGAAACGAGAAGGGAGTTAATTTCCAGAATAAAACAGGAAGTCACAAAATAAACGTGGAGACATGACTAAAACTTAACTTGACATACCAGTGTGACACCATGTCTCAAAATTTCCGATCAACAAAGACAAATCCAGTTGCAATAACTAATAGGAAGTTTAGAGTCTAAGATCAAGGGCTGTATGTCAGACAAAATGCACTAATTGCTTGTTTATTGTCTTGACCAGTAACAAACGAAAAAAAAAAGCTGTAGTGGCAGAGGCAAATAAAATGCAAAAATGAATAAATGCATTTTAAAGAAAAACTCTGAAGTGAATGTCAAGAAAAGCGTGTGTACCGATTATGACTGACAAAAGTCGACATGCAGCCAGTGTTGATGGCACATGAAGAGAGGGAGGCAGCCTGCTATTCCACTATATCAATTTAGTTTTTACTATTCACCGCTATTTTAAAAGTAAAAGAATATCAATTGTACGCAGTAAGCTGGCTGGACAAAGTGACACTGTGTAATGATAATCACTGTCATAGATTACGAAGCAGAAACTAAGAAGTCCGTTGGCAGGGAGACCCCACCATGAGCCCATCAAAGTCAAGCAGACTCACAAGAGAGAAGAGGCCTCTCCAGAACAGGGGTCTCTGGGCTCTGCAGGTCAAAGATGCACTTGCACAGACGTAAGCAGTTCACTGAAGAAACTGGTGAGGAATGACTGAACATACAGGGTAACTTTCCTTTCTTCTCAAACTGTACTGCTTTTTTCGTCAAATCCTCGTTTTAAACTAATATTTATGAGGATGTTAGGAAAACTGACAAAAGTAAATGCAATCTGCAGTATCACTGTGCTAGCATCAGCTAAAATGTCTGCGGTTAACAAATGACAAAGTATTCAGAATAATGGCTTGAAGCTTGAAATTATGCCTTGGAGCTTGAAACATGCTCTTTAAAGCCCTTTTAAAGTACTTTTTATCATAACCGTCGTATCGCACAGTTCTTGAATCATGCAAAGAGCACATTGTTAAAAGTGAGTATAGAAAAGTCTTAAAACTACAGACTAAAAATGTTATTTATTTCTACTGACATGGGCAACTCAGGAAGGGACTGAGCTGGCTGACCTGGAATGTGGAGGAGTGTGCACAAAATGGGCTATGGCTTTGCGACAAGGGGGAATCCCACAAACTGCTTTTCAGAGGCTGTAGGAAGCGTGCCACCTTTCTTAGTGTCTTTATTCATTAATGGCAGTAAGACATGCAAAGCGGCAGAAGAGGCTTCTCTCAAAGGAAACTGCAACCGCCAGTAAAAATCCTCCAACAATGAGTAAACTACACAACTTAATTGTTTGCAATTCAACTTTATCGATGTAGACGTGAATAATTAAAAGGTCAGTGTGAGTTCAGGATTAGGGAGGGAGATTTGTTTAGCGGTACGGAAATACAGACAGCGATTTCAGGAACAGCTTGATCAAGATTAATTAATGCATGTGTTATTGGAAAGAGGCTTGTGCAGCAGGCTAAGTATAAAATATGAGAGATGGGGAAGGAGGGAGAGGTTGGTGATTGAAGAGAAATTACTTTTAAACTCTGAATGCAATGTCAGTGAACTGCTGTTGCTGCTTGTAATTTCATAAAAGTAATTACGTGAATGACTCGTAACAGACAGGAGAATGTAAATGAACTCCAACAGCGAAAGGCCTAATTGGAGAAAGACAGACACATGCAGAAAGAGGACGGAAGAGAGGAAAAATGAACTGCAGAGAGTTGTCTGGAGCTCAGAGGCTAAAAAAACAGGGAGAGTAGAGAGGAAATAAAGGAGGGAGAAAGAGGAGATGACAAATATTAATCTTGAAAGATGGGTAAACAATAGAATCAAGGGCAGAGTAAGGTGAATAAAAGAAAAAGGATGCAAAATGTATAAGACTGTCACAGAGGGCATTATATGAGGGGAAAAGAAACATGGATTTGAAATTAACACAAAACAGCATTTGTTATGATCTTGGACTATATAATTAAAACAGAATTTAACTGAAGCATGGTAAAATCTTTAAGTTTCTGTACCATAGCAGCTGTTTATTACTCCCACTGTCTGTGATAGTGCTTGCTCAAAGACAGATGACATCGCACGCTTATATCGCAGATATGAACAATCATAGACAGACAAAAAGACTTAATTGCAAATCTATTTTTCTAAGATTTCAGTTGTCTCTGCAGTTAAACTGCAGCAATCTTTTTGGCTCTCAATAGTGGATCGCACAATAGATCTTCCCCATTTTAAACTATATTTGCTATGTTTTTGTGCCAGTTACACAATCCAGTCACTGAGTCAACTGTCTTTTTGCCCATTCAGGGGGCATAACCACAGCACTGTAACATTTCAGATGATGTCCATGCATATTCCTCTATAGGGGGATACTTCCAGAATTAGACGAGCACACTTCGAAGTGCAGGTACATTTATCCATCTTCACCAGCCTTTAATTACATTTTCAGAATCTTCCATTACTTTCATCAAATCTGACCTTCTCTTATATTTCCACAATTTTCTCTATGCGTACATTTTTATCCCCCCAAAAATCTTTTAATCTAAACGGGGGTTTTCTATGATTCTCTTCTGTTTCCAAATATGCCTTTTGTCATGCTGCACAGATCCAGGCAGACAAGGTTTCGGAATGTATTGAACATAAAATCATATAAGTGTATTTATTATTAAAGAAATCTGGGTAAGGATCATTTTAAAGTCTTAAAGGGACATAGCACAGAATTTGGACACAGGATACATCTGCCAAACTGTCAGAGGAAACCCTAGGCAATACCGATGATTAGGAGGAGAAGATGAATAGCCAAAAGTATGGTTTCGTAATTTTCTTCTGAGTGAGACAGCAATTTGAAGAGGTCATACTCATCCTTGGGCTGTACAATGGATAGGTTATATATATATATATATATATATATATATATATATATATATGTTAACATTAGTGAACATATAAACACAAAATGCTGAAATGCCTGTCTATCTCAGCATGGTAGGATCCAGCATACTTGCAGTGACAGTGTTGCTAATGATAAGCAGTTATTATCTTTGTTCAGCATCTTTGTATAAAGTATTAGCATTTACAATTTTTTTTCTAAACACCAACGACAAGGTACCACTAAGGCTGTTGGGATTTATCCAGAATGGTCTTTTAAATATTCACGAGATGACCACCAAATCTTCACAGTTAGTTATAGATCGAAAGAGAATGCTAAATGCTGGCACTAAGGACAACAACAAGTTTTTTGTTTTTCTTTACATTTTCTTGTAACACAGTTTTTTTTTAGCCCCTGAAAATGAATATCCTTAAAAGCCCTGGTAAGGAGGAGGATGCTTAAAAATTCTGGTTACAGTATTATCATGTAGATACAGTATCCAGGGTTTTTGGCCTTCCAATGCAGATTGTGCACGCCATCTTCCTCTTGATAGAACATGCGTCGATCTTCCTTTTGTTGCTTGGGAAACTGAAGATGCCAGCTAGCTCGCTAAACTTCTGCTAATCTTCTGAACAGGACTTTTCACTTGTCTGCTCATAAATGTATAGTTCCTCTCTTTATTGAACTGAACATAAGAATGTGCTACCAAGTTCACCGCTATACAGTCAGCAGCCAACCCTTCCAGATTTCAACAAGCACCAGTAAGACCTCTAACTGGGTTATGTCAATGTGATTTTATTTTTTGGGAGGAGGACAAAGTAGGGAAAAAACATTTGCCAAAAGGCCTGTTTGTGTGAACTCCTGCTTCACTATATGAATCACACCATTCTCTAAGCATGTCTGCCTGCAACCTGCTGTTGAACCATCCAGCTCCACCCACGTTTACATTGACTGGATAGGGTTAGGGACCAGGTCAGAGGGGATGACTTTGAGAGAATCTTGTTTATGACAAATGTTTTGGAAGTGAGTTGAGTTGGATGGTCCAACTTCATCAATCTATAGCTCTATATCAGGATCTGCATAATGACTCTGCCAGTGCATAAGAGTGATTTAAATGGAAAAGTATATGCTGTGAAAGTGGCTGAAAGTTGGACGGAACATTGCCATCGTGAGAAAAAAAAATTGTAACTTCATAATTTAACCTTTAATGTTTATTTCCTTTTCAGCATTAATTTGCAGAGAGACTTCCATAATAATTTGCTTGGGAAGAAAGCCATCTGAGGCTGCATAAATTTACATAGATATTTCTACATTTATTTTTTTTTTAAAAACAAAAAAAAAACAACTAACATTTGGAATTTAAAATGGATGTAGATCTTGAAAACCATCACCTACATGCATACAAAACCAAACAGAACAACATTATACACAACCACCCATGAAACAGAGAAGGTTAATAAACAAACACGCTGAAAGGCATAAACCTGATGTGTGGAGAGAGATTATTGCACCTATACACAGCTCCCTGTCCTTACCTGACTAATTTGAGTCATTTTGCTTCCAGCATCACACAGTACAGCTGTATGCCACAGTCTAGGATAAGGAAAACTACATTACTCAAGGTTCTGGTGCAAACCGATCTCACTCATGACCAGTAAATTAAACTATAAAAGCAATTTGTTCCATAGAAAGATGATATTTCCTCGGAGTAAAAAAATGGGGGTGTGCAGTGGGTCTGCCACAAAGGTCTCACTGATTAAAACTTATTTTATGTGTGGAAGGAGCAGACTCACCATCACTAAATGTACAGCTTAGATGAAAAAAAAAAGAAGATTACCACCTGGATTTAACTAATCAAATGGTTGAGATATTCCCATTTGAAAGGTATTGTGCTATGAAACAATTTATTGTTAAGCGTGCCTGTGATGCTTTGTAATGTCATTATGTGTGCTTGAGTTATTATATGCGATCTGTTATCAGATCAACTATTCTAAAAGACCAGTTGAAGCCCCTCCCAACAGCACATTCAGTTCTGCAGCTTCCCCTTATCTCACCAACACCTTTCCATAGCATGTTATACCCCTACAATGACAAATTAATTACGAAATTAATTAGTTATTAAACCAGCCCTGCATTTCCCACTATCTAGTGACATTGTTTTATCATAATTGACTTGTGAGGCAAAAAGCAATAGCATAATGATGTCTGTCTCTCTTTGCTTCTTCTCCTGACAGGTTTTGACAAGGGAGATATTTGTGGATGCCAAAAGTAAGCTGAACTTCATGCCTCCTGAGAGAAAAGGTAGAGGTGGTGGAGGGCTGCAGGTGCCTGGGTTTTAACAGAGACAACAGACTGGACTGGAAGCATGAAGGTTGCTTTCAAGAGTGGACTGCTCTGTAGCCCTTAAAGCTGACTGTGGAAAGCATCAGCCAGGACATAAAATTTAATGTGAAATACTGTACATATAAGCCTCCTTTTGGTGAAACACCTCTCTGTGATCACTTTTAATCATTTGTACTGAAATGGACAACTTTCCAAGTCCTGTTAAACAGAGAGGCACAACTTCCCGTTGCTGATTATATAAAAAGTTAAGAAAGCCAGCTTTCACAGACAGGATCCAAAGCAGTTCCTTAACAGAATGGCATAAGACGGATGGGTTCTCTGACGCAAAGGTCCATTAAAACCGTTCCAGAGGGAACTCACTACATTTGAGCGTCATTGTGCAGTCTGAGCTTTGCACACTTTCTCCTTTGCTCACAATGTGAGCTTTTCAGTGGAGGATTCCTTATTAATTGGATCTTGAATCCAGTCATAGTCCTTGATATCAGCCACATATGGAAAATAGCGCTCGAGCCTCTGTTTTATGATGCCAGTGGGAGTGTACTCATGGAGTGCTTGCTCCAAAAAGCCATCTGGTATGTTATTGATTCCTCTGTTTAAGTTTCCTGTGGATTTATGATCTCGAGTGAAAGCAAGATCTAAAAGAAGGAGCAAAAAAAGCTAAAAAAAATAAATACCAACAGCTGAAAGAGGAAAAGATGCAATAATCTAAGGCAACATTAGTGCCAGTGTGACCCCAAATCAATGGCTGCAACAGGTCCCAGGGACAATATCAGCTGTTTCTGGGTCTCTATTCTTCTGGACGGAAATCTCTAAGATATTGCATGCAACCCTCAGGCTGCCAGAACCTGAGCTAGAAAAGGGATGTATATATATATATATATATATATACATTTGTTTATGTATATATGTGCATACATTGCTGATTTGTCTAAGCCAAGGCTCATCTTGTGTTTTTCTTCATAGGTGTGTGCACAATCACACTTTTTGATGGACAGCCAAGCTGTCAGACGACTATCAGCATGGTCAATCGTCCCATCAGCCTCTTCACTTGGGAGATGAATGAACCAGCAAGGTTTAAAATTACCTGTCAGCCTGCTGAAGGTTAAACAGAGTTGCAATGTGGTGTTAACTCGACGCAGCGCTCGTCAGCAATGACAGCAGTTGGGAGGTCAGTCGCCTTCAGGATTGAAATTTCATTTGATTGTGCCCAAAGGGGTATATCCTCAGTCTTTCACAAAACAGATATAACAGGTTTAATGACCTATCTCCAAAAAGAAGGAAAGAAGGTCACTTTATCTAGTGCACACTTACAGAACGGCTGACAGAACCTTTTTAGCATTTTAGCACAACAATGTTTCTAATATTTCTAATGCCGCTCCATTTCATTGAGTAAAGTTTAGCAGTGCATATTGTCAGTAGACTCAAGGAAATACACATTTGATTCATGTCACTGCACCCTACACATTCCATTTCATAGCTCTAAGGTTCCACAAGATGTAGCAGTGGAATGCATCAGAATAGACACAACCCCCCCGACACTGCATCAGATGTCACACTGTGTTAAAGCACCAACAAGCTGTGTCTGCTTCACTTGTTGCCTGTCCAGAATTTTCCAGGATAGATGTTCAAGTGTGGGACTATGTGTTATTCATGTCCTGCGGCTGTGGATGATCTTAACTTTCCAGCATGCTTAGTCTTTCATTTTCAAAGCTTGAGAAAAGCTTTGGTTTATGAGACGCTTTTTACAGAACAACTGTAATTTCCTAAAAACCCTCTTGTAAGAGATGAGCGATGGGGAAACAACAAAGGGGAAATAGAAAACCGAGACTGAGTAGAAAAGGCAAACATGGAAGAAAGAGAGCAAGAGATCGCATCAGTGGAAACTAAAATAATTTCTTTGATGACAGCAGAACACCAAGATTCTTTCCCTTACAATGCACATCTGCTCTCATCTCTGCATTCATTTATTTCCTGTTCTGCCATTTGTCTGTTTTTTCTTACATCCCACACAGATTGTTGTTCCATATCCACCCATCTCTGCAACTGTGATGTTATTTCATTCTCCCCTCTCTCTGCTCTTCCACCTATTTTCCTTCAAGCTTTCTTGTCTCTGTATCTATCTCGTTTGTGTCCCTGTTTTAGCTTAACTTTTCTGCTATCATTCGTCTCATCGTCTTATCAAAGCTCTTCTTGTCCCCTGAATGAAACTTTTTGTTCTTGTTCTGTCTCTTTAAACTTCCTTGATCCCCCATTCCTACTCCTCCCCCTTTGCTTCTTTCCCACTTGGTGATATTAATTCCTTCTAGTGTCTAAAATCTGTTACTGTCCTCTAGTGCTTAAAAAATGAACCACAGCCACACCAGCTTTGTTCACTGAATCCTCCTCTTCGTCCTCTAATCTTCCATAGTTAACAGCAGTTGACATAAATCACACCAATTGAGTTCCTGATGCTGAAGATGAAATTGAACACATCAAAGAAGTGTATTTTGATTTGAAACCCTGAAGGGGTAATTGAAGATATTTTCAAGTGCACATCTACATGTTACAGTTTTACTGCCACTTGGGGGCAAACAATCTGATGTGTGGGCCACTTATGGGAGTGTTAGTGCTGTTGTTGGTGCTTTAGCTTTGCTTCACTCTGAAAAAAGACATCACACTGAACAAAGATCTGCTTTGTGAAGGAGTGAAACTGTTGAAATAATAAAGACCTTTGAGTTCTATCTATGGTTTTAACATGTGCTTCTTCATTCTCTATCATTTTTGCCACTTTGTCCTCTCTGATGAAATCATGTAATATCTGAGGACTATGTTTTATTAGTTTTTTGGAGGACTACACAAATTCATCTGCACTGCTTGCATACACAAAACACTTCACTTCTGCATCAGCAACAATGAATTCCCACGTACTACTATCAGCGAACCTTTAAGTGGACACTCAAAAGTCTGGGCGAAGGTAACTCTACCACAAGTTCAAAATAGAATAAAAAAGCTTTGATGAGCATTTAATTCTCTCCAAGCATTGTTAAAAAAGGTACATTTATTGTGCAGCAGCAACTCATGAAACATTAAGTGGCAAGAAATGTACTGTTCTCACAGCAGAGGTTGGCTTCTTCAACTTTGGGCTGTTTCATGCTGGCAAGCACAGCCTCCTGGAACTGTTGTTTTGTCTTCTAATGAATGTAACACAGGTCTCTACAAGAAGGAACAGTACAAGCTTTACTTTTTGAGTAAGCTAAGTTTCTTTGCTATTTGCACCAAAATGTTGCATATCTTCTATAAGTCTGTGGTGGAGCGTTCGACCTGTTTTTCAGCCAGCTGTTGGGGGAGCAGTATCAGAGCCAGTGACTGAAATAAACTGAATAAACGGATAAGGAAAGCTGGCTTTGTGATTAGGGACTGCCCTGGAGCTGATTGCACAAAGATGGATGCTGCACAAATTAGGCAGCATAATAGACGATACTGCCCACCCTCAACACAAAATAGTGATGAAACAACCGTGTGCTCAGTCAGAGGCTTCTTCAGCTCCACTGTAAGAAAGAACAGTACAGGCCATTCCTGCCAGCAGCATCAGTCATAGGCAACGACTGCTTCTGACAAAAGTTACTATAATATAATTTCCCTTTGAAATGATTTCTTTTCATTTAATTAATTTTGTTTTGTTTGAATCTCCTCATCCTTGAAACACAATATTCCACTAATATTCCAATTTGTCCTTATGTTTAAAATCTATTTACTTTTAAAACACAAACTCCCATAATAAGCTGGTCTTGCTCCAGTGATTCTCATTTTTAAAATGAATGATGTCACAGCTCCTACTAGGCACTGGCTGCGCCTATCTGTATTTCCAGTATTTTACATATATAGCCAGATTTTAGAAATGTTTGTTTTCATAAACAGTTTATCAATACAAAACCATAGATTTTTACTAAATATTTCTTTTGACCAAAGTCTTCATCCACAAACATTTTTAATCCAGGTAAGAATAATCAAGAACTCTTTTTACACAATCATCAAAGCAAATACTTGTTAAGTCACTGTTATTGCCACTTTTAGAAATTCATACCCACCAAACAGCGGTAGCTTAGTGCCACATCAGTGTGTGGGAGATTAGGGACGTAACGGCAACCTTTTTGGTAAAAACACCTCCCACTTTGACTAACTCCATTACACTCCCCATTTCACCTCATCATATCAGCCCCATCTCAAACGCAATGAGTAAAATGGGCAGAAGGCTCAATGACTAAACACATTGAATCAAATCAAATCGAATCAAATTTTATTGATATGGTACCTTTCATATTTTAAAAGCAACACAAAGTGCCTCACAGAGGCTAAAAACAACAATGATAAAACACAGCAACCCTCCCACCCCCATAAATACCCAGAGAGACACGGAGATGAACAGACACACACACACACACAAGCTCAGACCCACTGCACCTATCGGACAGAGACATGGCCGGGCACCCAGACCTAAAGCAAGGAAAAAGCCACCCTTGGGGGCCAACCACACTGAGAGGGCCCCTGCCCACGACTACAGGGAGTGCCGCCACAGAGACAGTCCCGACCCCGGGCCAGAGCAGTCCACAGAACAGCACCCCGTCAGTAGACCAAAAGCAGCTCCCAGTGTGGTAGGCCCCCATGAGGAAACACTGGAGCTAAAAACTGAAAGACTAAAACAGTTAAATACTATAAAATGGTGTAAAATGAAGAAAATAGAGTAAAAGCTTTCCAGCTCATATAGTTAAAATGTCTAACTAAAACATGGAGTTAAAACACGAAGTTAAAACGTCTAACTAAAACATGGAGTTTAAAACATATAATTAAGATAATACAGAACAAAAATTTAATATGATAAATATTGATTAAAAGGAATAAAGAAAATCAATAAAATCAAGTGAAAGCCTGAGTAGAAAAGGGAAAATGAGTAGAAAAGGGAACTTCACTGAAACAATTTTCATGAGTTGAATTCCTCTACCTTGTTGGATTAGGTCCAACTTTACTTCTAATTGTGAAATGAAAGTTGACTGACATGCATAGCCGTGCCAACATACGGTTCTGCTAGAGTTTTAGGAGTGAAGCAACACAGCGCACAAAAAAGGTTTAGCATCTTCCTTCACGTGTCGTTTCATAGCGATTCACTGACATATTTTGGGTGAAGGAACATTGTATCTATGAATTCTAGAAACAGAAAATTACCTTTTACCTCTTTAAATAAACTGGCACTGAAACCAAATGCCTCTGAATTCAAGAAATGTTGGTATTTGCTTTTAAATTCCTGCTGCTCCTACAATTATTCATTGAAGCTGTCAGATAACAAATGCAAGGAAGACTTGCAGGGAAATTGCTGTGTTATCATGTCTTCAAGGTAGATTCCAGCAGCATAAATAAGCAGGCATGCACTTATCTGAAACTGTAAATGTAGGAATTTATGATTTAGCAGTTGTCTATCAGCTGCAGGAGATCTGCACATCTGTTTCCTTATCTTAAAAATTAACGTGATGGGCGTGACAAGATGCATTCTCGTGCCAAAATTCTCAATCATTCCAGTTTGTTGTCTGCCCCTGGCATGTCTGGTTGATGTTGATCACGTCAGAACACTGAGTTGTGGCCCAACCCACACAGCAATCTTTTGTACATTTTGTATTGCACAATCTTGGTTAGTGTAGAAGACATTGCCCAACATCTCAAAAATTTCCACATATACTTGAGATGATCTGAACAACACGATAAGAAGCCCTTCTCTATGTGAGCTCGCTTTGTCTTTTCTTATTAGTACATTTCATAGCCATAATAAGCAAGCAAATGGACTGCTGTCTATCTCTCTCTCTCTCCAGTTCTGAAAAATGGAAAATGGAACATTAAATTGTTAAGATTATTGATTTGATTCACAGATTTGATTTGAAGCTTTGATAGTCTTAACAATAGTTGTGATTAAAGTTTTTTTTTTTTTTTAGATTATGTGACTGCATGTGCCTACTCCACTGGCTACTTCAGCAACATTCTGCTGGAACTGCTTCCTTTTATGTCATGAAAAGGCTCTTATTATGAACAGCAGCTGTTTTGCTGTAAGGTAACTGAAAGCTACTGCAGCTTATGATGGGTGAATTACTCATTTGTGCAATTAGTCCATGTGGTACAGACAGTTGTCTTGTTCAGTTCTTTCAAACATTTGCAGCTGCTTAAAATGCAAAACATAACAAACGACAAAAGATGAACATCAGCTTTAAGACTTTTACACCTGTGGATACAGAAAACGAGGGTGAGTGTGTGTAAGATATGTATTCAAAAAAGAGTGTAGATGTAATTAATGAAGTAGAAGGGAGGAGGAATATGGTTCAACTTTCTGAACTCTCCTAATATCACATGAGCAAAAAAAAATACTCTACCTTGGGATTTGGGGTCTGCTGTGGTGATGGCCAGACTGGTACAGGGAAATTGGAGTAAAGCAACTGAATGGTGAGCAGGGGCTCATTTATGTGGCTTAACCACAGCCTGAAGGTGTGGAGCTGTGGGAGCCTTAGTCGTCATGTGTGCCAGCACATGGAATTTTTAAAGTAGTAGCTACTGGGAGCCAGGTGATGGAAGGTAGGACAGAGTCTATATGAAGGTTACGAAACAAGACAAACAGCTCAAGGGAGTGTTTCGGGTGGCTGACTTTGAGGAAAATGAAACCAAGATGTAGTGGCTTGGAGCCCCGAAGAGTGCCTGCAGAGGCTATGTCTGGTTATGAGTGTAAACATGTAGGGTCAGGTGGTACTTTAAATATAAGAAACAGAATCAAATTCCTGGCAGGTGGAGGAGAAATGCGGTTTAATCCAGAGCCAAATGTTCATTCACATGAATAATCTACTTGATTTGAAGTATGTGCATCTATACGCATACCAAAGGTGTCCTCATTTGGCATGCGTCAAAATCAGTATTGTGCAGGTTGACAACCTTTCAAGCAGATTCTTAAAATTCCTTTATTGTTCTGTCTATTTACATGTAAAAAAAAAAAGAAAATATCATCTTCATCAGCCATGTGGGCCGTTTCCTTATTATTCTTATTCAAACAAAATGAGTTGTTCATGGCAGACAGCCACAAACCGTGGAGTTTTTGGTCAAATGACACTACAAGTTTTAAGTTAATTTGGTCTGCTCAGCACTTCGTTTACAGCTATGCTGGCTCAGCAGACCTTTCTCATTAGCTTTGAATAGAACTGAACAATGTTCTTGCTGCAGCGTACTACAGAGAGAAGCACAGTTGGCTAAAAAAGTGATTATTTTTACGACAGCAATTCAAAATGGGTCTGAAATCATTTTAGAAACGTGGTCTTTTTTAACTAATCTAACTTAAAAGCAATACAACTAAAAGAATTCTGCTGCCTCCCGGTCTAATTCATTGTTGGTGAGATCAAGGCATTTCAAAGGGCGAGCCTCTTCAGTTTGTGTAAGCTTGTGCGTGCATAGTAATTAATATTTGTAGACTGAGAGAGGTTCGAGTCACTTTTTGTCAGCGCTCAGCAAATCCCATAAAAGGCCAAAAGCAACAAGGTTTTTTTGGTATTTTTTTGCACAAAGAAAGCAGGAAAGTGGGCTAAAACCCCAGTTTACACACACATACACAGGTGGCTAAGCAATGTTATTTCTTCAACATATATATACATATATATATATGTATATATATGCAGTTCTATGTCGCCTGGTTTTGTATTAGCTATCTCGACAAAACCTAAATCTCCACTTTAAAATGTTGGGTTAATGGTGCTGCGACATTGTATTTTGTACACCCTTGCAACACAGCCTTTGTATATTCTGTAGAGGTATTTTTTCTTATGTTGCACGGTGCATGAAATAAGAAGTTTTTTTCACAACACAAAACAAAAATAGGTGACAAAACTAAAACTGCGTCCTATCTACCTAGATTCCTCTATCATATCACCAAAGCCCTGCAGTGGAGGTGTGAAGTACACTGCTGGGATAACCTGGAGTAAGATTCTTCAGTAGACTGAGCATTTGACACCACGCAGTGGTTTTCTCTTTTTTATTTCACTGCACTATATCATATTGGACCCACTATACGGTTCATTGTTACTCTGGTATATCTGTTTGCTGAGTATTTATTGCCCAGTATGGTGATTTATAGGAGCTACATCTTAATCTTCCCCATAACTAATTTCTTCACACACTTACACACACAATTGCTCAGGCACCCTAACGTCTGTGTACCTCAATGTAAACAACCTCGACTGAGCTTGTAACATACTGTTTTAGCTTCTTAGTATTTTGTCAGTGTGAGAGCCCGAAATAGAGAACCGGATGCCTTTCCATTTCCCTCTTGTGCCTGCACATGCATTGTCACCAACATGAGGATGTTGACACAAACACGCAGACTTAAGAATAAAGGGCATGTATGCATACTTAGTCCTCTCAGATGTGAGTCAATACCCACGTACACGCATGGAGATGGATTTGTGCTCACACGAAAATGGAGTGTGAGCCATCAGATTTACTCGAACACACAACAGAAACACACAGCTGAACTTGGATAAGATAAGCAAATGTATTGAGATTCTTGCTGATAAAGCTGAGGGGAAACACAAGAAAATGGACCAGCTCCCAAGACAGACACAAACAAATAAGCAGAGAGTGAAGACGCGTGAGGCGCAGATTTAAAGTGAGCTTCTTAAGTAAAACAATGCGGTAAGCTTTCTTGCTCTCTGCCAAGTCATTACAGTACAACATAGCCGAGATTAACAAAAGAATTTCACTGCTTTCTAATATATTTGCTGAACAGAAGTAGCAACTTTCAGTTCATTTGAAGTTCTCGCTGCACTGTCTGAAATATATCAAGACAAATGCTGCTGACAAAGTGGTAATTGTTACAATGCATTATCTTTACATGGTGCCTTTGTGAAAAATTAATATGAAAATCATTAACACAGACTGCCTAGCCTAAAAAAAGAAGAAAAAAAGTAAAAAAACACTCACCACCTCCCACTGGAGAAACACTGAAGAGATTAATGTTTCAGGTGACATCAAGCTGTTTAACACTAACTGACACTCACTGCAGCGGAAAATGCGTTACTCTCTTTCAGAAGGGTCAAATTATTGGTCTGCATCAACCAAACGGAACAACCAAAGAGCATTACTGAAATTGTAAAAAATTGAGTTAAGATCTGTCCAACACATTAAGACTTAAAAAGTGGAAAGGATAGTGGTTAACCATCATCTTTCAGCAAGAAATGTGGTGAGACAAAAATCTTAAATCATCATGACCAGAGATCACTTTGGTGAAAGTCAGCATTGGAACTCAGGGTAATGGTTAATAGTGCAAGTAAGACTATTTCCACAAGAAGGATGTTTAAAAAAAGGAATGTAATGGGACTAAACAGCTGTACAGGCTTAAAAAAAATAGAATCACATATTAGTAAGGCTAATCAAGTGACAATGGCTTCAAAGGCTTGCTGCAGACTGGACAACAATCACGTTTACACCGTTTCCCGTTTGAGGTAGCTTCAGTGTTTAAAAAATGAGGTCAGCTGACGACCTGAATATAGTGAATGACATGGTAGTTCCATCAAGAGACTTTTTTTACCCTCCCTCTTGGCACAGGCATATTCTGAGAAAACAATGTCAGGAATCATTGGTCTCAAGTTGTGAAAGAGTGGTTCAGGGAACATGCAACATCTTTAAAAGAAGTGGATTAGCCACCACAGAGTCCAGAGCTTGAACCCCATTGAGAATGGTTCGGGATATACAGGAGAGGACTTTATGCAGCAATCACGATCTTGGTGAAACATTTATGCAACTCTGGATGAAAATGAATGTTGTGACACTGCATAAGCTTTTCAGAATGATTTCACAGTGACTGCAGGCTGTGCAAAGCTAAAAATAGTCCTGCAAATATCAGTGTGCGACTCCTTCTTTTTCCTTAGCCTATTTAATTGGCCGTTTAATTGTCTGACTCCAAGAAGAGTTCAATTTATTTTCTGGACGAGTTTAGAAGTTTTATAAAAGTAATCAAACGTAAAATTATTCAGCCACAATGCAGAGTTCAGTGATGCATGGAGAGTTAACGGCAACTTCTGCTGTGTTACACATTTCAACTTTCCACACAGTATCAGGGAACAGTCTGTGGAGATATTATGGTGGTATTCTTTTGTGAGCCACTAGTTGCACTTCTACATAGAGCAGAGGAAGTACTTTTATGGCCCATACTCCCTCTGGCCTCCCACACTGCTGCAAAGATCAGATCAGTATAAGCCTTGCTGCTGGCATTATTTCAGTAGGGAGAGAGGATGAAGATCTGACTCTGATGCTGGTCTTGAGTTTGAGGGTGGATGGCAGTAAACAGCCCTGCACACTTCTCCGAAGCACCAGTTGGGATTGCTGTTATTCAAACTGGCAACTGCAGAGAACAGCAAGTAACTGGCAATAACATGCCCAAATAAAAACAAAACAAAAACAACCTGAAGTCCCTGAATAATATTTCTGTGTTGCAGATTTTCCTGTAAAGGTCATAAGGAGACAGGAGATAAGGAGAAATCACCCACCACACAGTAAATGCATCAAAGTCAAGTGGAAAACACCCACAAACCACCATTAATTAAGATGTAAATCACACTTCCTCTTCTGTGTGTAACATTTAATCTTGAATTTATTTTTTTTTTCCGCAGAGATATGTGGCGTGTTTATCTAATTGGTTGTTGTGTTCTCAAACTCCGAAGTAGCAGCTGCTGCTCGTTTCAACCCAACTCTGCTCACTCTCGCGTCTCTGGGCTCACGTCTCCACACAATAATTCAATCCTCTAAACCACTAAATGTTAAAAGTTTGCCTTAAAAAAAAAACAGAAACTCTCACTTCACAAAAAAAAAGTCAATACATGAATACATTGAAAATACATGAATACATTTAAAACATTTGATTTCGGTGCCACATTAATCTCAATCAAATTTTACAAGAACAAGGAGAAAACAGCAGCTGTCTTTGACTCTTAATACAAGGGATCACATTAGCACTCATTTTAGGATTGATTTCACTATTCATTTGGTTGTTTTTTAAATCTATTTTTATGAAGACAGCAAATGCTGCTAAATACAATTTTAAGTTGATGGTGTTTGCAGAAATTGAGCTTTAAACATCAGAAAAGTAAATGTCTGCTCCTTTTACATACATTTTCTTTCTTATTCTACACAAATTTATAATCATATAGTACTAAGCAGACACAACAAACAACCCAAAAGAAGAAGAAAAAAAAGAGACACCAATGTATTTGGAATATATTTTAGAAAATAAAAAGCTCAAACTAAAACCAGCACCTCAGCAAGACAGAATCAGCAACAACTATTCATGAAACACGGGGTAAGAGCTTTTAAAAAGATGCAACAGAGATACAAGATTTTCCGAAAGTGAAAGTTTGTAAATTGATTTTCTGAAAAAAAAAAAAATCCAGATCTGATCTCTCCAGATCCAGCATTGAATTCTTGTCTCTGTGCTGTAAAAGCCCTTCCCTTGCGTGTCTTTGTCCGTTTGTTGCAGGCTGCAGTACAAACCGTCTCTTTTTTTCAGTGTCTGTAACACAGAGATGTAAAGGCTGCATTTAATTATGCATAAGCATTGACCAGCTGAACCACTCCGAGCTGCCAGGACTCGGTTGCTTTCCTCCTCTTCAACAGTTCCCTGCTGTGCAGCTGAACCAGTAAAGTGTCTGGGTTCACCTGATGAAGTCATTTATTCATGATCAGGAGGATCCTGCTACGCGTTTCCAAATTCTCTTGTGATCTCTTTTGTTAAGTGAAGGTACGCAATGTACCATGAATGTATCTGGAACAAAGAGTCTGCTTAACGATACAAGAAATATATCTCAACAAACAGAGATGACTGGCAAAGGTATTTATTCATAGTGAAGATCTGAGTGCTGGAGAAATTTGAGCTTTTTTTGTGTTTGAACACATTACATGATGACTGCTGTGGCATGTTTTGAAGTTGGGCTGCATGAATATTACAGCCGAGGTTGAAACATTCAGAGCACAGTAAGGATAAGACTGAATCAGTTCAGGACGATTTAATGGTCATCTGAAGGTACATAAAAAGAGATAGAGATTTCTTTTTTACCACCAGTGCTTGTTCTGGTTCTCTTGATTCCAAATGATTTTGGCTTCAAGCAGTTAGTCTCAAGCACGGATTCAACAATTAATAAATATAATGAAATTATTTTTAATTTCTAATTGTTCCATATTTACCTCTTTCAACATAAGAGTTGAAAGTTGTCAAATGAAGCCACAACCTTTGACCCCAGTTTTTTTTCCACCTACATGTACACCCCCCTCTGCTACCTGGTTTATCTACAGCAGCCCCTGGATGTTTCCGGCAGATTTCAGGGTGTTTACTGAGGACACTTGTGAAATTGTGTAATGGTTCAAATGTGAGTGTGTGGTGAGGAGGTTATGTAAGTACATCTCTCACGTCTGATTCATGCTTTCTCAGATGTTCGTGTTTGTGTGACTGTTCAGGATAGGGTGGTACACTTCAAGCTGCAGAGCTGAGACACCTTTCTGTGCCCCATGGCGCAAAAACACACCTACCACCAACATCCAGAGTCTTGGTGAGACAGTAGGAAGGCCAAGCGAGTGGGCAGAATGTAAGGCTGAAAAGTGCACACCCACAGAGACAAATGCACATCAACACCTGTAAAACTAAATGAACCATTTCAGTTTCACTGAGAAGGTCAGAACACTGTTGTGTGTGGTGTTGCAATGATTCATTTCCCTGATGTGGGGAAACACATTTGCCTTTTAAACCTGTTTGTGGGAGAGCTAATTACCATTCCAAGCATAAAACGAAGGTTGCCTTCAGTCTAGCTGCATTAATTTAGGTAGTAATTTGCTCGTATACTGTTGAAATTGTTACTGTTCCCAGAAGACACTTTTGGACCGAACATTTCTTAAGAGTTTGCTGAGGGTAATGTGGTCTGGGAAGCTCCAACATATCTTGAAGAGCTTCTGCTCTGGTTGCATTTGCACATCAGAACCCTGAAGTACCATGTCAGCTGGCTGAAAGTTAGTTAAAAAAGCATTTTTTTATATTCCTCCCTCTCATGTAGGTTCAGTAAACCCTGGTTCCATGGCCGTTTTTAATTTTTAATTTTTTTCTTAAAAGCTAATATCAAGAAACTGTTGCATGGACGAATTTACCAACTTTTCATAGTTGATTTTGTAATGACGGGTGAACACTTGCATCTACCTTGTGTAGACATTTCACGGTCAGAGAAGATTCTAAGATAGAAGCTAGATAAGAAAGACCCTATTGACAGACATTTATGAATTGCAATTATCAGCAGCTCGTATAGTGTTGACTCAGAAAGAGGAGGTACTTCCACCAGTAGTTGTAAAAGCTATGTAAAAGATTCCTAAGCATCTTATTGCCCAGAAACCTATCGTGAGCACTGAGTAGAATGCCAAGAGATTATGATTAAATTATACACTGAAAAACTTTTTTTTCCTCTTAGGGTTCATTTTAACAACTTTGGTGAACTTCCTGACTTCAATGTTGACCATTTTCAAGTCAGAATTTGAATTGTCCAACACCTTCTTTTATAGCCAAAAAAATACAAGCTTCTAATAGCCTCAGCTGCTGAACGACTGTGCCTCTTGTGCCTACTTGCGATCAGGTCTAACTTCTCTACCTCCATATGGAAAGTTACAGCACATCGTGTCAGTTTATAAAAAACAAATACCTTAAAGTTGAACCAGCAGGAGGCAGTAATGAGCTTCCTATGCAGAGTCTGCCAGAGTTTGAAAGTAGGAAACAAAAACACTGTGGTCAGAATGCTGAGCTTCTTATTCAAAAGTGAGCAAAGCTCATCTTTGCTGAGGTACAGCTTTGTATCCTATTTGTGCAGAATGAAGCGCTTAAACACTTAAGGACTCAAACATTAAATATCCTGCGCATCTGTAATTTAATTGTTCTGCTATACCAAAGGACCAGCCAAGACATCAGCAATCGATATCATGCAGTCTGTTGATGTTTGTTTTGTTCTTTTTCTATTAAATTTATTTTGTGTGTGTGTTTGTGTGCTGTGTGTGTATGCAAAAATGGTGTTATTTTTTTTCAGTTTATCGTAAACTGTTGTGGTTTTCAAGTCATGTATTACAAAATACATGTAAATATGGAACTCACGTGTCTTAAAGTCATATAAAATATTAACTTTTTGGATCTGAATAGGTGCAGCTGAATTCAACAATATGTCTGAAGCCAGATGTCCACCATACATAGTCTAACATAACATAATATAATGTCACATAACAGATGCTCACAATTTACACATATACAAAACACACATTCACTTCCATTTTTCATTTGAGGCTTTTTTGTCTTCTGGTGCATAAAATCATGCAAGAGGACAATTTATTTCCTTTTTTTTTCCATTTCAGCCTATTTTCATTGTAATCACTTTGAGCCCCAACAGATGTACATGTCAGAAAAGGAGAGGCGTTTCTGCAATGCACACTAAAAACTGTTTGTGTGGTACGTCTGTGTGTTTTATCAACTTTAAGCAGCAGGTGGCAGCAGCACATTAAAAAAGCAATGAGTCCTCTAATATTCTTTAAAGTAGCTAATGTAAGACATTTGAACAGTGTGATTTCTTAGCAGTGCATAGTTCTTTTAATGCTCTGTAAAAACACCCATGGCAGTGATTATGATTCACATGTTTTGAGAGTGCAGGTTGTTTGGCACAACACAGGATTTCCCATGCAACGGATGATTTTACAAATGTATGTATTTACATATTTAACTATATGACCAGATGAATATGCTAAGAGATTCATGTCAACCATGACATGAGTGAACAGCTTGTTTAATGTCATTTCAGACCTGATGGAAATCAGGCAAAGGGCATGTAGGAAAACATTTTTTTTTTGTTGTTTTGGAAAAAATTGTCATAAGTTTCTGTGCTTCTGCTTTATCACCCACCCCTCCTTCGAGTGTATGTTATCTTATGGCATTTTTAAACCACACTTAGTCAGTTTGTTATTGTTCTGTATTTCTGCTGTGCTTCACGTGACCACGCTTTCCTCCACTCAGAGCTGTTGTGGACAAGTTGACCTCAAGAGGTGTCATCAACTAAGCTCAGCTGACGCTAAACCACAGTAAAAAAAAAAAAAACCTTTCCATTAATTCAGTTTGTTTGAAGTCGGACTTGTTGTGTATGTTTGCATTGTTAATAGTTTGTGACATTTTTAGGCTCAGATTTAGATGCGCCTTCTCCAGAATAGTCAGTTACCACCTTCGCTGGAAGATTTTCAACACAATAACCTATTTTAAGTATTTTGTACACAAGTCTCCGAAGCAGAAAGAAAAAAGCCTGGGTAGAGATGTTGTCTGTAGTTAATATAGGCAAAAGCAATCGGCATGTAATACTGTATGTTTTCACCCGGTCTGAAAATAGCTTATAATAAACATACGACAGGAACAGACTCTGAGTGACTGTCTGTTGGTACCAAAGCACAAGCAGAAATTTGTTTTCATTGCATAAAAAAGTGCTCTTAGAGGAGTTGAGTCTGACTAGTTTTGCTTTTAAAGCAGAACTCCGCCTCAGACAGAGGAAATGGAAAGGCTTTAAGAAAAGGAAGTGAGGCCCCTTGGTACGTAGGAGAGGTTCCAGTGGGGGGAAGAATGCTATTCAAATGAAATCAAAAGAGTGCCTGGTACACGATGTACTGTACATTAACACACTTCATCTAAAGTACCCTCCCTCTGTATTTCTCTTCACCAATGAGCAAAGAGATAAAAGTTACTCCTGTTTCCCCTTCTGATTCAGCTCTGGCCTTTGTTGTTAATGTATTTTGTCAAAGTGCAGACATTTTGTGCTTCACATTAAGAGGAAGAGAAAAAGAGTCTTTTCAAGGACCTTCGAAGGCCAGTGATCAGACAGCTTTGTCCCCAGAGTGAAACATTGTCATCTTTTTTACATTTCTAGAAACCACGGAGACATAATAATCGTGTTGTCATTTTATCATGATCCCTCAAGTCACATGCATGAGGTGAAGGCCTGTCAACCAGCAAACAAGCACACGTTTGCACTCATGAGGCGCGCTGAAAGTGTGAGTCAGCCCATCATCATTCAAGATGTAAAACAGGCTTCTGTGAGAACTTGTGTTTTTAGAAGCTTCCTTTGTTCCTGCATGACATTTGTTTCTTTTGCAGATTTCTCATCTGATGAGCTACAAAAAACAGATTTCTAATCTGCCGCAGTTGTTAGATCAAGGCAAGTCATTTCGCGTTTTTACCCAAACAAACCCAAGATCCAGGTGCTGAAATCTAACTTTATGGCAAGTGAAAGCAAAAGTTCAAACAAAACTGAAGTTTAAACAAAAGGAAGTGTTGTTCTACTGGATGGCAGATCCGTGTGACAGCTTCACAAAATGCTCCGAGACCATTGTTCTTTCACCTTGTTTTGCCTTGTACACCAGGGTTACAGTCTGCTTTTGCAAATCCTATGTGACAGATTTGTTCCACCTTTTGGGCAAGAGTCAAGGTGGAATGACCTGATGTTTGGTATTAATTTGCTTTTATGTTTGCAAGATTACATAAAGAGAGTAAGGCTTGTAATAAAATACAGCCTTCCAAAACCCTCCAAAAAGTATCACTTTGTGACAAGATAGGTGTGACACCCAGCTCCTTCGGCTGAGAGACATTTAGATTAAAAGCATATATGGCTTTGAGATGATATATGACTATTTCTGTCATTTAATAGAGATGTAAAATGGTAGCACCTCTTTACGGGTGAAGCTGCATCAGAAGACAATTTGTTGTTTATTTCTGATTTGCACCTCAGTATCACCACATTTGGGATTCATGTCAATCAAAAATGGTAAATACAGGCTTCCTGTGACATTATTAATGGGAAAGTAAAACATTATGGAGTTGTGCCCATTTTCCCTCTTGTTTGACACCTCGTACATTGTTTAAAATGCAGTTATAGCAGCCTCCTAACTAAGGACGTCTGGACGTCTTTAATTGAATCGTTTAGCCCACTGGCTCTGAACGGTCAGTGAACTTAAGTCATTTCTGTTCCAGTAACTATAAACAACAAAAAAAATCACCTAAACCATCTAGAATTCCCTATCCCTATCACATCTCTGCATCAGGCTGAACATATACTGCAGTTCTCGCACAGCCTGTCAAATGAGAGGGGTATTTTTGGTTGCTGGAAGGATCTGTTTGTAGTGTCTACCTTATAGATATGTGGAGTGTTGCAAGGGGGATGATTTTGAGTCAGTGGTTTAGTTTTGAGGCATAGTGCTCTACCTATAAAATAAGTAGCTTCCTTGTTTGACAGTATGTAAATAACATGTATGAGAGCAAACGCACAGATGTGAAGGCAATGTGAATGCACATATGATGTGTGGTTTTGGTTTCCAAAAATGTCAAATGAAACATAGTTTCCCCGCAACTAGAATGTTTTATTCCAAATACATTTCCATTAACACTTTGTGGTACTTTACACACTGAGCCATTGGTAAATAGACCAAATCTAAATCTAGTGTTGCTGACTTTTCAAAGCGCTGTACACCACAAGCCACATTCATGTTGCAGCTGAAAATCATGACAGCACAGTAACATCAAATCTTTTTGTGAGGTGTTGGCATCATATTTAAATGCAATGCAATACCCTTTACCAACGTTGTGCCAACATGCAGTGTGGTTATGTATATTATCATCTTGCTGGCTGACTTATAAACCCAACCATAGTCCAGGTGATGAAAAAAGGAAAACAACTTGTTTTCATTATTAAATATTACCATACTGTCAAAACATCCAATCAATACAAATACTATTCTTTGACATTGGTGATGCACTGGCTGCAACAGTGTCAGATGTTGCCAGGAAATGCTTCATTGTGGGGTCAAACAGTGAATGAACAATAAAGTCATCATAAGGAAGGTTTGGAGGGACGGTGATAGGAGAGCACAGGGCTTTAAATCCCAAAACCACAACAGCAAAACATCTTCCTGGTTAGGGTTAAGCTCAAAACCTAGTTGATTAGGATTAGGAAACCAAAACTTCTTTGTTAGGTTTAGGAAAAATGTGATACAGCGAAAACATTGAAGACCGAGGCTCCCTTCTCACGTTGATTTGTCATGCCAAGAGGTCAATGGTTGTGACAAGTGCAGAGTGAGAGTAGGCTGCCATTAAAGGTTAAAAGGATTTGAGAAACAACAGCTACTTTTCAGTGATCTGCACAAAATGATTAACACTGAGGTATCTTTCTGGACAAGTCATTACGAAAGACTTGTCAAAAGATGGCTGAGAATATGACACAGACTGAAACAGCAGCGTCAAACTGACTTTGCTTTGTTTTACTTCACACTACATGTATCTGCTGTCAATGTGACACGTACTAATACATGTGAGAAGGGCCTGGATGTCATCAAACTCTTCACAAAATCTTTGCTCATACTTTAGTCCGACAGTCTAAAGTTTCATTAATAATTGACAGTGCTCCAACTTGGTCGCACTGACGTTCACAAAGAATGCAGATATTTTAGAGTTTAACAACCAAATGCATTTTATCAGCTTCATTTTCTCCACGGGACTGACCTAGATTGTGTAAAAATGCAATCAATAGTGTGTTGTTATTGTTTCCCATAATTAAGAAAAAAAAAAGCAGGAGGTTTGAGAGGAAAACAAGACACAACACTGTGTCTTTCCCCACTCTGGTAAATAATTACCAGTCGCAAAAGATGCTGCTTTTTTAGTGAATTTAGCCAAAGCTATAATTAAGAAATAAAGAATAAAGAAATAACTCAACACTAAAGTTATGAATCATTATTTTGACGTCTGACTTTCGTTTACACCTACACAAAAACACTAGAAATAGAATTGGATCACTGTCTTGGTCGTCTCTCCAGACTGATTATACTAAATTATGAGGGCATTCGGGCTTTGTCAGACATATGTCTGACTTTTGTGATCATAAAACACTTCAACCTGGATGGAAGAAAACAATAAACCTATGGACTTCAACCACTTATGAGTCTGGGCTTGCACAAATACACACACACACACAGTGGGCCTGCAGAGGCGGTGACATAAGACAAAATTTACTGCACATACTAAGCTAGTGTCATAAAAATATATACATGGGCTCACAAAAATAGATGTCAAACTCCAAGGGCATATGCTCTCTTAGAAAAATACTACCACTAAAAAAATAAATAAATAAATAAATAAATGCACAAGTATAGATTTAGCATTTTAGAGGGTAATGATAAGGAAAATGAATTTATTGTACACACATTTTTGTGCACACAAATACACTTATGATAAGAACGCTCCCTGTTTGTGTGTCTATTAAGAGTAACCTGTTCTTTTTCTTTTTTTTTTTACCTGTAAAAGTTACATTTACTCCTTTGCTTTGTGTAAAAGTCTTCTTCACTCATACAAGCAATTTGCCTTGTCATCGTTCATTTACATTTATTGGTCTTTCTCATGCTGACAGGTCACGACTGATCACAGTCATGACATCACATTTTCCAGAAACCAGGCCAGTGCTGGTGACCTATGATCACCACAAAGAAGCTGGTGCTTGGTAGCATCCGCCCACAGATAAGTACAGCAGCAGCTTTTGATATGCATCATATTTTAGCTACGCTCTACTTAAAATAAATTATTATTTAATTCTTTATTCTGTCTTTAAAGAAATTACTCAACTCCACGCTTGTCTCTTATCGGTATGTGAAAAGAAGTACTTGGTGGGGTACTTCCCTGGCTGATGTTTTTGCACACTGCGGTTTAAACAGAAAGATTTAAAAACAAAAGAGAAATTGAGCTGATATATAGTAATATTTAAAGTGCAATCCAGTGTTCAAATGTATCTATGAAAAATATTCACATCTAATTGTTAATGATTTTCTTTTTTACCTACAGTATAAACTATGAGTGTGCTACACTAGATTGAATTTCACAGACTGATGCTTAAATTGCAATGTTTCTCCTATTACCCAAAATTGGATTCTATTCGCCCATGTGTCCTGCAGGACACACACTAATACACACATTTACACAAATATGCCTAGACCAGTAGCTGAAAATGAATATAATCGGGGGGAAGTTAAACTTTTGCGAGGCTTCCATGACAGCAATTCTTCTATTCAAATTGTAAAACTGTTCTATGCAAAAACAGCACACAAACACACACGCACACACAATATAAGCTATTTATATGTTGTTGTTTTTTTTTTTTTTAAATAACATGAGGAAGCTTCTACGTGACAGAATTTCCGTGAGCAGTCATCGTTTCTGTCTGTGATTGCTCTGAAGCTTGCAGCTGAACTTTATGCTGCACTCGCTAATGCACATGCTAGCATTCACACTGCCACTCATGCTACAGCTAATAATAATACTAATACATTTGTGGAAAGTTCAGATGAGTTAAATGAGGTTAAAGCTACCCTGCACAGGTCATGGTTTGCTGTAACAAAGTCACAACAGCACTTCCTTTGGCTCGTGTTCCAATGACTTACTTCCTTATCACATAAAGCTTAGTCACTTTAAAACAGATCTCAACTCATGTCAATATTTTCAGAGGCTGAACGAACAATCCCTGAACTCAATGTGAGCTGATTTCAGCCTGTCACTGACCGAGCAGCTTTTAGCAGTAGCAGCAGCTGTCAACTCCGCTGTAGAGTTTACATCCTCATTCAAACATTATCAGCAGCGTGTGTAATGAGATTAGATTTATTTTAAAAAAATTACAGGCAAGAGACTGAGAGTATCCAACTTTAGACTTTCTGAATCAGTGTCAAACATCGCAATGATCTGAATCGTAATGCTTTTTTTTTCTTTTAAATGTTACTCTATACATGGTGAAATGTCTTCACGTGATGACTTCATAACATCACATGGAAAAAGTGACCTCCATGCAGTCACATGAATAAAAGAACAATTATAGGAAAAGGTTGACCTTTTCAATAAGGTCACATCTGATCCTCCAAATCGGTCACATGGAAAAAAAAAACCAGCGTTATATTTATCACACCTTCAAATCTTTCAAAATAAAATCCAGATTTGGCTCCAATAATTTATTTTCTCTTACTGGTGTGACAGGTGGAATCAAGTTTATTCAAACCTCATCTAGGACATCTAGGATTCAACTTGTGTACATTTTAAAGACTACCGATGTCTAATCTGGCTGCCCCGGCAAATTCAGATGAAGAGAGGACTGTTTATGCAAAGCAAAAGAACATTCATCACAGGATCTACTGGTAACTCCTGCAATTGTTAGTGTCAAAATGAAATGTAACCTAAATGTGAAGACTACCAGGGAAAAGTCCAAAAGAGGACATTAAAGAAAAAAATACATTTTACTTGTTGACATAAGTGCAAATACCAGGCCTTTTGGAATGATGTGCTCTGAACAATCAAAGCCAAATTAAATAGCCACAATAACATCACAAGTGTTGATGTAGATTGTCGGTCATCCAGGCCATGGGAATCCTAAGAGCTTGAATAAGGGCAGCTGGACTTTTAGGATCTTGCAGACATTTTACCTCTCATCCGAAAGGCTTCTTCAAAACTAGGTGGTGGGGAGTACATGCTTATAAGCAGTAGCGGGGTAATTCACGCCTGGCAGGTCGTTACATCCACATGTGTCACTGAACCCCCCCCCCTGACCAATGTGTGTGTTGTTTAAGTCATTCTTAAACGACAGCTTAAGAATGTCTACCTGTCTGAATTGTCTACCTGTCTGAATTGTCTACCTGTCTGAAAGAGTGAGACAATGCTGCATTGTAAGTGCTTGGAAGGTAATACCTGAGTCCACCTCCTCTGTTTAAAGATGGTTTTCCAGTTTAACATAGATGGCTTCCTTGACTACTATCTGAAATAGCTGTCTTCTCTGTCCAGAATGTGGATATTCCTGTCCTTAAAACAGTGTCCCTTCTCCTTAAGAAGGCCACTCAGTTTGTGTCTGGGTGTTTTGTCCTTCACGTGGACCAGAGATTTGAGAGTTTTCTTGGATTTGAAGTGTGCTGGAATGTCATGTTTGGAGAAGATTCTTCTAAGTTTCTCGGAGACTACCATGACCCGAATGACTGAGAATCTACACCAACTCTGTTACTGGGGCTATATAAATTTGTCTTTTATTGTTCAGAGCACATGATTCCAAAAGGCATGGTATTTGCGTTTATGTTAATAGGTCAAATGTAGTTTTGATGCAAATTCCAAGAAGCGTTTCTGTTGGACTTACTCAAGCTCTTATGACCACAGTGCAGATTGCATGAACTAAAGCCAGAGGAGCTTCTTAACAGTGATGCATAGTGGGGTAAGTGTTGTGGTTTGGGGTTGCTTCATTTTTCCGTGACAATGCAGCTTGCAGTCATTGATCCAAATATGAATTGTGCAAATCAGCAAAGAGTGGTTGAGAACAATGAGAGGCCAATGGTTTTGTCAAATTGGGAGTCCATCCTTTACCACCACAATGACACTGAGCGCACCAGCAAAACACCACAAAGAAATGGCTCAAAAAGAAGAAATGAAAAGTTAAAGAAAGCCCTAAATTATTCCTAGTCGTGTTTTGAAGTATACTGTTCTTATCTGTAGGCACAATGCCAGACAAACGGTTGTTAATCCTGGTCTTTGTTTTGTGTTTTATTCTGTGTATTAAGAATTACCATAAAATGTCAATTAAGGTATCTTTTTAAGTCTTTTTAATAAGGAGATATTTAAAAAAGTCAACAATTGCTATGACTATACAGAAATATCAGTACCGGATACGACATCAGATGAAATCATTGGCTAACAAAAATCCCAAAGTAATTATCACATTGTTTCCATCATGGAAAAACAGTTCTCCTGCCCACTTTGAGCATTACTGTGCATTGTGTCTGTCTAATCTGTGATGCTCCTTGTAATAAAATCTGTTCCAGCAGCTTTTCCATCTGAGTCTGGTCATGTGAGTCTAAGTACGCTGACGTCAACAGTCTTAAAATGGTGATTCATGATACATGTATGTACACAAGCAGCCACTTTATTTCCTGTTGTGACTCATCAGTGTGCTTGGAATTTGGACAGTTAGTATTCTTGTTTTTCTGCTCGCCTAGCAGATGGTTTACCTGTGCTGGCACGTGTTAGACGAAGAGCCAAATCTGTTCCATCATAGGAGTCATATGAACTGCCTGCATTTGGGATTTGGGGGTAAAATGTGCAGAGTGCAGAGCATCTCTGGATAAGATTTGGCTATAGCCGGCTTTGTCATTGAGAAACTACATAAAGGCCAAACAAATTTATTTCCAATTCATTGTTCTGTCCTCTAACATGAAATTTAGACCCCGCAGCTGACAGTATATTTAAACTTGGAGGGAATAATTTGCACTTTAGGTGAGACTCAATCATATGCTTGGAAATATCTTTGAAAGGTCGACAATATATATAATCAAATCAGTCATCTGTTCAGTTTAATTTAGCCGTTCAGTTTAGTTTGTTAAAAATAAATCAGTGACTCTTGTTCCACTTCTATATCAGTTAATATCTACAATACAGGAAATAAATGTAAGATTGATCACGTTGCATATGAGCTGCACTGTGAAAGGAATGTCACTCTTTCAAAAGGTGCATTGTCTCAGTAAAGTAAAACTTTAGAGTCTATATGACACAAAGTCTTTTGTCACTTTAAGATACATTATGTTGATCAAAGAATACATTTTGTATGCAACTCAATTCCTCTCAAAAATTGGAATGCTTGAAAAATGTCAACAAAAGCAGAATGCAATCATTTTCAAATCTCACGAACCAATTTTTCACCTGCAGTGGAACACAGAAAACATGAAAGTGAAACATTTACTCTTTAATGAACAGTGTTGGTTCATTTCGATTTGGATGGCAGAGGCAACACGTCTCAAAAGGTTTGGACAGGGGCTACAAAAGGCTTAAAAAGTAAGGGATACTAAAAAGAAACAGCTGGAGAAGCATGTGTCAACTAATTAGATTGATTGGCAACGGGACAATAACATGATTGGTTGTAAAAAAAGAGCACCTTGGAGAGGTAAAATCTCTCAGAGGTAAAACTGGGCAGCTGAATAAAAAAAAACACTTAAGACTTGTAGAGCTAGTAATGGTTCACTGAATATTCCATCATCTAATTTCATCAAAAGATACGGAGAATCTGGAGAGATCTTTGTGCAAGACACCCAAACAGAAATCGATACTGGATGCCGCTGATCCTAAGATCCTGATCCAGGCCCTAAGGCAGCACTGCTTTGCAAACAAACATGATTCTGTCATGGGAATCACTGTATGTGCTCAGGAACACTTGCCATCCACAAACGCAGGTTAAAGATCTGTTCTGCAAAGATGTCACATGTGAAAATGATCCAGAAACTCTTCTGTCTTCTCTGGGCCAAAGTTCTTTTAAAAATGACTGAAATAAAGTAGAAAACTGCTCTCCGGTCAGATTAATCACAATCTGAAATAATTTTAGGAAACCAGGGATTCTGCATCATCCTATAAGGCTCGTTATAAGCCCTCAGTTCAAAAGTCCGCACCTCTGACGGCATGTGGGTGCATTAGTGCCATGGAGCTGTAAACTTGCAAATCTGGAAAAGCACCATCAATGCTAAAAGATTAATACAGGTTTAAGAGCAACATGTGCTTCCATCCAAACAAAGTGCACTCCATACCTTTCACCAGCTGAAAACATTCGATGCATCATGAAACTCAAAATACTACAAAGAAGACTGTTGAGCAGCTAGAATCCTGTCAGACAAGAAAGGGACAACATTCCTCTTCTGTTTCTAAAGTCCAGCAGCTGAGTTCCCACATGTCTGAATACCACTGGTAAAAGAAGAGCAGACGCTACACAGCGGTAAACATAGACCAGACCCAATTTTTCATTAAACAATAATATGCCCCACTTTCTTTTCAGTTGTGAATCAAATATTTTCACATGAGATTTCCAAATCATTCCATTATGTTTCTATTTACATTTTACACCCACTTTCTTTTTTTTTTGGAGGGGGAGGGGGGGGGGGGGTAGTTGTATGTTGATCCCAAGCAGGCACCTGTTATGTTACAGTTGTATTGTAACTTTTCAGTTGTATAGATGAGAGGTTAGATGGAGGCCAAAGCCCTAAGCACATTGTACCAAAATATTTTTTTTCTTTATCTCAGACTGGATTTGAGATCTGTGAGCGGACGGGAAATGTAAATCAACGTCAATGAGCGGCGATGACATACATACTGTAATTTCTTTGAATGCATATACAGTCATTAGTATAGTACGTGGGAACCTATGCGTACCCATGTGATTTTAAATTCAAATCAAGAGTTGTGGTCATGAGTCATTGTACTTAGGTCTTTGATGGCACTCATCCTCATCATGTGAGTCTGTTTCTCTGTGGTTTGTCACTTCAGAATACTGGCTCACTGTAACATCATAACAAGGAGGGGGGGGAGGGGAATTGAACCTTGAAGTGGTGGGAAACAAGTGTGTTGCCCGCCCTGGAAAGTTCTCTGTAATTTCCTAGCTTCTTGTACTGACTACAGACTGGAATAAGTTGACTGTCAACATATATGGCTAAGATGGCACGTTTTTGTTTTTGTTATGAAAAAAGAAAGCTGAGGTGGAAACATCTGCTCATTATATCAAAATGACCAAGAAAAGGTTTCCGGGGGACAAGTGGGTTATATAACAACATGCTGTATGAATTCTGTTAAATCAGTTTTTGTAATTCATGTCATCAAAAACCGCTGAACTTTTAAAAAGCTGATGTAAACAAATAGATATTGTGTTATCAGCATAACAAAGGTGCAATTTCCAAAGTCAGGTCCATGTTTTAAGGTGATAACACCTACACTTTTACTGTAATGCATTTAAACCTTCTATATTCGAACCTTTAATATATACTGTTATAAAACGCTACATTGCGACACAGGCTATTCTTTCAGAGTCACCATGTAGTTCTTGGATTTTTACACTTATGACTATTTGAGAAAGCCTTTATTCCTGTCAGCACACCGGGTCATAATGTTTTGCTCACATGATTCATGAGTTTAATAGTGACAATGGTCAGCATTCTGCCGGCTCATCATAGTGAATAATAGTGAATGTTATCATGTATTCTTAAAGCGGAGATGGGCTGAACATTTTCAGTAATTACATTGTTAATCTGGGGTACCTCAGAATTTCCTTTGCATCCATCAAAACAACATACAGATTGCGATTATTACAGAATGAAGGAGAGCTTTCGGGAAAGCCTCCTCTTGAGAATGAGAGGATTTGCCTAAATTGTCTTTTGATTGATCGAATTCCCGGGAGCTGGCCAAGAGGCCCCCATCGATATTTTCAGTGAGTGGAATCGATATCCGCTGCACCGTATAAATTAAGAAATAATGATAAAGACCGATCCGCTTGGTAAGACAGCAGGCAGCCTTGTGGCTGAATGTCACATGGTCTTCATTACATAAGAGTTTATGAAGAAGGACTTAGTGAAAACGAATGTACACATTGTCACAAACTCTCGAGGACAAGATGAAATTGAAAATATTTTCAGATTTTTTATTTGATCCAACAACAATCCAATTAGCTGATATCAGAAATCTTGTCACTGTGAAGACAAAGCTGGGCTGTGTGACAGTAAGTGTTTACTACTTTTTAAGCAGAAGGGACTTTTTTTTACAGTTTCCCGCTGCACTCAACGGTGAAAAGCCTGCATTTATTCAAAAGCTGCCGAATTCTAACCAGTAATTGAAATAATCATAAACCAAACCAAAAGCAATGCCTTTTGACATGATGTACAATCAGTACCTAAAGCATTGGAACGGGTTCTGGCTTTGACGTCAAGACACACTTTCCGAGTCTGAGAAATGGGACATTCCTTTTAGTTTGTCAAGCACCAGCATGAAGGGTCCCAACAGCTGTCTTCATGCTGTGCACTCAGCTTTGCTCAAACCCACATTGCACACATTCCTCACTGACTCACCAACTTTGTGAGTGTGTGTGTCTCCTCACCTCTTTCAGTATAGCCCTCTACCCTCACTTACTCACACAGTGTAGACATATGTGAGTGTGTGTGTGTGTGTGTTGTCTGTCATATAAACAAGTCAGTGGCTGAGAGAGCATTATATAAGATATCCAGAACCACTGACTGCCAGTCAAAAGACAACTGTTATCTACGAAGAGGAAGTGTCATCTTATTCAAGAAAGAGGGGGTTTTTTTTCAGGTTGCGAATATGTTTCAATATTATACAATAACTTGTAGATTCGTTGTTTTAACCCACAAGCCAGCATGGAGATAAAAGGATTGTTTTGTCGGCGTATATACATTCAGAAGCACTCATAGGTGCCTGCATCATTTCCTGCCACAAACAGAAAACAGGTTTCACCTGCTTATGTCATCAGGCCTCACCTTCTCAAACTTAAGCAAGTACGGACACACCTTGTAACTTGTCTTCAGGCTGCACACACAGACACACACGCAGACAAACGCACGCGAATAGATTTGTGGTTATCAGTAAACTCTAGCATATAATTTGTTTAAGTCAGACTGTGCTTTGAATGCATGCTTCTTTTTTTTTTTTTTTTGCTTTACCGTTTATTTATCTCCGCACTCCTTCTATTTCTCCTCCTTTTATTAGTTTAGCCTTCTGTGTGTCATTCAGTCCCTAATTCCCCCATAGGTGCAGCACACCAGCGAGAAGCAACACTGCTGTTTTCCTGTAAATTTCCTTTTGTATTCATAAGGTTTATGCCGATGCGTGTGTCGCAACATTTTAAGTAAATGACGTTGAATTCGTTGGAATTTGACCCAGTTTGCATTGGAAATTGGGTGTTGGCCCGCTCAGGCAGTAGAAACCTAGATTTGACACTAGAATAATTCATTAAAAAATTGTCCTGTGGGGCCATATTCTCTTCCTCATTCTCTCAATCTCTCGATCAAGTTTCTTCTACATTTGGAGCTTCAGCTGGAAAATTCACTCGTTTATTAACAAGACATGATATATCTCATTTATTTCTATTTTAACGTGCACCAGCTCTATAACTCTATAAACTGACCTTCTTCCAGTTTATTCAGCCCTCCCTGATACTCGCATCGAAATCACACTGAAGCACGTTACGACACTGGATAATAAAAGCATATCTGCGCTGTAAAGAACAATAGTGTTTATTGTAAATCTACCTGGCCTGCCCAGCCAGTGTGCAACAGCTGCCAGAAACAATAAGCCACATTTAAGACCTGGTAAATCCACACAAATACAGTAATACATCTCAGCATCACTGTGGGCTATATTTACACATCACCTCAAACATTTGCACATATCAAAGCAACCACTGCTTGAATATCCACCTGAGAGCTACAGTTTCTCACTAAGGGTTGGACACATTTTTTGTTTTTTTTTAAAATTGTGTTCCTCAAATGTTGCCGCAGCAACTTCCCCAAACGCCTCCTTTTTTGATTTATAAAGAGGATCTGGAATGTGACATATAAACATGATCTTGTGTTTTTAGCAACTGCGTGAAAACACACACTCGCACACACGCTCACGCACTACTTTCCCATTACTTTTTTACACTTCTGTATCATTTCACACACTTGACAAGAGACTCTTTCAAACACGAGGAGTGGATGCTGCACACTTTGTGTGAAAGCGGACTGCAGTTATGGTTGTGTGTGTTTGTGACTCTGTGTGTATGTGTGTGTCTCAGTAGTAGTGTAGTGGGAAATACAAAGTGTACTTGAGAGAGAGGAAGAGAGGTGAGGAACTGAGCAGAGGACAGAGAAGTTTCAGTGTCTCTGCCTGTATACTCTCCACTCATGTGCCTTATTTATTTAGAACTCATGTATGACTATGTCAAAACTCAAGCATGTGTTTATGTCGTTTCTTTCTGCTCAGAGACAATTCTTCTCGATCAATCCAGTGTATAACAAAGAGGGAACATAATGACACTGGTGATTTTCTCAACCAATGTGAATGCGGGCCTGTGTTTATCTTTTACACTGAAAATGTATATAACAATAGCAGATGTTCAGTCAGGAGGTGCACCTCCCTAGTAATAAACACGCCCGGATTATCTTCAATCTTTTTAAAATGGGTGCAGTTTTATCTTTCTCTAACTCTAACTTCACAGCTAATGAGCACTATCAATAATGATTCTGAAATGGTCATGGTAAATGTTCCTGTGTCTTGAATGTCCCAACTGATAAAGTAATCAGTCTTTATTACCTTGAGTGTATCTCCTGGTTGACACAAAGTGGTAAGTTACTTATTTTACACATCTGGCAATCTTTCAGTGATTTTCTGAGTTCATAACTAATCCACAGCCTGGTTTGAAACAACCAAACCGGATGTTAACTGCTGGCTTGTGACTATGAAGACCGATTATTGGCGGCTAAGGTTTGTTGATGCACTTTACAAGAAGAAATGTGAGTAAAATGACAAAAAAGGAGATTCAAAGAAGCGAGTAGTTTGTCAAGCAACTGCTGAGCATGTGTGAGCCCTGGAATACAAAGTCCTTGTGACGTAAACGGACAAACATTCTGACTGTGTCAGCTTTTGCATATTATTACAATTGTATCCAAGACACATCTGTGAAAACTCCCCTCCTCCCTTTTCTTCACTCGTCTTTTTGTGTGTGTGCGTGTGTGTGTGTGTGGGTGCTGTTTCTGCCAGGAACATACTTTTCCTTTTAAAGGAACAGGAGAGAGACAGAGTTGAGGGAGAAAGTGTGGGGCAGACCATTTTAATGTTATACAGATGAAGAGGCAGGGCCAAAAAAGTGGATAAAGGCTGGAAACATAAAGATTTTTATCAGCTGGGTCTGGCATGCACTGAGGCCAGACTGATAGATAAGACAAGATACTAGATCCACATCAAAGAAGCGAACAATGTACTGACGTAGAAGACAATTGTAAAGCCTTTATATGTTCTCTGGTGTTACTTCACCAATAAATAGACTCAAGCCTTATCCTCCTTCCTCTGTATCCAGACAAGACCTGTGTAATCTGTTAGACTTGATCTTTCTTTTAGTTCATCACATGAGACTCTGAAACCAGTTAACCAGAGTTAAAAGGCTGATTATTATCCCCTATATATATGTAGTCCTACTTCTCTGATATATTTCGAGGATGACAGAAGATGCTAAAATGTGGCCTCTAATTCCAGGCAACGGCTGTTTTGATCACTGTCCTGACAATGTGTGAGACATTAATCAGAAAAAGGGTGGTATTGGGTATAATAACACAATGTGTTGAAACTTGGAGAGCAAACATGAGTTATATATTGTCCAGTCAGTTTTGTAAAAACTGATTTGACATTTGAGTGTGAGTTGGCTCATCTCTTAATCAGAAATAAAGACTGGAATTGAACTGAAATTATCAGGGTTTTTTTATAGACTTTCTGCTTTATATAATAACATCTACATGACTTATTTAGATTCTTTAACATAACTGCTTCTTGAGCTTTTGCAAACATCTGATTAAACATGGCAGCTTTAAAATGTAATTCTCTAGGAAAACCCGGTTTTAAAATGTTCCGTTCCTAATCTCTAGTAGCAAGAAAACATGTTATAACATTTTTTTTCCTTTTTCCTTCTCTCTTATTGTGTGTCTTTTTCCCATCCACATAACTCTTTCCTTTTAGTTTTTTTTTTATATATATATACTGCAGAGAACATCTGCACTCATGCTCAGTTTCATTCAAATCTGGCTTAATAGGCACAAAATTTCCAAATGTATAACTTCAGTGATCTCTTTGCTTTTCGGGATGTTTTTCATTGACTTTCGGGGGCAGTTGCTAAACTGTTGGAGCCGTTTCGCCAGTAGCCCCGGTTCATTTCCTGGCAGTCGCTCCAGCGCGCAGTTCAGAACATTTTGTTTCATTTTCCGACCGTGGCTTCCCATCTATCCCTCCCCCCTCATTCTTCTGCCTCTCTTTACCCTGGCTCTGTTTCCGTGTGAGAAGGAAGAGGGCTGGTTTACTCTGGAAAAGTGTGAAGGGAAATGAAGGGAAGGGAAAGGTTTTGAGAAATAATAGAGCTTTATAGAATTTTGGTAAGAGTTTTAGTGGGTGGCCAACATACCCGAATAGATGAGGGGAAAAGCAAGTTAAAAAGGAAAAGAAAAGCCATGTTACTCCTGCTCAGCAGTGTCTGCAGTTCTGCTTGTTGAGTTTTTTTCACTCGTCTGTTCTATTCTTCAACAACTTCCCGACTCACTACGGGGGAGTGAGAGTTAAAAATACGGGGGTTTACTAAAAAGCACTATAAGTCATCAATTTCCTGTAACTGAGAGACCTGGAAATCTGGAATGTTCTCCCAGCTCTCCCGAAAATAAAACCCAGAAACATATGTTGAGATTTCACAGCTAAACGACGTGCTCAGTGGACACCGAATGAAACCTGGACGGCCGTCTCAGCCACAGTGATAATATAGAAACACACATGCATAACACCTTACAACACACACAGGTGACCTTGAACCAAGAGAGAACGTGCAACATGCGCACCCACACACACACACACAGAGGGGTTGGGTCACCAACTTGCTGACAAAGCAGTTGCTCTGCCAAGACTGAGCTTCTAACAGGGTAGCTTTGTTAAAGGCTTATTTTCTGAGACACAGTAAGATAAGTTTTTATGATTGTTACTATCTTTCATGTGTGTAACTTGAGCTGCTTAAATCAGTAATGGTACTTGAATTTATTTTGGGATCAATAAAGTATCTATCTATCTATCTATCTATCTGAAATAGTACATGTTACCCAAAACCAGAGGCACACCTTTCCAAACTACTAATTTTAACTTGTCTGTCACGGTTGTTGCAAAACTCCTTTATAAGCTACATCTATTGCAGCACAGCTTGGATTGTTTTCTTTTGCGCAATTGCCCCAATTGTATGAGTTGTCCTGTCTCTTCTTTGGGGAAACATGTCAGGATTCTCAAATCTCTGCTGCAGCCACACGACTGGACTTGCAGAGATGAACTGACTTTTAGCTCCCTGCTGCACTTTTGTGTGTCTAAAGAGTGAAGCAGCTGAGAAGATCAAATCAGCTTAAAAAAACTGAATTAGACTTATTTTATGCCACAAGCCTTTGCTTTCAGTTTGAAATGGTATACGTGAGATTGTTTTTCCTCCCTTTTTTATTTGTTACAAGGCTGCCTTTTCATAATTTATTCATAAAATAAATTATAACACTTTAAAATTTGTTTTGGCTGTGGGTGAGAATTGTACAACCCAGTAGAGAGGGAACACTTCCAGAATGGGTACACACACACACACACACTGACCTGCACACACAAACGGGTCAGGTTTCACTCCAAAATCACTCTTTAAGGAAAAGTCAACACGTCTTACTCCCCGAAGGCAAGACAAGGCTGATACACAGTTGAGAAACATAAGCGGTAATTGAAGTATCATTGAAGATTTTAAGCCGATAAATTGCCACAGTGGAAAGATAAATTTCAGTTTGGCCCACAGCAGAAATTCCTCTAAAACCACTCCTTTGTACTGATAGGGGAAGCAGAAGAAAAAGGTCTTCATTACTCTTTTTGCTTTCCAACATGCAGATGAAACCTGCTGTGCTTCATACGCCCACTTTTGGTTCTTTCTCATTCTCAGAAATGTCAGTCTTACACTTAAAAATCGATCACTTTGGTGACTGTCTGTAACTGTACTGTGGATTTATAATGGTATTTAAGTGTATTTCACAATTATTTTAAATGACAGTTCAATACTTATCTCACTAATGTATACCAGAGCCCAGTTTTGCCAGAAAACGTGCCATAGGAATGTTTGTATATGTCTCCAAAATGAAGTAATGCTACAATTCGTGGCATAAATTGTGATAGGTCGGCGTTTCTCTTGGCTGTTTCCTGTGTCATGTGTAAGCCCTAACATTGTGCACCTCTGTAACCCCAGCCGTGCACTGTGTAACATGTCAACCCAGCCATGTATCCTAATCATCAATAATATAATTTTAAGTCATAAACAGAAAGCAAAGCAGAAAAGTGACAGGACTTGACTTGAACTCATGCTGTCTTGTGCAGAAGTCAACAGAACATACTTGCTTTTCAGAGTTTAGAATTTGAGCCTCACCGTCACCACTTAGCAAGATGTTTGTAGCTTCATGAGATCATGAGGTTTGATTTTTTTACACATGTGCTGTCATGTTGAACAGTTTTATGTCCGTTCCATAAAGGCCCTCAGTTCCTCAGACACATTGGTGCTAATTAGAGAATATCAATGACTAAACCACTCAATGTCAAAGATATTTATGGTGTTACAATAATGTAGTTTTCTAAATTCGTTACTCCAAAATCTGGTCGTGGTTTTCTACTTTTTTTTTTACATGTGGTTAAAATGCTAATTGAATGCAAAAACAGATAAAACAGCACCATGTTACATGTCTTAAATTAATAAATTATTCAAACCCCATATTGATGCTACTGTAATATCTAATATATAATAGTCTTTTACAGTGAAATATACAATATACTGTGAAATAACTGTAAAATAATGTTTAATGTGCTGAGCTTGTCAAAGATTTGCATTTCAAGCTAAGTATTGTTTTTATTCGAGTACAGAATTGTCTCGGTAAAGCTCAAGCCCTGCCGAGACTATTTTGACGCTTTCAAATGGAAGAATTCAGCCTTTTATGAAGGGAGTAATCAACATGCTCAGCAAGTTGCTTTGTCTAACTGATTTTTTTTGTTTGTTTTCAAGAGCTTATTAGCATCATGCCTCAACAGAGGAAAACCTGCAGTAGCAAGTTGAACTAGTCCAACCTCACGCTTATCTGAGCCACATGACTTACACGTGCACGTTTTACCCACTCAACCCCTTAACGTCTTCTCTACAGGTGGAAAAGTCTGAGTTTTAAATTGATCTTTGCAACTTGATCATCATTTGTCCCGCCTCATTTTTAAAGTCCTTACTTTTTCCATAGTGTTAAACTGTAAAATAATCATAATTAATATGGCATCTTTCCAAACCAGCCTAAGAGAATTAAAGTTGGTGCTGATAACATAAATGCCAACATATATACTGTGCTTGTAGACAGAATTGTGGACTTAAATAAGAATCATACCTTATTCATTGTCTCAAGTGTCATTACTTCACTCTTCGGCCACACCATTGCTAGTAGAATGATTACATTCTTCCACCACCCGAGTCATTTCTGAGAAATGTCGCAGTTGTAGATGATTAAGAAAAGTTAGTCAAGAAAGATTTAATTAAAGACAACATAACAGTGACATATTTTTATAAAATCAAAGAATAGAAAGCATGGTTGCTGGTTTGTGGAAAATGAGAACCATTGCACTGGTTGAGAAAGGAAAACACCAGACAAGGATTGCCAGATGACTGATGTGTGTTGCTCCCAATATGTTGACACATACACCAAAGATTTTTTAATAGTCATCATCTATTTTAACCTGTCAAATTACTAGTATTCTGGCAGCATATGGACTGATGTAAACGGACGCAGTTGTTACAACATATGGGGATTTCACTGAAACAGGAAAAAGGATCTCTATTAACTTTATTATTATGCTAAGTTTTCTTTTATATGTTTTGTGACTTATTTGTTCTCCAAATAGTTGTTATGTTGTAGCACAGCTGCATTTAGTTTTGGATTTGTTTTTTTTTTAACATCTGGTTACATTCCAGATTTAAATTTTTCATCCCAGAGTTTTCTCTAAAGTTACCAAGGGAGACAAATAGCAGAGTATTCTTGCCATGATTAAATATTCTACATTTTGTCAGAAATTTTAATAAACAAATACTATGAATCTTTATAAGATTTTAGATTAGGGGAAACAAGACTTCATTTCAAGTCATACACCATACAACATTCATGTTTTGGCCTGTCAGATGACCCCTATAGCAACATTTTTTTTTTGTGGTCCCGTGTGTTCAGCACATGATTCTTTAAATCCACAATGACTATCAAATCATACGAAACTAGAAGTGTCCGTATCTATTACACGGTTTGTAAGTGTGCCAGATAGCTGGAGAGGTAGGTACTTTCCCCACTCGTAATGTCAACACAGGCTGCCCGCTTAAATCACTGACTCACTTTCTCTCCTCCTGCCTCGTGATCCCACCTCTACTCCAACCTCCCCTCCCATCTCTTTTTTACTAATCACTCATTAAATCCAAGGACAGGAGCAGCATGGGCTAATCATATTTCTGTGACAGCCATATTAGCTGTACAAACCTGCTCCACAGCTGTTGCTAAGTAACTGTTGAAGCTGGGCCCATTCAGGTGTGAAATGTTTGGCATGTCACCATAGCAAAATGCGGAGCGCAGTTAAATATTTGCAAAGTATAAGCTATTACAGGCACAAGGTGAAAAAACTGTATTTGTCGGGAGCTTTAGCTCAAACTAGGCCAGGGTGACAGAAAAGTGAAGAATATAAAACTAAAGGATTGAGGCACAAAAGATTAATTTAGTTTTAAGATGAATAAGCACATTTTTTGCACGTATAGAAAAAAACATGTCTTCAGACTATTACGCTATACCATCCACAGTAGCATCAATTTTGTTTCAGCATAAAAGAAACTACGGTTTCTAGGTGTCTTCTTGTATGTTGACCCCACCTGCATGTCATTGTGAGCCATATGGAGGTGAAGCAATTTTCAGCCTCTAACAATGACTCAGACACTGAAAAATTCCCTTTAGGTTCCCCCCGGAATAGTTTGTTACTAGTTTCAAAAGGAAACTTAAGGAGTTTTGTTTCAGCTCTGTTAGAAAACTCGTGTATTTATATTCATCAAACTAATGAGTACTTTCTTTTGCAGTAATAGCATTGTATATAGAATAAAATTCAGCAGTGTTTCTATTCATTTTGAGTTCAAACTCCACTAAAAAAGAGAAATATTGGACTTTTTTTTCTAGAGGCTGCAGTTATGGCTCATTTCCTTTTGTTTGTGTGTTCAGTCAGTAATTTCTCTTATCTTATATGAACTATATCCCCAAGTGTTCCAGATCGATGGAAACTTCACAGTAAAAGTGGCAGCTAACTTTAAAAAAAAATTCTGTACAGTTTCCTCGAATAGTTACTGATTACTGCAGAATGACGAATTTCGGGTGTTGGTCTAACCGAATGTAAGTTTTGTGAAAATGCAACCCTCATGTTACACTACGTCTCCTCATTTTAATAGCAATGCTGACTAAATACAACTGTAAAGTCTTCACTTGAAAACGAAATGTTGTGATCAGTTTGACAATCAAGCTAATAGTTTGTTTCCCTGTTGGCTAATTAGTTTTTCCAACCTCCCGAAACTCTGCGTGATCAGAAATCCTTTGAAAGGAGCTTCTTAAAAACGTTAACGTACTGATTAAGATATTTCCAACAAGATCAATTAGTTTCTATTCATTGTTAACCTTTAAAATCTACATGAACTTTTCAGAATGCTGTATAATCATGAGCATTGTCATCAATTACAGTGATCAAATAGTGGCAATGTGAATAGTGGCAACACTGCAGCTGACATATGCAGCTGCGAATCTTTAAGGGTGGGATGGTTTTCTTGTGATAGTACTTGGAAATGAGTTACTGCACTGTGTAGTCTGCCTAGGGGCCAACAGAAGAAAAAGAGGGAGCAGTAGACAACAGTGTAGGCAGCAAACTATGAAACTGCTGGCAAACAGAGCATATGGGTTTGTGTCCTTAAAGGTGTGGATGCACCTTACATTGTAACGATAACTTTTCTCACCTGATTCCACAGTGTCAGGCTTGCTATATGTATCAATGCAGTGAAGCTGCCTTTTTTTGGTATGTGTGAATTACTGAAGAGGAAGAGTTTAACGAGGACAGTTTTTTTCCACCACAGAACTCATACTTGTAAAGGGCTACAGTGTTAATATTTTGCTACAATGTTTGTGCTAAAAGCCAAGCTAATCACATAATGTAAACTGTGCATGCATGAGGTAGCCATGTTACAGTGAGGGGCCCACGCAGCCTTAGCAGGAAGATCAAAACTAGCGAATGCTTATCTTACTGTTCTTTGTCCCCCAATCAATAATACTTTAAAGCCCCATCCATCCATTCACTGCACCTACTTTATCTTCATGTGGGGCTGTCTCAGCTGTCATTGGGCAAGATGCGAGGTACACCCTAGACAGGTCACCAGTCCACCGGGGCCAACACAGAGAAACATAAAACCATGCACACTCACCCCAGTGACCTTTATACAATCTCAAATTGGCTTACCATGCTCGTCTGTCTGTATTGGACTGTGTAAGAAAGTTTTATGGTGTAATTTTGTAACTGATTCCAAGAGGAAGAAGCTTAATGCCCTTTTTCATAATTCCCAGTACGCGCTCTGGGAACAGAGTCACGGGAGCAATAATGATAACTTCCCGCATAATATGACACACTGAGTCTTATCATTATATAAGAGAACAGAAAACCACTCACCAAAATTAGCAATGACATCAGCCTGCAGTTAGTATCTTAATAATTAAGTTGGATATTTCATCCACTGATGACAGAACTGTTAAGAAGCCAAGATTATCTCAAAGGAAGTGAGTGGAAACTGTACTGGATCAGACTCTATGTATGTTCAACCACTGAGCTGATCACTTAAAACAATTCAGTGTAATGGCAGATGCTACGTGCTTGATAAGGGTACACTCGGGCCTTTTGGTTAATGATCCAACCACACAGCTCTGTCAGATGACGAAGTCAGAGTACACTGTCAAAGGTATTGGAGCAAGTGGATTCTCTATGGTCCTCACACTTAGACATTGTAGACAGCATTTGATAACACTATACTTTATTTATGTTGTGTTATAGCTATATATATATATATATATATATATATATATACATATAAAAATATGTGTGTTTGTCTGTATGTATAAGATTAAACTTAATTTACAGTTATTTCTATTAGCTTTACTTTTCTTGTAAGTTACTTTTTTCTCCATTTCATTCAGCTGTATTTACAACCTGTTGGGATTATATTGAATATTTGCTTTTAAGACCACTCCATACCACACTTTTTAAATACATTTTGACATGACAAATTCTGATTCATTTATTGTTCATAAAAGTAGTTTTTTGTTAGGATTTAAAAAAAAAGAAATGGCACTAAATCATTTTCTATGGTCTGTTAAAACATGTGAGCCCCACCTCCCTTCACACCCCACCTCCCCCCACCCCACATTAGTAATAGGCTTGCAAAGTATTACCTGCATTTATCGTATTACTGATTTTCCCACAGTCAACTCACACTGATACAGCACTTGTGGGATCATGTCCTAACACGTTTCCAGACTTTATATGTTGGCATGTCACCAAAAAAAAAATAAAAAATCCCCAGTGGAAAACTTAGCATTTAGCACTTACTCATTTAGTCACAGAGGAAAAACATGCACAACGCAACCTGGAAGTCACCATCTACAGGAATGCTCTTCAATGTTTGTTAGCGCTACTCCCTGTAAGAGAGACTTTAGCATGAAACAGAACAGAAACCAGTAAAGCAAAGTAACCACACTAACATGCAAACATAAAAACACACAAACATGAACATCACCTCAGCCATTTTCATTGCTATGTAACTGCGCCAGTTTACTCACCGACAGAGTTTTTCTGAAGGTGCCGACAATTTTTCCACTCCAGATTGACCAGCTCATAAATACTGTCAGGTTTATATTCAGTTAAGTTATTTATAACCAGCGGTAGATATTTTTAGTTGAACATGAGAGGCTTGTTTGACCCTCGTTATGCTGTCAGTCCATTCATTTGTTGGCTCAGCAGGCCCGTGAGATCAAATCATGCAACATGAATCACATAAACCACCAAAAATATTGCATTATTAAAATGGGAAGGAAATTAGAATGAACTATGATTGATTAACATTATGATCAGCAATTAGAAAAGAAAGTTTAATAACATTCTATATCTTGAACTTATATGATAACCCAGTCTGTATCGTGTGATGATAGGTCGCAGTTAAGAAAGTACATGCACATGTGCTGACGGTAAGTCGTGTTGAAACTTGATTGCCAGATATCTCAGTGTTTCTTGAAGCAGAAGTGGGAACTTCAGTTGTACTTGATTATGATATTCTGTAACTTCACTTATGCAGTCTTATCTTTTGTGTCATTGACATTTATTATTTCTATTCAGATTTAGTTCGGACTAGCAGGAATACGGTGTGTATGGCAAAAAAACTCGACATTTTCTGTGTTGAAAACAGAAGGTAAACTTTCTTGAAGGCTTACAGTACCACGTAAACTGCGGTATTTTATAACTTTGTGAAAGTGTTGTTTTTAAGCAAAAAGCGGAGCCCAAATCTACGTGGTTCAATTCAAGTCAAGCATGTTGCTCTTCTCCGTGACTCTCAAACTTGCATAACATATATTCAAATAACGTGCTGTCATTGCCAGGACTTAATATGACTCATGTGAGTGGGTGACACATGCAGCAACAGCTCAGAGAATAATTTGTTGCCTCCCGATAAGTCTTTATCAGCACAAATAAATTCAAAGAAACAAAACAGAAGATGATGGGTGCGCTAACACATCAGATATAGCATTTCATGGGAGGTAGTTTACTGAGCTTTTACCAAAACTTACTGTTAATATATGACGTAAATCATGTGACAGCTCAATGCACTTTAAATTCAGGTGGCACAGTGTACAGGAACTCTGAGAGAGTTTGTGCAAAGTATTATTGTATACGCTCCCCAAAACTCCTGTGAGATGGAAAACAAAAAACACAACAGATGTGATGTTCCCCACAGAAACCAATAATACATCAGCTGCCAGTGATGTGCTTCTAATAGCAATGTGCCAGTTTTGTTTGTGAAGTTTACATGCCATTGGAAGATGAAGAGTGTCAAGCTTTGTTTCCATTGTGGGTCATGATGTCAAAAGTGGGACATGTTCCATATAAACAACTTTAACAAAATGTGTGACGACATGTGACTGGTGGCAGTTCTTAACCAGCTTGTAAAGCAAACTTATTGATAAAAATTTAATAAATAAGTGCAACGTGACTCAATATTTACATGACTGCACACACAAACAAAAAATGATTTGACAAAATACGTGAAGTCGCAACATCAGCAACACAAAATAGAGATTTTTAAAAAAAAATCTGCAGCAGTTCAATCTTCAGGTCATTTCTGAGTTGACAGTCATTCCTATCTTGTATGCAGCTCAAAGGTTTCTCCCGTTTACTGATCAATACCTCTGTTTGCTGTGTCGCTGCTGGTTTCTATTAGAGCGCTGCTGTAATCGTGACTGAAACTCTGGGATATAAGGGGAAATGTATGTATTCTGGTAAACACAAAGATACGGTACAGGAATACATTCGCTCCACTCTGTGGTTGAAGACACCCAGTAACTATACATTGTGTGATTGGGGACTAGATGATCTTGACATTTCCTGTAAATGTACTATTAGTCATTGGAATATACAGGACTATACATTGTAGGCATATGACTAAGTACCTGTGGAGATGTTTAGACACTGAGTACAGAAAAGTTGCTGTACTTCTAAATTTTGATTTAAAAAGGGTGAACAAAGAGCCGACTTTGCCACGTCACACCTAAGTGCTTCAGACTCCATTTCACGGAGTTTGATTGATTTGTCTCTCTGCAGGAAGTCTCAAATCAGTTGTTTACATGAGCAGAATAAGAGGATAAAGAAGTGTAGACTACTCCGGCCCTCGATCCAGAGAGCTATGCAAATAAGCCACTTTGCTTTCACATGCCTACGAAACTGAAACATTTCACACAGCTGGCTAATAATACACAGTTTTCTTTCTTCTCTGCCTTTTTTTTTTTTTTTTCTATGAGGGAAGGGGGTGGGGGTGGCCTTGTTGATGTCTTATCCTCCGTCCCGCCTGTTTTGTGACCTCACCACCTGAAACTCGAGACAGAGGGAGGGTCATCCGAGAACATAGCTCTTGGAAACCCCACCCAAAATGGAGTTGTATAAATAATCGCTTTAACACACAGAGTCAACTCTAAGTCTGGACACAGGTATTCACAGTGAACCGTGGATCAGAGCTCAAACTTCTTCTTGTGGCAAAGGGGATACAGCATGTCCGAAATGCTTGACGACATCATAGCAAAGGTGAGTCAAACTATTGGATTTATCTAATCTATTTTCACATGAAAAAAAGCTTGATGAAGTTAGAGTGACTCCCTAAGTTATTATTTCATTGCTTTGAGAGTCACTGAATGATTTTGACGGTGAAAGGGTTTCCTCGCTTTAAACAATCAGATAAGGAAAACAGTCAAAGCTGACTTGTTGTTTCTTGAAACCCGAGTTTCTGCTTTCTGATGCTTAGTGTAGAGTGGAAGTCAAGAAAAGCCCGGCAGCATTTGTCGTAAATAATCATGCGATTCTAAGTCACAAAATGTATACAAAGATTTATAACATAAACCTATACTCTTGCAGATGAAAGATTCTAACTTGAAAGACATTCATTCATTCTTGATTTGACACACATTCGACATACACGGCTTAATGAAAAGTTGTTTTAACGTTGTGTAATAATTATTTCAACCTTCTGTCACAGAATTTTCTCTACCTGGCCCTGAACGATGCCGTGCTCCCAACTCAGTCTCAACTCAAAGCCCCAGAGCAGAGTCGGCTGAACCGATCAGAATCCCTCTTTTCTCCCTCTTCCCGCCCTGCCTCTTCAAGCCTCGACTTGAGCACTGAGCATGTTAACGGTGACGACAATGGCAGCTCTTTCTTATCATCCAATATCTGGAGCCAGGCCACTGTCTCAAGCCAAAAACAACTCCCCTTCCGACCTGACCGCTCCATGAGCCTGACCGAGTCCAGCAGCAGCAACCTGCTTTCCACATTTGGACAGCTGAAGAACCTGGAGCTGTTTCCCCCGAGCCCTGCAACCACTGTGGCTCCCCCACCAGGGTTCCCGCCTTCATCTAACCTCCCAGCTCAGGTTCCACCAGCACTCTCCTCTAACCGTTACAAGACAGAGCTGTGTCGTGGCTTCCAGGAGACCGGCAGCTGCAAGTATGGCAGTAAGTGCCAGTTTGCCCATGGTGAGGCAGAGCTGCGAGGACTGTACCGTCACCCCAAATACAAGACAGAGCCCTGCAGAACCTTCTACAACTTTGGCTATTGTCCCTATGGCTCACGCTGCCACTTCATCCATGAGGAAAAAATCTGCGGAGGTCCGCTGCTATCTGCCAAATTCCAGAGGCAACCAACTCAGGCAGCAAATAACCCACACCGCCAGCTCCGGCAGAGTCTCAGCTTCGCTGGGTTCATGGGCTCTACACGCAGCTCATCTCCTCCATCATTCCCTTTAACCTTAAATGATCCTAACCTGGCGTTCAGCCGTGCTCCTTCTGTCTCTCCACCCCCTGCTGATCTCCTCTCCCCAGTGTTTGGTGACGTGCAGCGGGACAGAGCAGCATTCCAGTTCGGCACCCATCAAACCCGTGCCAGCACTGGAGACATCCACAACATTCCTCTCATCTTGGAGCCAAAGGCCTCGCGCTGTGTGTGTGGCCATGGAAATAACTTTAACAGCAGTAACAGCAGAGTCTTCAACAGCATGGAAGATGGGCCACAGCAGGACAACAGTATGCTGTTTCCTGGTCTTGGGGTCCAAGGAGGATTCATGAAGCCTGCTGGATTGCAGCGTTTCTCCTCTGAGGACTCCCTGGAGGACAGCTACAGCAGCAGCAGCTCTAGTGGATCCGAATCTCCAACGTTTGATGGATCAGCCAGCAAGAGGCTCACTGTGTTTGAACGTCTGTCTCTGTCTGACTAAATGGATCCAAAGGGAGAGAATAGAGCAGTGACACTTCAATAACTTTTCTGTGTTTCTGAAACTTCTTCTCAGAACCAGAACTCTTCAGAACAATTTGACACAATAACACTTAAAGTTCTTAAATTTGTAAAAAATGTAACTTGTCTTTCACAAACTACTCATGCTGAGATGATTTCAGTAGCCAAATGTTATCAGAGTTTCTATACTTACAAATATTGTGTAGCCTATTAGCCCTCTGTATGTGGTCTTCCATAAGAATTACCTCCTCTGCAGGTCTCGACTTGACCAGAACATTTTCTGGTTCATAGTTATCACAAATCTGTTGTGATCAAAATGGCTAATCTTTAATGACAATCATTAATGCCTGTGCCTTAAAGATTTTCACTTTTTCTTGTAGGCTATTCACTCTTTGTGCCAAAAACAGTATGTTTGTTTCAGTAGCCTTAATCAGTGACACCTGACATGTGTCTGTGATATGCACTTTACAGCTAATTCAAATGGGAGAAAGTCCCAGTAGCATTCACCCAAAGCTTCATTCATCATTCTGCCCTGTGTGCATGTGTGTGCTAGTGTGTGTGAGTTCGTAGGCATGCATGTGAGGGTGTTTTTTCCTGAGACCTGGGGTGCTAGCAAATTTTGCAGAATGCTGAAGGATTGAAGTATGCTAAAGGATCTGAATATCTGTGTCTTGGCACACTTTTTTGAGGTTTGATTCTGTAAGTCTTTCTGTTATGTTTGTAAGTTGCACCCCATCTTTTATTTCCCCCTGTTTGTTTGACCGCCTGGTTCAGGGAACACAGCAGTATTCCATTTGGTTATTGGTTGCCTCGTGTTGTTTAACTTAAACTTATGTATTTATTATATTTATTTGCGTTTAAAGAAGAAAAAATGTATTTTGTACTTTATTTATGGAGAAATATTTCAAGCTCTCTGAAATGTGAAAAAAGCAGTAAAAAAAAAAGAGAATCTTATATTTTTAATTGCCTGAAAGGGACTCAATAAATTACTGAATAAAGAAGTGATTGTATATCTTTGTTGACTTGTGTCTTTGAATGAGATTTAGACACTTTCTCATCTTACACAGTACACATAACTTGACTCGTCAAAGATTATATCCTACTTCAAAGCCTTGCAGTTTCCACTTAGAAATATCTTCAGGCAGACAGTATTTCTTAGACATAGACACAAACATTTTGACTTTTCGTAGTAGGTAAAGCACGTGTATTAGTGATGCCTCAGTCACAATAAATGTCCCAGTCAGCCATGAGAGGAACCAGCTTGAAGAAAAGCAGAACCTCCCCCTTCAAAGCCATCATGTGCCTTTTCTCCTGTGACGAGTGAAAATGTCTGCAATGGAAAACAGATCGGTGGAAGGAACATTATGTAAACTGTGACTAGTTACAAGAGAAGGGACAAATCTGTCTCTCAGAAACATTCAGGAATATTTTAATGAACATCTACTGGTATTTTAAAGTTAGTGACAGAAAATACTGACAACTACATTGTTTGATTTAAGCTGATTTCACTAGAGGATTATGAATCAGACTTCCAGCTGTGGCAGCTTCACATGTAAGGCTTTAAATATGCCTTTTTAACTATTCTGTAGTAGAAGTAAGAGTGAGTCAAAGAAATAATCTATTGCATTTAGAACTTCTTACTCAGCTTTGTGTTTTGTGGCATACACTGTCTTTGTTGTGTACACAGTAATTCACCTCACGTATGCTCTGCAGCACACAGCTGTTCATTTCAGCGCAGACAATATTTTGCACATGAATGAGGAGAAGATGCCAGTGTTTTCACATTTCAAGAGCTCTATGACCGAGAAAACTCATATAATGTGTAAATTCCGGAAAACTTATTTGGCTGTCCGTTGTAATCAAATTTAGATGTTGAGCAAGACTTATCGCAGTCACCAAGGAGATCAACAAACAAATAGCAGAATAAAAGAAGCCATCTCTGAATGGAAAAACTCCAGGAGAACTCACGACCAGACAGTTTCCGGGATGTGCCTTTCCTGGCCCAAATTTCTTGTAATTGAGTACGCCTTGTGTTTTTTAGTCTAAGAGGGAAGAAAAAAACCTAAAATGCAGGGAAGGTTACACTTCCACTGAATCCACATGTGGTTCACAGCTGAAAACAGTTACTGATCCTCCTCATCCAACACATGGCTGAGCATGACTGAAATACTGAGGGTCTATGGGGAAATCTCCAAAATACGGCATAAAAAGTTGATACATCAAAAATGACTCGCATCCAAAACTGCATCTACAAATTCCATAATGTTTGATACTTTAGAAAATGGTTTCTGTCATATCTCACTTGATACAAACATATATATATATATATGAAAAAATAACTGGGTTACACAACGTGCTGTTTTCAGCGAAAACGGTCAGCAGCTGTCATCTCCAGCTTTTAGACACTTTGATTGAATGCCTGTGCCTCGTGAGCTAAACGTTCTAGGGATTGTGCAAGTCATATTCAGAAGTAAAGCAGAAGTTAACAAAAACACCCTGTTGCAATTTCCACTTTATAGTCCCCGTGAGACGTTGCGTTGTGCAACCTGCATGCCGCCACTGCCACCACCCTCACAAAGTCAGAGCATGGCTGTGACCTGGAAAAGAAAAAAATGAAAAGCAATCTTAAAAACTTTGCACATGATGTTTCCTCAGTCTGAAATAGTTTGACACGTCTGATGTTTTGCACTTGAAACTCTCAACTAACATTTTCTGTGCGCGATCACAGTTCAGTTGTTTACATACTTGATCAGAATTTGGAACACTGTTTCTGTGGTAGTTATTTTGAATGAGATTTCCACTGAGTGTGTGGGGGAGTGTTTTTTTTTTTTTTTTTTTTGGAACCTCTGAGCCTGATGAATAGCTTTAGAAAGTAACTGCTTTCCTAGGAACTATGAAGCCATTTCCTGTCTCTTACACTGTAACTCACTAAAAGTAGGAGAAGGATTTGGTCTTAAACCTCTGCTGTTCGGTACAGTTCAGGCAATTTTGCTTAAGTCCATTTAGACTGATCTTAACACAGACATGTGATCTTCATCTACCCTGTACACAAACTATGTTGTGGTTTCCATGTGGTGAGAATACATGCCTATACCAACCACAGGCTTCAAATGATCATGGACATGTGTGAAATGAATTAACTGAAAAGTTTAAAATAACACAATTATCACATTTATTTGCCATCCAGTTTTTTAAATGCTGCAAGAGTGAAGTGAAAAAAAAGTGCACCCTCTTTCATTTTAAATGTTTTTCATATCAGGATATGATTTTAAAATAAACTGGTCCATACTAGGTCTTACAATTAGAAAAATTCAATCTTATTAACAACAACACATATTATTATGATATTATCATAACTATCCATCATGGGGGTGGAGGGCTGATAATGATGTGGGTTTGTTTTGTAGCCACAGAACCTGCACACTTTGATTTCGCAGTCAACAGAAGTGCTCACTCTTCTGTATAGCAAAGTACTCTCGAGTCAAATGTGAGGCCATCTGTCCAAGAGCTAAAGCTTGGATGCAATATGATCCCGGACACAGCAACAAACCTGCACAAGAATGTCGGAAAAAGAAAAAAAGTCAAGGTGTTGCAACACTCCAGTCAAAATCCAGACTTCCACTCAATTAAAATGTTTTGGTGGGAACTTAAAAAAAGCAGGGCATAAATGAATCCCGTAAATCACAATGAAATGTAGCAAAGTTATAAAGGAGTGGGCCAAAATTCCTCCACAATGATATATTATACATATAATATACAGAAAATGATTACTTCAAGTTATTGCTGCTATATATGGTTCTACAAACTATTGAATCTGGGAGCGTACTTAGATTTTCAAACACTGCTTCTGTAGTTTGTCTCAGTAGATGTTAAATGAATAATTCTAACATCACTTTTATCATTTCCTGGAACGTAACGTAAATTAGGGCGTATTTTCTTTCATGTGGAAGTAGGCATAATAACATGGAAGTGCATCAGGAAGTGAGCACCATTTAGGGGGGTGAAACGGTTAAACAAAGATGTGCTGTAGTAATGAGCTAAAAATGAACAATATTCAAATTTATCTTTTGAAAAACAATGGATCCTTTTTTATATTTCTGTGATCAATTGCATTAGTAATTTACATTAGAAGTAACAAGGGTGCATGGATCTTTTTTTTTTTTTCGTTTGCTAGACCTCTTAATAAACCTCAGCTGGGCCATAACTGCGCATTGTGCCTTTAAGCTTTGTTCCCCTTTCAACCAATAGCAGGATGTGTTGCTATGGTGATGGACAATGACTACATAGTGTAAACAGTAAAGCCAGATCAGAGTATGTGTGTGTGTGTGTGTGTGTGCGTGTGTGAGAGATTGTGTGTGTGTCTGTGCGTGTGTGTGTGAGAGCAAATATTAACTTCCCAGCTTCTTCATAAGACCAGACTGGTTAAACGTCACTAAACTGCAAGGCTCTTGTGGAACAAAAGTGGAAATTAAACTGAATAATAAGATAGGCACTAAGGAAAAGATATTTATGCCTGCAAACAAGTTAAAACAGGCAAGTTAAAACTGATGTAACAAACCAAATTCAACTCGAGGCATCCAAATGAAATTCTCCTGAAATCATGTTAACGATTGATTAGATTGTTTCAGTTGTATTCTTTTATCACTTCTTATCAGCCTTTGTAGCCAGCCGTTGTTTCATTATACCCGCCAGTCATTTTCTAAGGCCAGACTGTAGGACTGTTAATGATCGACCACAAACCTGCGGCTGTCAAAACAGTCCCTACGCAAGTCACCTGATCCTGAGCACTTTACACACAGCAGACGCACACACACACACGTATGCACCTTAAGTTCAAACCTGGCTGGAGGCCTATGAAAGGAATTGCATATTATGTAGTCTTAAAGCAAGACATAGACATAAGGAACTAAAAGAGGATCTATTGAATTTGTAACTGTAAGCATATTCTAGGAGGATAGAAAACAATTTAATGGGCCTCTTAAGCCTTTGTTCAGCTTAGCTGTTGTTCAACCCAATACAAGACTGGAAACCAGTTGCTAAATTTGGCTGGATTGCCCAGAAAAAACATAGTAACATGCAACCTGAGTGTATGTATGTGTGTTCGCTCCAGTGCGTTTCCTCCCTCTCCATTCCTTTGCACTCTTTCACAACCTGTGGATTAAGCATTATGGTTGAGAAATTTTTCAACCCCAAACTATCATCAGCCACTCAAAGAGTGACGGACGGAGTACATTATGTAACTATTCCTAAACTAGGTCGCCGAACAACGTTTTTTCTCGGGAAAGATTAGAATTGGAGAAGCTAATGCACACGCACACACTTAGAAGATGGTCCATTAGAGCTTTACCCAGCGCTCCCTCTTAAATCTCCTGTTCAATTAAGAGTTTTTTTGTAGTTTTCAAGAGTGTCAAACTGATGTACTGCATCATGCAAACCGTGCTCTGAGACAGACAGAAATGTGCCCTCTGCGACTCAACACTTCACACGTTGTGGTGCAGATGTGTGTAATGCTGGAAACCTAATAACAACGAGGGCCCCCTCTAAGTTCTACATGAACATTCTGGAGAAAAAGACATTAGCCTGCAAGACCTTAACCTTGTGCTATACTGGACCTCCTAACAAGATAATGGTCCAAATTATAGAGCTAAACTAGTCAAGACAAGACAATATCAACATCTTAGCTACCAGACTTGAATCTCATCCAGAACTGTTGGAAGGGAACTACATGTACTTTTCCTGCCAGCAGAAACTTACTGATCAATTAGGATTCACTACAAATCAAATTTTGCATTAATTCTTGTAATATATCTGCTATAAAGTCTATAAAGTTCTCGTTCCCAAAGATATGCATTCTTACTTGAGAAGTTAGAAGAAGTTTTTTGGGGAGATTTTAGACGCATCAAAAAGGGAAATGTCTCCTTTTGACAGATTGGCACTTCTCTGTGACATTTATTCATCTATTATTGTAAATCTGCGCTTCATTACTGTTTAGCTACACTGAATCTACAACGCATGCAGACCTTTCCTGTCTGCGTGTCGTTTTGAGTTGCAGCACGTATGTAAGATGAGGGGTCGAGCGAGAAAGTGAGATTTTGCTTTGTGTGGTAGACTTTGTGGAACATGTACAGTGCATCCAAAAAGTGCTGTACTGAGGTTAACATCTACAGACTACTGTAGATAGAATGCAGTTTCTAAGCAACAGCTGGTATGGGTTAGATAAATGCTTTGACTTCCTGTGTCATTTGTTTTCTAAACGATATCGACGCTTTTTGACCCATTTCTGTGTAGAAGCGGTTTTGCATGGCTCACATTGAAGCTAGAAGAAAAAGGGAGGAATGGCCTGTTTTTACATCTGTAGAGCAGAGTTTTGTGGCAGAAACACACTGCATTACAAGCTGCTGTCACACCTGCTGTAGCCACAATCATTGATAATCGTCAGTGTACACATTAAAAGTAACCATCTTTAGGAGCAGAGGCTTCAGTGACTAAACTTTCTGAGCTGCTCGTACCTATGGTGGTGAGGGAGAAAGGTTGGCCTTGTTAGGCTGTTATTCCCTTTTTTGGTCAAATAAAAGCCATATTTTGCAAATGGACTGTCTCAGTCTGCAATTTATGTTGTGATCCACGAGCCAGGTTGCACCAGTCTGGATTCAGTGTAAGAGTTCCTGCTTAAATACTTAAAAATGCATTTTTCCCTCAAATGTCAGAGTGACTTCCCCAGTAATTTTACACATACAGTTCCTCTGAAAGCTCTTGTCATTAATCTGACAACCAAGCTTCACCGATCAGAGAGCAGAACCAGTAGACTAAAAGTGACAGATACACAGATATTAGCGATGAAACTAGCAATAAAGAAGGGTTATGGACAAATTATGAACAGCACTGTGGACAAAATACATGACCTGCGATTCAACCGTTCGTGCAGCAAAACTAAAAAGTAATTCTCACGTTAACCACTGACTTATTTAGCAAGACGTGGACAAGGTGAGCAGGAGGGCTCAAGAAAAGCTTCAAATAAACAGCCGTGTTAGTAAGTGAGAATTGAAAGGGAAGAAAGGAGGAAATATTTGAGTTGTGACATCACAGTAACAGAGGGGAAGTGCTATCCTTTTATAGAAATGTTCTCTCTCTCTGGCACATTCCTCAGCTACAGACTGGCCCCCCCCTTGGCCGTCCTCATTTCCTTAGACTTCACTTCAGTGACGCAGACACAACAGGGAACAGGGGAGGAGACAGAGGAGGAGGGAGAGGGTGGAAGGAGCTGTTGAACTCTGTGAAGGAGTAAGCAGAAAAATTCCCTAAACTACCCCCCCATTCTGGCTCTTTACACCACTTCTCTTTTCCTTTCACTCCTCTCTTCCTCTATGAACCTTTACTTTCACTGGTGGGTGAAATCGCATCAGGCACCAGAGCTCAAACTCAGACGAGCTCATGACAACATGCTCTTTTTCACAGCAACTCATTTTACTAAATTTTTAAGTGTCTTAAAAGCTCCCATCAGAGAGGCCTCAATGGAGCTTACCACATTCTGATAAGAAAGTGTTACTGTGATTTGAACTCAACCAACTGTACAGTTCAGTACAGTTCGTTGAGTTCAGTCTATTATATAAAAGTATTATAGTCAATATTAACAAAGCAAACCATGGAAAATCATAAGCAGTAATTTCAAAAGCACATGATGTGCTCACCCACAACAATTGCCATTACACATTATAATTCAACAGCTGCCTATTTTAGAAAACAAGAAGTGAATCGAGACGACTATGTATGTAGTGTTAAGAAAAGTAGAAATGGCCCAGATGTGCTGTGGCGCTGACATGATATTCATATCCTAGATTCATAACATAGATATCTTCTGTTTTGAGTTAGCATTTTACCACACTGGTCTAGAAAGCCATGGAATGTATACCAAAACAATAGAAACACACAAATCAACTAAGCCAACACTGATATAACACTGGACGGATCTTTCTGTTTTGTAAATGAACAGTGTAAGTTAAGCACAATAGCCCTCCTTACTAAACTCATCCAGATAAGCTTTATCATGCTCTCGAAAGTGGCATCATGACTGCTCCATCCAAGCCCATGAAGGTTTTACATTTCTGTTTTGTATGAATGAGTTTTGGTAACCCTACTCTTGATAAACTTTCTGTTTTTGACATGTCTCCCTCTCAACACATAGTGCACACTCTCAATCTTGGATCCATTTTTTGGCCCATGCTGCATCACATTTGAGAGTAAGTACAACAAAAATCATTAAGATAATAGTTTTCTGTCTTGGTGTCAGAAGTGTTCGACCCCTGTGCAGACTACGCAGCCTGTTTAGTTTGATCTGTTGTGTCAGGGTGTTGGGCAGAAGAAGAAAGCCCCTTCAGTCAGTTTCATATCTATTTGTGTTATTAAAGCAGATCTTTCACAACCTACTGGCCCATACATGTTCATAGCACATTTCCTGTTCATGCTCGCTTTCAGTATGTGCTTCTCCTTTTAGACTTCACACTTCCTGTTTTCACGTCCTTTTCTTATTACAGCACGCAAGTAAATTAGCACAGTGCCATTAGGTTTATTAACAACAGATGCCTGATGCTCAAATGAGCATAAAAACAGCTTTCTGTGTTAAAGGCAAAATGACCTAATGTTTTAAAAATCAGCCGAGAAGAGGCCTGACTTGGTTTTGAACTATATGGGACGTAACACCATTTCACATATGAGTGATTCTTAAGTATTTATTCTAAAGTACTTTTTTACATTTTTATTTTCAAAAGGACACAATGCTGTAATAGATGGGCACATACAGTGTAAATCAAGGACTAATAGTTAATATGTACAGCCCGGAAAGGCTTTCAAGTGACTGTCAGTTGTGACATCTCTGTGAAGAGTTTGCATGTTCTCTCCATGTAAGCATGGGTTCTCGCCAGGTACTCCAGCTTCCTCCCACAGTCCCAGAATGTGGATGTCAGGTTAATTTGTGATTCCAAACTGACCGTAGGAGTGAGCATGCGTGTACACGTGTGTACATGCGTGTGCGTGGTTGTCTGTCTCTGTGTGGCTCTGTCCTTGACTGCTGACCTGTCCATAGCGTACGCTGCCACTTACCTGACCCTGAACAGGGTGTGTGTAGAAAATTAATTAATGATTTATACATGCGTTGATTCACAGTTTTAATAGCCTGCCTTTCAATCTCAATTTCTGCCACAGTCAGCCGACAAAATAACAAAAAAGGTGTGAAAGATGGACCATTGGAAGTGTGGAGCACTGTGGTCCATCTGAGTCTGGTTGCATGCATCCAAGCAGGAGTGATTTGAACCCCGTTTACATTTTCTGGGTGTGTTAGTTTGGTTTTAAGAAGGTAAATTTCATATGATTCAAGTCAAACTAACAGACTTGCAAGCATTTTGAAAAATTGCTCCAATAGTTGCCACTGATAAGCAACCTTCAAAAAGTAATCAGTCAGCTTTAGTTTGTTACTAGCCTTAGCACAGGCCGGGGTTTTCTTGCTACATGCTATAAACCTGAGAAGAAGTCACAGTCAATGATATCAGGCAACACTCGGCTGCAACAGTGTCTGCTGGTGTTGTATACTGATTTATGTACCTCACATTGATTGTGGCCTCAGTATATCTATGGTATTTAATGGAAAAAACTGTGATGCAATTTTCCTCATATTGCGCTTTGAATATATAGTCATATGTAGTAAATATATTTAAATGTAACAACATGGTTTTTATTTTAAAAAAAACTATTTTGTACTTACCATTTGCTAAATTAAAGTGTGATCTTATCTATATCTTAGAGTTCCATTTTTTAGTTGTTCTCCCTCAAGTATATTAGTATCAAATTTAGGTTCACGGTCTGCTGTTAGGGGACAATCTTACCAGATCCATCAGAGTTGTTTTACATGCACAGCAGAAAGATGTTTTCACTGATAATTCACTGTACGTCGCCTACTTAATAACCTCAAACAGCACAGTGACAAAGTTGCCAAAGCCAGTAGAAGACAGAGAGCAAATTATTTCTGTCAGACGTTGGTGGAGAACAGGCCACGGGGCATGAATGTTTGAAAACGGTGGATTTGAGAAATGTTGTCAAGTTTGTCAGGTGTACACAAATATAACTCAGTATGAGTTTGTATCTTTAGCTGTATCGGTCGGATGAGTATAGAAGCATATGTTCACCATCCATGTCAATGTGCTCATTTGTCAGTCTAACATATACATCCCATGTCTGCTTCCTCCAACATGTCAAAGAATCAGTTACTGCAGACCTACTGTGGTGAAATGCCCCACTGAGCTCACTGGATGTGGGAGTGCCAGCACAGACATCATGTAGCCTCATCTCTTTCCCATAAATGAGAAACGTTAAGCTGGAATAAAACTTTGCATTTTCCCAAAAAGCAAATCAACATTTATTTCTAGCTCCATAAACAGATGAATGACTTTATAAAAACATCTTTGTTTTGCTCATCAGATTGTTTTTGGAGAACAATGACGCAATTTACTGATACATTATCAACATACGTTAAAAACTCATTCCTCACCTTGTATTCAGCCATGTTAGACACATGTAAACCAGCAGACGGGAGATTATCCCTGTTAGCTACATTCTCAGAATGTGAATAGAAGTCACATGGTTGGCCCATGCTGTTCCTTGAACTGATTATTTCATAACAGAATTAACCAAATCTCAGTTTATGCAATCAGACATTTTCATTAGCATCTTTATGTAAATGGCCCTTTGATCTTTGTTTTCATCAGCTTTCAATACAGTGGTATGAAGAGATTGTCAATCATCTGGACTATATTCTCGCAGGGACTCAATCAAATATTGTTCAGACTTTGTACAACACAGCTGACAATGCTTGTTTGATATCCAGTCCCATTAATTTGAACATTTGCATTCTAAGTATTGTCAAGAAAACATGCGGTCTTCAGCGCATATTTGAAAACAGCTTTGCTTTATTTAGGTTTTTCCATTAATATGTTCAGAATTATCACCCATGCTGCTGGCAACATTCCCACATTACACTTAATGTAATTTCTTTCTGTCTCAAAGCTTTCCAGTTAAGTCCTAATCTTTAGAACTCCCGGCGCTGAAGGAGAACATTTATGGCTCAGCTGCTTCTTGTCAGAGGTAGTGTGTTATTTTTGGTGGTGTACTTAATTTTTTAGCTAAAATCAGCAGAGAGCTTGTGGCTGCCAAGCCAATTCATGACACAGCATGGTCATCGAAGCCGAGAGCACAATAGGCCTCTTTGTGAGCATGTGCTCACGCACATATGCACAGATACACAGTACTATGTTTAAACAGGTGGGCAGAGAATGAAGTGGTTGGAGGGTGCATGTGTGTGTGCATGGTGTGAGTTTGGTTATTAAAAGGAAAGGAATGGATATGGCATATGTGTGTTTAGCCTTGGCTGACCTTCCAGGAATACATACCACAGTGACACTAGCAGTGCCGACACCAGCAGAATTCCTTCTTATGAAAATAAGCATCATTGAAACGGAGGGGGACATGAGCAGAGAGAGGAAGGAAAAAGGCAGGAAAGGAGCAAAACATGAGAGAAATGAAGAGCATACAAGGTGGGCATAATACCATTAAAGGCTACATATCTGTGCAATGAAATCTGCATAGTATTCTGACTTGACTACATCATCAGCGAAACAGGATAATCACACTCTCCCCCAGATATAACAACATATTTGTTGTGTAAAAAACTAAAAGTAACAGCTGGTTAAATGGCCCACGCACACATAGAGGATCTGTCTTTCTCCTCACTGTATATTAGTCCCAAGATTCTCTTATATTGTTGTCGTGTTGAGACAGTTTCAGAGCTCTATCGGTGCCTTTCTGTCTCATCATATTCTACTTTTACAAGTGCATACTAACGTCCGCGACACAACTTCCTCCCATACCCCATCCGTTTCCCACTGGGATTTCACAAATGCTTTCATTACAAGAAAGTAGTGGTCAATAAATCCAGAAATTACAGTTTCACCCAAACTCAAGATATTGGTACAGGAACTAACCACACGCAGTTCTGACCTGCTAAAAGTCAAATAGGGAACCTAGCAGCTATTGTCTGTGTGTATACGCAGAGATGGGCTGACCTTTTGGGAAGTGACTTGCTGACTGAGGTGGTTTACAGGTACTGACTGCTGTAAAAAGAGGAAGCGGATCATTTTATGACGCTGGGCAGAGTGTTTGCTTTGCAGCCTGACAGCAAGTTGTTGGGCACTGTTAACAACAGGAATAAACTGATGAGACTGATGGGGTTTTCTCATAATATCTGTTCCCGTGGTGGTATTCCCTTCCCGCTTTTGTAGCCTTTCAGACTATGTGCAGAATTTTACACCATGCCCGCATGTCTCTCTTTCTAACAATCACATCCCACATAAACACTCACACGCAAGAAAAAACATACATATTGAGAATGCGTGCTAAGTCATTGTGGTCATTTCTGTGACTTAAATAAATGGTGAATCCACAAGTCCTGAAAATTGTGCTAAAAAAGCTATCATTGTAAGCAACCAATTTGTTGCAACCACCTCCGTATGAAAAATAGTAGCACCTCTAGAGAATGCATCCTTACTGAAGGGAAACTGTATATATGGAGCAAGTATAGGGTTTATTTATTGATTGATTATTTTACTAATCGGATTTAGGTCAGAAGAGAGAACTTTTAACATTGTGATTGCAATCAGGCAACTTAGATTGGAAGAGTCATGTTCAAAGAACCAACTTTTGGTTTTAAACTGGAAACAAAGAGTGTCACATGCCATCAAGGTTACATTAATAAATATACTGTTAAGGTTATGGAACTGCTGCAGTTAAGAGAAAGGGCTACTGTCCTCCAGAGTGAAAGTCCAAAGTTTTGTTGATCCTACCAACATCCCTGGCCCTCAACCCCGACTAATATTTACAAGCACTGTTTCCAAAACTGAGATGTACAAAAGGTCGATCGGGGTCAAAACCACTGTTTGTAGGGATGTAGTTGTGTGTTTGTGGGTAATTATTTTTTGTTACATCGTACCTGAGCTCATTTTAACGTAACCTTGTGGGATATAATGATTACTAAGTGAGAGAAATTACACACGGCCTCTGTTTCCTTAAGCAACAATGACTGATTGTAGATGTCAGTGACAAGAGCTGCATTGTATGTCATCATTGAGGCTGCAGTGAAAGTAATAACTCAATTTTGGGTAAAAATGACAGAAATGTAGATACATTGGAAAACTAAAACCACCTGTCTGACATTGCTTGCACCCTGTGGGTTGTAGCCCTTATGAATTGATTAGAGATTGAACTGGGATCTGGGGAAGATGTTTGCATCAACATCTCAGGATCTTTATTGTGTACCTGAAGACATTCCCGAGCAGTATGGTGCATTGCCCTGCTTCAGAGTATGATTTGTCTTTCACAACACAGGACCAGGACCCAGCTAGCTTATCAGTGTATACTCCATCAGTGTATATCCCTCTGAGATGAAGGCTACTAACATGTAAAACAATTGTATATTTTTTGATCCCATTTAAACTTTTAACATCATATCTAAAACTACACTCACCGCGTAGGTCTTCTTCTTTCTATCAAAAACAACATTTGATCAATATATCAACAATAGTTATGAAACAATGTAATTTCCATGAAAGAAGGACATATTAACAGACTTGCAAACTGGTACAAAACATGGGGACTTCAAGGGGAAGTTACCACAGGAAACAGTGACACTTTCTATAACACAGACATACTGAATCAACCCACGCAAACAGGTCTCTACAAGCCATCTCATATACTTATTCTTATCAGAGAAAATAGACAAGGAAGTGGTGGAAAATCAGACCTAATACAAAGGTGCACACAAAGCCTATATTTTTGGACAAGTTTCCTTGATGCTAATTTACAATCAAAAAGAAAGTGGACATCATTTGCTAAAGCTCCAGATCCATCAATATCCCTTTTATCGAACACGCTTATCAATACAATTGAACTGTTGCCTGGAAACAGTTGTATCAGCCCACGTGTGAGAACATACAGACAAGGACTCATCCTTTTTGGCACACGTTTAGCTGCATGGAGACCGACATGTACACGCACCGCAGGTTACATCTACGCAACATACTACCACGGCATCGCTAGACTTCTTTACCCAGAGAAAGAGAAAAGGCCTCCAATAAATTCACATAAAACTTCCACAGCTGACATGAGATCAAACACGAGTTGAGACTTGAATTTGATGGGTGCAAACAAACAATGATTAATTACACTGCTTTGATGGAGTTTTGAATGTATAAGACAGTACACCTGCTGCCCCATTTCTGTCTAGACAGAGAGAAGGTCAAACTCTGACAATCACTCTCAAGTATATATAAATACCCTGATGACAGACACACTAGATATTTTACCACAATTAGCCTCCTCATGACCATACATCTTGAGAGTTATGCAGATATATAGCTCCCTTGATGCTTAAGTACTATTTATTTATCTATTTTAATCAGAATTATATATTGAAGCCAAACCTGACAGGGGAACAAAGAAATAGGTAAAGCAACGAAAAGAACAATGAGACAGAGATACAAAGGAATGATATAAGAATACAAGACAAAAAAAAAAAAAAAACAGCTGCTACATCTGTAGAGCTACTTAACAGAAAACATCCAACAGCCTCTGTGGGGAAACCAGGTAGAGAACCATCAGGAAGACAAAAAAAGAAAAACACAAAAAGCAACAACACCAGAAGCAAGAATATGAAAACAAATGTGGATACTGATTATTAAAACCACAGGAAAACACAGCAACTGTACGATGAGCCTGTCAGTGAGAGAATGTGTCTGTGTGTGCATGTACATGCAAAATATATGGCATTGGTCATAAATATTTTGTGCTCAATAATTGGTTCAGAGAGCTACCACTACTCTCCAAGGCAATCAGGAGCCCCCACAGAGCATGGAACCAGGTAGCCTACCGCAAGGACAACCGTGCCCCCACCCAAAAGACAGCAGATGAAAGCCCTAGACACAGCCCCCACGGTCATGGAGCAAAAGCCTCGAGGGAGTCAGGGCCGACAGCCCAGCTGCCCTGCCAGGCATCAACCGCCCAAACACGAGTCGAGTGCAGCACCCAGCACCCTGCGAGTCTGAAAACCACCCAGCCCGCTGCCATTTTGTACATTTCAAGTGTTAATATCATGCCTTTGTGAGCTGAATCATCCAAACAACTTTTCCTTATCCAACTTACTTTTGAACAATTAAAGGAACTAACAGAATCTGACAGAGTTTGGAACACTGAACACTCCTCTTGTCTTTGGGCTGCCGAAGAAACTAAAACTGTGATGTGTTTTCCTCATCTTCACTAGTCTTAGCACAAAACCAGTGGCAAAATGTCCTGGGAATTTTTCCCTCACAAAAAAATGCCTGACACTGCAGAATAGCAGAGCGGTGGTACTTTTGATGAAGTTGTTTCTTTTCAGAGAATAAAAGCATTGCAACACAGCTCCTATGACGCCGGTTCTCCATTTGGCTGCGTTTCAGTATGCAAACAAGTTACATCACACTACGCAATTTTCACGTTAGTGAGCTTGTCCTTCTCTCACACCATCAACTGTGTGATCTATAGATGAAAAAATCTTTTCCTCTGAATAATCGCGATTATGCTGAAATTTTTGTATGCAAGTCTGCAATGAGAGTATAGAGTAAAAATGTTCAAGATGAAGTCTTTTGTGATAATGCCTTATTTCCAAGGGTCTCCCTCTCTCACACACTTCCTATACCTTTTGTACACCACATAAATCCACTAATTAATCTGACCATTTTAATTACATTTTATCTTTTCCCTCCATCTTAATTCCCCCCCCCCCCCCCCCCCCCCCCATGTCCCTTTTCTCTGTTAACATATATTTTCCTCTTGACTGGAATTTCTCAAGAATCACACCTTTTGCTAAAATCAAAATAAAGAAAAACTATGAGTTTAATCAAAATGATCTTTAAGAGGAAATCTGTAATCAGTTTTCTTAGTGGAGCACTGTTTAGCATTCAGTGTTGCTCCATGGTAACACATTAGGTTGGCAAATATGCACTGTTATTGAAACAAAGATTTGGCTGTTTGTTTTGTTTGGGGTTCAGCTGGATCTCCAAGAACTGTTAGCACTGGCTGCCTTCCAGGTTTCCAAGGTTGCACAAGTTTCCCTATCAGCCCTGCAAATCTGTCTTACTGCCTAGATCTCATTCCTGTAATGCCTTACAAAAAAAACAAAAAGAAGAAGAGGAAAAAAGTTTGACACAGGCATGAAGAAGTTATACTCTAAAGACACAGATTAAATTTTCCATTACAGTAATGGAACTAACTAGCCAATTTTATCTGATCTATTGAGGGCCATCAAAACAACATGAACATGGAGCAGAAGCTCCCCCTGCTGGCAAATCCTGTGAAACAAGCTAATGACTAACATGTCTTCCTGGAACACCCACATAAAAACTCTGAGACACCAAACAGGTTTTAGACAAACATATGCATCGCTCATAACACAACTTAACACAAGATGTTTAACACTGGACTTTTCAATTTGGAATTAGTTCATCTTTGTTAGATACATTGCTCTGATAACCCTCCTGCCACAAAGAGTACTACTAACAGGACACATTTAAAGACATAAGGGAAAAAAATAGACGTTTTTCTTCCTTTTCAGCAGAAATATAACCATGAAAGTTCAGTTTGTTCAGAGTCTTCATTGCTCAGATCCAGACTCACTATAGCCGGCTATAAATAGCCTTTCTGTGAGACCTTTGGGTATTATCCCATACATAGTGCTGACACTTTAGAGTCATCTCAAAATGGATTAAACTGATTGTTTTTTTGTAGAAAAAGGTTTTTACTAGGGCATTGACGAGAATTCATTGGACACTTTTCTATGACACTTGCTTTTTAGCTTTGGTGCAGCTTACTTAAGTAAGTAAGTAGCCCATAAAATACTTTTACGATTTGTCTGGAATTCCATCCATCCATCCATTTTCCATACCTGCTTAATCCAACTCAGGATCATGTGGGGAGATGGAGCCTATCCCAGCTGTCATTAAGCAAGAGGCAGGATACGCCCTGGACGGGTCACTGAATTTATTTCACATATCTTAAAAAAGGCACAGAGTTTTCTATATAGGACGTTGGTGTTGTCCATGAGAAAGAAACTATAAATCGATAAATAAAAAAAACAGGATTTTGGCGAGACACAAATTTAGGGAAGCAAACCATAAAAATGCATTAGTACTGAAAGTGCCAATAAGTACAACAACCAGATGGGACTGCCCCACCATCTAGCAGGGAGCTCTTACTGTGAATGATGTCCTTTGTGGGTATGACCAAACCTGATGGATCAGTGCAAAGCTTTGTCAGCCAAGCCCTTTGAAAAAACAAAAGTGGTAAGACGGAAGATATTCCTCCCAGTAAAGCACATGACAGTCAGCTGGGAGCTTGCAAAAAAAAGGCACTTGAAGAACTCTCTGAGAGGCTAAGCGTTTTGATCCGATGAAACAAAGTCTTACCAATCTGGAGGATCAATTTTTACGAGGCGACAACTCAAAGAATACTGGCAGGCAAAAAACACAGGAGTGGTATTAGAAAAACTGGAGTGGTCTGGAAAATCTGGACCTGAAGCTGGCTATGGGGCAACATGAAAATCATTTCATTCCAAAACGGGTCAGCCTGAATGATTCTTTTAAGAAGTGTGGGGGAAACTTTCATTGGAAAGGTGCATCAAGATGGATGTAAAGTGAGGTTCTGAATGAATTGGAGTTTAAATATTCATTTGTTTTAAATCAAATAACAAAAAAATTTTATGCTTCGTCATTGACTGGCACAAATAAGCTCTCTGCACAGAGGTATTCAAACAGTGATGAGTGGTCATTGTGCTGATTTGTAATTACACTTTTAGTCCAGCAGCTGGCAGCAAAACACAGAAAATACCAGCAAGACACTTACCATACAGGATGTAAAGATGTATTTCCTCTCCTGCCTGTTTGTAATTCTCTTATAAACAGTGTGAACTCAACATTTACAGCATCTGCACTGATGGTGCTTAAGTTTCACTTACAGCGAATGAGCCCAACTGTTCAACAAGTCATTTGTGCCGCTGTATCTTCTGCTATTTGATGATCTTTAACTGATGAGTTACACGTGATCTGAAGCATGCTGAAAACTGGCATGAAATGAATTGAAACTCAAAATAAAAGAAACACTCTGACAGTCACAGTGTTTGTTACTGAGATCTCTGAACAACATCTACAATATGCACAGAGCAGAATTTAAACACAATTTAAAAGGGACAAATGATAGAAAAGAAGCCATAATACGGCTGAGTTGATCAGAGTAAGATGAGAGTTACTCTGCAGTGGAGTGTAAAACAAGGATAATAAAAAATACGCTGTAGCAGTTGGAGTTCCTTCAGCTGGAACGTGAAGCAGGATCAATTCTGCAAGAGCCTAAGTGCAAAGAAATCCTCTCCGCATATCACACAGCGTGTGTCTCAAAATATCTGCAGAGGTGCGTCTGCTTTACACACAAACGCACACGGCTCACTTCTTTTTCTGCAGCCCCCCCACCTCCAAAAAAAGAATGACTTCAAAGACGTTTCCATTCGCCAACGCTGCTCTCTTCAGCCCGATTCCTTGTTTCTTTTTGCAGACATTTGTCAGTGTTATCTTGTTTTTAAACTGTCCTACTTCTTTCGCTTTCTAATTAAATCCACAGGAGTGAATTCCAGCAGCAGGAGAGCAGGGGAGCTAGTGGGTTGTGTCAGAGGTCAAAGGCTGGATTATAACCTTTGCCCCATGAGTAGAATCCAACTGTGTGGCGCTTCTGGAGATGTGCGAGCGTGTTTGGGTGGAAGATGGTCGCATTATACAGGATTTAAAGAAAGTGTAGGTTTTCATTTAATCGGACTTTAGAGGATATTCCACTTCAGTCGTGTCTGCTTGTTAAGTAGATGCTGAAATGTTGGACAGACTTCGACAGCTGCTGCGCCTTACTTTATGTCACCGTTATACTTATTTTGTTCTTTTGTTGAAATTTTGCTCACACATAAGTGGCAAAACATGGTGAGATAGAAGGAAAGGGCGTTGTTATTCTGCAACATGATAATAGCAACTGTGGATTCAGCGAAGAATGAACTAAGATCTGTGCGTTCACTGTTCAAAGGGAGCCTCTCGTCCCAATTTCAAAACACTGACACACACCGATGCACACAGACACACAAGTGACTGGCGCAGGGGGTATATTGTGAAATGAGGAAGGTAGTAAGGAGGGGGTGAAGAAAGGGAAGGAAAGGAGGAGCAGATGTTGATCAGGTCGACCGACCCCTCCTCCCTGCCTCCTTTTATTATTTCACTGGTAGTAGTTGCCTCTTATCTGAAGCAGCTTGAGTGGGGCTGTAAAGGAATGACTTCAACTTTATCATGAGAATTTCAATAGGCTGAGGATGCAAGTGTTTGTGCGTGTGTGCGTGTGTGTGTGTGGCTTACAGTGACAACACACATGCACACATACAGTACACATTAAATACAATACTATCATTTTGCCCAGCATGTTTTCCTGCACATGTACACTCGTACTCACTGTTAAAAATGTGCAGAGGATCTGTTCGTCAGCTCCCATGTCTTGCCCAACCACACCCCCCCACCACCACCCCCCACCCCCAACCCTTGGAAAAGATCTCATTTGCTAATCGGTTCAGCTACTTCAAAAGCATACAGTTGGATTTGGGGTGCAAGGCTAAGGCTGACCCGAGATCAAGCTGCACAAGTCTGCACAAGCATTTCTAATGACTTGTCTAATTACTTCACAGCAGAACCATTATGTGGCAAAGGAAACTGGTTGATTTATCCCAAATCTCTCGATAAAACCTTGATGCAGATCCCATCCTAATGGAACCCTTTCTGGCCTCTGATTCTTCCACCTTTAATTCTTCAATACCCCCCCCCTCTCTCTCTCTCTCTCATTTTCCCTGTTTCCCCTAATAGCCCCAATCCTAGCCCATCAGCCCTCTCCTGCTCCCCCATTTCTTTCCTCCTAACAAGCCCCACTATCCCACCCATTCACCATCCTCTGTTATTTCCACCGTGTGTGCATGTGTGTGCGCGTGTGTGCGTGTGTGTGTGTGTGTGTGTGTGTGTGTGTGCGTGTGTGGGGGTAGAGTCGCAGAGGGCGGGCCATTAGTTTGTTAGTTGGTTCTGCAGCTCATTGAGCTCATTGTACTCCAAAGGCTCTTTAGCCCAGCTGGACTCAACAAGAAGCAAGAACTCTCTTTCAAATCACTCACCTCTCCTCCCCTCCCCCTTTTTCTTGACCCCCCCCCACACTTCAGTCCTACTGCCGGTAATCCCCAACTCCCCCAAAAGATTTTCCCTTGACAGAAGTAAACTCACTTAGCCTGTTTACAGCCAACATTTGTTGACCTAACCAAATTAACACAGGGGACTGCTTATCTGAAGGCTCTCATGTTGTTGACATCTTGCTAATGGCTTTTTGTTCAGGGGGACCGTGTCGGGGTTAAAAAACACAAGTGCGCACAAACCTAGCCTCTTAAGATGCTGAACTAGTTAGGGCGCTGTCTCGTGTCTGTGTAAGCAACCAAAGGTCATTTGTAATAAAATTAGGCCTTATTCCCATCATTGGTCTACCAAGGAACACACACGACTAGGATCCTGGTGTTTTCCAAAGGTTTGCCCACATGAACAACAGCGCTTCGTGTTAGCCTCTGAAAACCGAAAGAAAACACAAAGTAATCGGACAGAAAGTGAAGTCTGGAGATCAGGGAGCCTATTGTGGAATTGAGACTTAGTTTTTACCTGTCCACCAGTATTTCTGGGGTCTCTTTTATCATATTGTATCTCAAAGTATGTCATTCCCGTGCTCTATAGGTCCAGGTATAAGTTTATAACATCTGCAACAGTCGTCACAAAGGAAGCATCAAAACATCGACTGCATAAGCAGGAACATTAGCCTTTCCAAATGAAATATGACACAGAATAACCAGTATAGTCCTGGCTTCATTGAGCCTTTGTGCAGACATGATGAATGATGAATTTTGTAGTCGGGGAAGTTGCTCTGACTTTTAACAGGGAGCACGGACCTTGTAGAGGAAGTTTCCTCCTGGGAACCTGGGAAATTCTGAACAGAGCAAACCTCAACCTTCAGGGACCCAGTGGAAGTGCTTGGCTGAAGCGCTTTTCTATATATCAGGGATGAGATCCACCCGAAAAACTCCCCAAAAACTGAGTTTTGATGCTCTGTGAGAAATGCAATCCGTCTTCATTTGACAGTAACAAACACAACTTTGTAAAAAATCAACGAACTTCTTTCACAGCATCACAACGAATACCCACTTATTGATTTGAACTTTCGGTGTCACACCAAAACACCTGTTAGTCCACTTTAGCCCCGGCTATGTGAGGAAGCTCCCCAGTTCAGCTTCAGTCAAAGGTGGTTGGCGCAACATTCGTGGTGTGCAGAGCGAGCGCGTAGCGTTGCATCACAGTGGGGGGAGGAAGGGTTTAAACCCTATGTCAAACACACACAAGCACTTGTGCACACCCACACACACACACAAAAACACACACACACTTAATAAGAACCACTTGGCTGGACCAAAACAAAGCTTTTTGGCAGCCTTTGTTCTTAGCTGAACTCATCTTTCTAAAGGGGCCTACAGCTGCGAGGACTTTAAGCACAAGTTGCTTCTTTTTTCTTTTTCCTAGTTCCAAAGTTCTTTCCAGCTGTATCGTGTAGGCAGGACACTGGCATCACTGCTCTATAAGATTTTACGTGCATTTGAAAAGGCTGTTCGTTATCAAAAGATGTCAGATTAACTAACTTGCTTCTTCTAAAAAAAAAATTAAAAATCTCCTGCGTGTGTTTCTCTCCTATAGCTGCTAAAATAAACCTTGCAGAGTTTGTTAAAGCAGAGGTGTTAAAGCTGACGATATATCCTCACAGCCTCGATTGTGGCAGGAAGTGTCAGTTTCTGGGCAAAATGAAAGCAGCTGTGGACAGCAGTTTCTCTGCTTGTCAGGCTACTGGACACGCTGTCACATTTCTACCAACAACCCCCGAGGTGTGACAACTTCCCTTACAGGCCTGTGTTTTCTCACTTTGTGAGGACCAGCTGTCTGACCAGTGATGAAAGAGAATTGAGGCTTTTGAGGTCGAGGTCTGCACCAGATTTCCATCCTTGATTGTGAGATCCTCGTCGGTCTAAGATCTGGGGTGCAGAGGATATGAGGTTTGAGTCCATAGGCCCAGGTCGATATGTGTTAAACTCAGTCCTGCGCTCTTGGTTTGAGCTTTTGGGGGGAACTGATCTTCCTTTCACATCCTGGTAAATGTAAAGAAACAAACGTGTTTGTGGATGAGAGTGGGGCGGTCAGACATCCCCATGGCTCCGCTCTGCGGTGGAATTTTTCACACATCTGCTTCTTACCTCTGAAATCAAAGACACTTTTCTGTCTCACAGTGTTAGGCTGCCTCCATACGCTGTCTTTCCCAGCCATATGTTCAGGCCTCCTGTTTTCTGTCTGTGTGTTCCTTGTTTTTTTCCCCCCTCTGCGGTTGCCTTTTCTTGCCAGTGTTAATTTGCACACTTCTGTACCTGTCTGCTCCGTTTCAAGTAGCTCCCTGCTTTCAAAGCTGTTTTTTTTTGGTTTGGCCTGTGCTACTACTTGTTCGACACCTCTCCGTCTCCTCCCTAAAAACATCAAAACAACAGACTTCGTACCGCCATCACCAGACTGAGATTGAAAAGTTTGGTTGTTTTTTTTTAAAACTTTGTCATGAAAAAAAGGAGTTCTGTGCACACGTTTGATCAGACACAGGAGGATTAATTAAGGAAAAAAGTGAAAACTCATTTACTATCTACTTTGATAGAAAGGAAGATGCTCTTTTAGGCTTTATAAACATTAATGTAAGTCTCAATATGGGGACATTTCTGTACAAACTGTTTAATAATCAGAGGTTCAGCCCTTAAGAAGGAAGTTTGATTGTTTTTATATAATGTTGCCAAGGAACCATCCCAAAACAGGACAGGGGGGGTCATATTGTGCAAACAAAAGGACACAAGAGAATCTTTGTAGCCTAAATAAATAATCAATTCTAAATGTGTTGTTTCCTATGTGTTTTCTACACCCGTTTATATCAATTCGGGGTGGTTTCGAGCCCATCCCGGCTGGCACTGGGTTAACGGCTGGGTACACCCTGGAGGGTCTGCCAGTCCATCACAGACTAAATGACACAATCAAACCGTGCACGCTCACACTCATTCTTCGGGTAATTTAGCATCGGCCATCAACTTAACGTGCACGTTTTTTTGGACGGCGGGAGGAAGCCAGAGAACCTGGAAGGAACACGCAAACACCTCACAAACCGGGAACCTTCTTGCTGCAACCTGAGGTCAGTCACCGCAGATAGGAACTCTGCTGTTCTGACGGGCCTTTGCTTTGAATCCTTGTTGGAAGGAGCATGTGCTTCTTCCTGATTGTTTTGGGTCGCTGGGTGGTATATTTGATGTCCTTTTACTAAATGAGAATCTGTGCTCCCATGTACTATTCCTGTGTACTATCTTTATTCTTTGTTTTTCTCGTGTTCTGATGTTATTTGCATGTATTTACGAACGTCTTTGTAAGCAAAGCGCACGCCTGTTGCGCCGAATAACTGTTTTAACTTTAAGTGCAGAATGCAAATCATTGCTAAGATACTTTTGCTTCTGAGTGCAAAGTGTCTGAAGTCTGAACGCTTTCGTTAAGCGGGTTTCGGGAGCCCAACTTTTGGTCGAAATCACAGAGGCGTGGGAGTGGCCAAAAGCGCTGTTAGGTTTTAAATCCACACGTGGTCTCGGTCTTGGGCTTGTTTAGGACCGCGTAAACAGCTAGAAACTTCTGGCCAAACTCATGCCAGCAAATTGCCCACGTCTGTCGCTGCAGGGGTAGACGGGATCGGACGGAGGTTCTGCCAACTCAGCGAAATGCCATCTCACCCCCTCGACCAGTTTGCTGACCTGGAGGAAATGATGTGCAAGGTAAACGAAAAGCGCAAAGAAAGTTGAGCGGAGCAAAAGTTGGCTCGCAGGAGTCGGGAGGGTGGAGGGAGGGAGGAGGGGGGGTGTGTGTTAACGTTAGCTTGCTAGCTACTAACTCTTTGGAGTTTGCTTTCTTGCCGTCACATTTGGCGTCTCGGGTTACGGTTAATAACGCAGGGTGCTTTTAAGCGGCCTTTTTTCAGTGTTTCGGTCTCTCTCGGCCCTGATTCGGCAGTGAAGCTGGACGTGAGGCTGGGAGAGTTGTAGCAGCTGGTGTTTTGGGCTCGTCGCAACAAGGGCCTCTCGAACTGTCCACCAACTAGCTTGTTTAACGGTCTTAACGCTTCTGCGACGGCGAAGTTAAACCAGGCTTTCCCTGCAACACGTGACGCACGCGTTGCCAATAAAGTGCCCGATTAACTTTGGGTAACTCTGAGATGTTTGAAAAAATAAATAAAGTCATTGGACGAAAGTTGTCAAACTGCTGTGTTGCACAGGAAGGCGTTCAGTTCACAGGCAATCCGCTGTTTTTACGGTAGTATTTACGCCCAGCAGCTCTTTAAAGCTTATTATTATTATTAACAGGGTCCGATGGCTGTGTTTGATCTCTCTATGGGGGAATTCAAGCTGCTGCTGCAGAAAATCAGCGAAGATTTGCGTTCCCTGCTGTGATCTCTGATATGATTCAAGCACGTTGAAGCACACACAGGTCTGCCTTTTATGTGTCTTGAAATGCTGGCTCATCGTTCCCATCGATGGCTCGAACTGATCACTTGTTGGAGGAGCCAACTGTTTGTTTGACAGACTTGAGGCAGGTTCAGAGGCGGTTCAACCCAACGACGTGTTCAGAACCAGTTTGCTTTTCCAAAGCCCGAGAGCTCCTATGTGGCCATCTTATTACATTCCTGTGAACGTCCCACGAAATCCTCCAGTGTGCTCTGCATTTCTGTGAAGGACCTCAGAGCAAAGGGAGCCGCTTTATGTTCACAGATGAGTGTTTGTCCCGTTTTCTTCTTCTTCTTGTTTTTCCTGTTTGCTGCAAACCGCCGCTTTGCATGTATTCATGCTGTTGCAGGTGGTTGGTGATTGTGTGCACTCTTCAGCCACGCCTGGTGTTTGCAGGCGCTCGACCGGTACTTGTCAACATTGGTGTGAAGCAGGATCTGTGGTTTGGGATTAAACGTTTTTAAACATGGGTGCAGGCGCCGTTTATAAAGTTGGAAAACGGCTCACAAACGCTGACGGGAGATGCGAAAGCATCAAGGTTCTCTGCTCTGAACAGTAGGTCTTTATGACTATCAGTTAGTGGCCAACTGTGATTTTTACAACATTAAATAGAGTATGTGGGAACGCTGAAAGAAGTCTGTCAAAACAGGGGTTGTGTGACTGATTTTTAAAGATATGTCGTTGTGATTATAGTAAAATGGGTTTTTGTCTTTTTCCTTTTACAGCGTTTACTGAAACTCGACCTCAGAGAGCAGAGCAGGCCACCTCCCTCCCTCAGTTCACCGATGGGAACGCCCGCGTACGTCGCTGAGCTTTGCAGAAACACCTCATTTTCGCTCTCCTCTCTGTCCTGCCTCCCCGGCGATCCTTCAGACGGCCAATTTCTGACCTGCAGCCAATGGGCGCAACAAGCAGAAAGCCCGCTAACCCCCCAGCTCGGTAGTTCCGCGCAGTGGGGGAAGTCGGGCTTCCTTTCCCAGCGCTCTGTCAGCATGGTGGAGACGAGCAGCACGCCGGGAGCAGGTCTAGGCTGGCCCGGGACTGAAATGAAGACCTGCTTTAGTGACGTGAGCCCCACCGTACTCGACGCAAGCTCCGCCTCCTCCACCTCATCGGCTTCCAGCTCCTCTTCCTCGTCGCGCTATAAAACGGAACTGTGTCGATCTTTCACGGAAAACGGCTTGTGTAAGTACGGGGGGAAGTGCCAGTTCGCCCACGGTCAAGACGAGCTGCGTGACCTGAACAGACATCCGAAATACAAAACTGAGCCGTGCCGCACCTTTCACACCATCGGCTTCTGCCCGTACGGGATTCGCTGTCACTTTGTCCACAACAACGAGGAAGAAAAGAAACGCCCCTTCTCTCGCTCCTCTTCGTCGTTTTCCTCCTCGTCCAACATTCCTCTCCAGCCCCCTTCCTCCTCCCGTTCGAACAGACCTCCTCTGGTCAGACAGAGTTTCAGCTTCTCTGGCTTCCCCTCGGCCCCCCAGCCTGGCCTGCCTGGTCATGCTCCCCCCGCTGCATCTTTCACACGTGCTCCATCAGCCTCGCCTCCTTCGTGCGCCGACATCACCGACCTCCTCTCCCATGCCTTCCTTGAGATGGACTCTGCCTTTGAGGCCTCACCTGCCCATCAGTACCAGCCCCCCATGGGCCAGGCCGCTCCGGCCGACCCACGCTCTCCATTCCTGCCGTCCCCCGACTCCGGTTATTCACCCTGCGGTCTGTCTCCGACCGGCTCCCCCTCCCTCAGACAGAGTCCCGGTGCTACTGTGGTCCTCCCAGGGCCTTTGGGCGCCCGGTCCCTGTCCTACACCTCTCTGTCCGACCAGGACCAGGATGGAGGCAGCTCCTCCAGCTCGCTCAGTGAGTCTGAATCCTGCGGGGCCAATAACGAAGGCAGCGGCAGACGTCTGGCAGTATTCAGTCAGCTCTCCGTTCCTGAAGATGCTGGCAGCTTCTGCCTTTAAGCTGCAGTGTGCTTCAGCACAGAGGGACACATTTTCATCCATTCAAACTGAGTACATCCACAGTCACAGTCAGCGCTCGCACCCCTATACACACGCCTCTCACCCAGCCGGACCGACACGGGAGACCAAGAGAGACCGACTCCAAAGGAGATTTTACGTGGTTGAAATGCCATAAGCCACAGTGACGTGTTGCCACCAAAGCAGAGTACATATCAGGGTGGTTGTTTCACAATGACAAAAGCCTTTTAATGTTCATCTAAACGGTACGCTGATGATGGCAGACTGCAGCAAAGAGGCGATCAGGCCAGTCGCAGCGCTCGTTCATTCATTGAACTTCTATCAGTTAAATTAAAAAAAAAAAAAAAATTAAAAAAGGAAAAAAAAAAAGAAAAGGATGCGACGAAGCCAAAGATTACATCTGTAGCTCAAACTTTTTTTGATAACGGTGGAGCGAACGGCCTGTGTTGTGGAGCTCCTCCATCACCTGTACACAGTATTGTTTATAAGCTTGTGAAATAGTTTATTCGTGACGATTGTGCAGTCTGACGGCGTGTTTAGATCAGTGGCCTTTATCCCGACTGTTAGGGTTTTTTTAAACGATGTGCCTGTAGTGTTATTTAACAGGTCGTGTTACATTGTTGAACCAAAAATCTGATTATGAGCTGGGGTGAGAGTCCTTTTTGTTTCAGCGGGTGTTTTTTTTTTCTTTTTTTTCTTCGTTTGTTTTTAAGCAGACTGTTAACCGAATCTATCTTGACGGGTTTGTCGTGCATAATGGAGAACAGCCAGCAGTTGCATGTCAAATTACCAAATTTAAACTGTCCTGCTGTTTAAACTCAAAAAAAAAAAAAAAAGGGTGGATGGTGGACTTGATCATACTCTAAATAGTCTAAATAATCTCCACAACACATCATTAATTGAGTTTTAAGTGTGTGTGCGTGCGTGTGTGAGACGGCAGCGAAAGTCAAAGATTAGATGGTCTGATCCAAAGTGTTTTTTTCATTTACAGTGCCGATGTGCAGTTTAAGCTACTTTTCACACAAACATTCCCAGTAGTTGTACACGTGGAGGTATATATCCTGCCTTCGCGTCCTCGTCCACTGGTGCACTGTTCCATTTTTTTTTTTTTTTTCAACGAATGTCTGTCTGTGATTCTCAGCCCACCTCATTGCACCCATCTGTGATTCAGTATTCATACTTCCTGTTGCGGCTTTTGTACTGTTAGGACGACATCCACGTGAGCCGTCGTCTGTTGCCTTACTGAACTCGATCCGGCATACTGTAGGGTTAGGGTACGTATGCTTAGTGTTTTAGATGTGTTACTTGGCAGGTTTGTGCGTTTACAGTGTAGTTGGTTAGAGGAACAGGCGATAGGCTGTTCCTGGTCTATTTAAAATCGCCTTTTCATCAGCATGTTTGAGGCCTGTTTAGTGGTAAAGGTGATGATCTTTAGTAAATTAATTTCTTTAATTTATTTTAACGTATTTATAGAAGACTTCTTTGTTAATGCTTGCATCAAGTTTAATATATTTTGGTTTCTTTTTTGCATTTATTTTTTTTTTTGTACTGGAAATAAAGTTCTTTTCTTTTTTTAAAAAAATAAAAACTGGTTCGGTGTGATTTTAATGGCCTTTTTAGCTGCATGACCTTTACACTCTCTGATGCAAATTGCTGTTACGTTTCTTTCAACTTTCTGCGTTAAGGCGAGCACGTGCTGGCTGTCGTAGAGCCGCAGCAGTTCATGCGAGGTTTTAGACGCAGTGTTTGCAGGAAGGAAGGAAGGAAGGAAATGAGCAGGAAACCAGTGAACTGTCATTTCTTGTGTTCATTCTAGATAGGTGACCATTAACCTTTTGAGACGCAAAGTATGTACACACAATATTCACTGACAAGCCCCACAATTAAATTTTTTCCCCTCAAATTTTAACCATGTTGCAAACAAAAGTAAAAGGGTCCTTTTTTCTATTTATTGCCTGAGATTTCATGTAAAAACAAGACTTTTTTGTTGTTTTTTCCTGGTCTCGGCGCCCACTTCTTTCCTTCTCACCTTTCTCACTCACTGCCTCCACTGACACCGTCCTCCTTCCCTCACTTTGTTCCTTCTCACTTTCTTTTTCTGCACTAAAGCTCCAACCAAGTTGCACCACACAACGGGTCATTATTTCACCAAATTCCCTCAATGCGAACCCGCTACCTTCGGCGAAACTCGTTAACTTCAGAAAATATATTAAATTAAAGGGAGAAATGCCTAAGAACAATCTAAGAGTTTAAAAAAAAAAAGAAAAGTGTGCAGGACTTGGGATGAATACTTATGGCTCCGGGAGTCTTCCTTTCAAACACACACAAGTGCTATTATCTTGTCACTTTTAACACAAAACGGGCAGGCTGTCTGGGAGTGATTAGTGACTGTGAAGGGGTTAAAGGCATGTGTGTGGTTGTGTGCGGCATTGTGTCCTATAGACATTCTCCCACACTCTTGCCCTGTGGGACATATGAAAAGCAGGCAGATGGCTGTATTCAGGTCCACCGCGGGTCAACATATGGCCCCGGGAGACGAAGTTTGTGTTTGTGTGTGAGAGCGAGCATCTTGCCATGCTTAAGCAGAAAAAGCTGAATGAGATGGCGGGGAGGGGAAAGTTTTAGATAAAGGACAGTGGGCAGCTTTCTGCAAGATCATACCAATTAAACAGAGCATCTTGGCTACATGGGTGCATTTGTGTAACTGCGCTTCAGCATCACAATGTTGGCCTTTTTTCATCTCCGTGCCCTTTCCGCTCAGCCGCAGTATTAATTCCTGCCTGGCCTGCTACAGAACATCCCACTTCATCTCAAGCATTGCAAATGCGAGTGCGGTACAGCGGTGTTCCTTTAATCTGCCGTATGCAAAGTGCCTATCTGAAAAGGTTGGGATGTGGCGTAAACTGGCAATGAAAACAGATTGCGGTGATTTGGACACCATGAATAATGTAATGTATATACATGGAAGAAATGTCAAGTATGTGAAAAGGTCAAACATCTGGGAACTGAGGAGACCAGAATATTGTGGGCCTTATCTGATATAGAGCTGCTCAACAGTCCTGAGTCTTCTTTGTTTTGGTTTTTAGTTGCATTTTACACGGCGGTCCCATCTTTTCTTTTAAATCAGGGTTGTAATTTGAAACATTCGGAAGAAAAGAAACCTTAAAACAAATCTTAACGACAGGTAGGTCTCATTTTATACCTAAGGATGCTTTGGAGGGGATGAGGCTGGTCTTTTAAGGCCGTGACAGTTCAGTGCCATAGTTGTATGTTGTATTTTACAGTTTATTTTTTGGGATAAAAGCAGTTTATCTGTATTATTTGAGGTATTCAAAGACTACAAAATCAGTCATTGCCTCTTGCTGACTAACATAATGAAACGCGAAGATTTTGTGACAAACAGCGAGTTTAGATGCTAGCTAGCTGTTAGCTACAGTAATTTCTATGTTATGGCTTCAGGGCTATAATTGTATATAAACTGTAATGTTTACAGCTATAATTGGAACCAATGACTGCATACTGAAGATCGAAATAGCCTCTGGGTCTGCAAAATGAAATCTGTGCCAGCAGACACAACTCTGAACGTTACAAGTCAGAATGTATGAAAAGAAAAAAGAAAAAGTCTTTGAGAAAGTGGCTGAGTTTAGTCTAAGGAGGGAGTTTCACATCTGTGACATCATGTGACATGATTTTAATTTTTTTTCACATTTGAAGAAAAATGGATGATAAAAGCAGGGTATGCTTTAGTGTGATCCATCCAGGCAAAAGATAAGTTGGACTGATTATAGAAATAACACCCCTGATTTAGCACAAGCACTTTGACCCAAACTGTGGTGTTGAGACTGAATCGGTTCACCTTCCAAACTGAATGGTGTCTAGTTAGCTCTTCTTGGTTAACTACGACTACTAATGTTACATTAACCAGCTTACTCCACCACGGTTGATCTACCTATTTAATTGCTACATATTAATCAAGAAGATATTTAGATGTTTACAGGCTGATAGTTTTAGTTTCTAATTTTGAACTATTCCTGCAGGTTTATGTCTCATTAGCATAAAGAAATCATTCTCATTAATTAGCTAACAGATATGCAGATAGATCACTGTCAACCGTATCTTAACATTTAGGGGTAAGTCTTGGACCAAATTCTCAGGGGTTTGTTTGTTGCGAGCTGCTTTTGGGAAACGTAACCAAGAGAAATTGTTTTACACTAACTACAAAAAAAAAAAAAAAAAAAAACCGTTGCCTGTTGCCGGCTGAACAGCGTTACTGAATTGTTACAAGTTTCTCTTGTGCTCTCCGAACGCCTCCTTTCTTTCCTCTACATTGAGCACCCCCCACCCCACTGTTCCACTTTGTGAGTGAACGACTTTGCAATGCATTCTAGGGAAGAACACCAAGAAAAAGAAAACCCGACGCTGCTTCATGCCGTTCATCGCCTCTTACTCTCACAACAAGAACCAAGTCTCCTTATTCCTTTACTTGAGCAAATTGGAAGTATCGTGGTACAGTTGCACTCGTCTCACCTTTACTCTGTCATTCCCTCAGTGTAACACCTTCCTTGTCTCTCACTTCTCCTACACTGCATCCTCTTCACCCGGGCCTCCCCCGTCCTTCAGTAAAAAAAGGACTGGGGGCTTTTTTTTTTTCTTCCACCCATTGTCTACCCGCAGAGTCCTATCGAAGCCCTTTATTTTCTGCATCTCATTTTCTTCCCGTCCACTCTCTCAAACTTTGCTGCATTTCCTTTCGCCCCCTCCTGATATCTCTCTCCCTCTAATCCCTCTTCATGTTTTTTCCTTTTTTTCCAAAAAAAAAAAAAAAAAAAAATCTCCCTCCTGAGAGGATTGGGGCAAAGTGCCTAATGGGTTGCAACAAATGTGCAGAACAGAGGGCTATGGTCAGGTGTTGCACATCAATGCAGATGTCTAACTAAATTTCCCTGATTGTTTTCTTCTTTCTCGTCCTTCTCATGGTGGCGCAGATGTTCAAACAACCCCACATCCGACTGTCAGCCACAATAAACTGTGACGAGCAGAAAGGACATGGAGTCAGTGCACTTACAACCTGGGGATTTAATTACCTTCTCTTGAGTTTTTGAGCTCCGTCAAGCACTCTCGTCTTGAAGAGCATAACTCAGCTCCGAGGGCCAACCCCAAATTTCTGACAATAGAGTTAAGAATACATTAAAGGTGCTCCTGCAATGTAATCTTCTCCATACATCAAGCAGGAAGGCTTATTAAAAAAAAAAAGACTGAAAGAAAAAAGATCAAAATTGATAACGGAGGTTGAAGGGTCCAGACTTTGTGTCCGGAATGGCTTCAGAACACTGATTCCTTCAGAGTACATTATTCATCCAACAGAAACACATAAACTCTTCTATCAGAGATTCCTAAATCCTCTCTACCAGTTGTCGATGCATCCTTTTTGTGAAAGCCTCCAAAATCAAACCCATGATGACGTCACCACGGTGACTGCCGTTTATGCTGAATTGCGATTTTCCAGAGTTCAGTTGGAGCTTCCCATTCACGTGTAAACCCACTTTTTTTTTTGTCTTTTGATCCCCTCCTAATGTTTCCCGCCACTTATTTTATTCAAAGACATCTCCCTCTGCTGCGAGAATAAACAAAGTCGAGATTTACTGTAGAACTGCTTTTAAAACTCGATGCATGTGAGTGAATGCAGCTTTAGCGGACCCATGCCACTCACTGCCAGTTTACTCTCAATTCCCAATGTGATGTTCTTATTCACAGTTGGAATTTTAGGGAAACCTTCAACAGAATACCAAGACCAAGAGTCGGTCTCGATGGTTGTCACAGAAGTAAGATTAAACAGGGTGACACCTTTCATGGTCTGTTCCTGAGCCAGAGACAAATTCAGAGGTCAGTTGTTTTTAAAAGACTTCCCGTGCTAATTAGTTCCAAATCTGATGATGGCTTTGACTGATCCTGGGGGGGACGACCGTAAGCGCTACAGTTAACGCTTCGCTTTCCCGGACACAGTTTTCATGAGGGGTGTCTAAAAAGTGCAACTTATCACCGAGATCACGATAAGGATCAGAATAAAGGGAAATGATTATTGTGCTCACTGACATGAATGTGGCGCGTATTATGCACTAAAAGAGAAAAAAAAGAAGAAAATGAATGTTAAAAATCATGTGAGAATTCAACGGAAGACTTTTGTTCAGTGCGCTTCTTGTTGTTTCTGAAGAGGATGTTAAAACTTCTTTTTTCCAACACAAAGGCTTGAATGAGATCGACTGAAATGAATCAACATATAAGGGGACAGCAGAGTGTGTGGAGGTAATCTCGTGTGCTACCACAGGATAGATGGAAATAACTAGCTTCACTCTACTTTGAGTAACTTTGTTAATGATAATCTGTAAAAATTATCTGTAAAATCAGTGATAAAAGGACACATTGATGATACCCCAGATCAAAAAAAAAAAAAAAGTTATGACAGCTTCAGGTGTCCCTCTGGTGGCTTTAAAAGGGAATACCACTGACAATCTGAGGGTGTAACGTGCGTTTCAAACAGGTACTGTAACGTTTTTATTTCTTACAGAGAAATGTTGGGAGAGCAAAAATAAATAACACAAACACACATTGACAGTCTCACCTTCTTTTTTTTTTTAAACTCAATTATGGAGAAAACTTTTATATAAACAGAGATAGCATTGGTTTACGTAACCTAGAAAATCCACATGAAATCATTTCAGAGCCATGCTGCTCACTCTGAGAAAACGACTTGTCGACACAACAAAAGACACATTAGTGTCCTACAAAAAAAAAAAAAAAGAGGATCATTTGTCTGGTTCGGTGTCTGGTGGACGATGGCCGTCTGAAAAATGACGCCACCTGAGAGGAGCAGAGCGACGCAGCAGGTAAAAGCGAGTCCACTTCCACGAGTGTTGACGGGTTGGGCCTGGAAACATTTTTACATCTTCCTGACTTAATCAGCCGGAAATTCCTGCACCAAAGATGCGTAACAAATCTGCATTCTGCCTCATAAAATTAAACTGAAATGACCGCCTGTGTCCAGCTGCTAAACGTAGTCAAACAAAAGGCAGAGTGAAACGTCTGGACTCGAACACGTCTCCTCCGGGCTAAGTTTAGCTACGTTGAGTCCTCGAGGTTCTTCTTGAATTCAGCAGACTTCCATTTTAACATTCAAGTTTTAGTTTCTTGCAACCAGGCCTTGGCATTTCTCCATTTTGCCAGCAATTTTGTCCATGACGAGATTTTAACCACTTCTGTGTTGGTCATTTAGCCTTTTTATGTGCCTGCAGAGAAGCAGGTGCTTAATAATTACATTTACCACGATTTTATGTATAACGGCTCACCTGTTGTTCTCTGGACGGAGGCAGAAAAGAAGTGCAAAGTAAGCGGTACATTTGAAATATTATTCAAAATCCTCCATGCTCTGCCTTTGTTTTTTTTACTTTTTTTCCCACATGGTCATTGTTAACCGCTCAAACCCGTCAACTGGCAGACTGAACATTACAACACATTACTAGAAGAAATACCATGTGAACTTACTGCACAGTCACATTTACATGATTCAATTCCCATCTACTGGCAGACATTACATCATTCAGGGCCAGGTTCCTCCTACATAGGTCAAACTAAAGCCGGGCGCTTCATACATCACATAACTCAAATGAGCAAAAACCTAAAATCAAGATGCAAAAGGGGAAAAAAAAAAAGACTTTAAAGTGGGATTAGCCCTTTCCAGCCTGTCGGGGGGCACCTGTGGGTCAGCAGGATGCGAGTAGTCCCATTTCACCCAGCGTTCGAGTCAATCTGTCGTCACGCAGCTCAGTGGAAGAGCAGGAACTACCATCCTCTGTTTTGGCACTGTCCATGAGAGCCAGACTGGCTGAGGAGATCGGATCACAACTTCTGGATGACCACCTGGAACTTACCTGTTGAGACAAAATATGAGAGAGGTAAATCATTTATTAACCTTTAAAAGATAAGTTCCAAAAAAAAACAAAAAAACTATTGGTAGCCAGTTAGCCTGCTATGGCAGGTCACTCCTTCCCATAAGAAAAGAAATCTTGGACTTATATTCCAGTTTCACTCACAGGACGGCATGGCGGAGACCTCAGCTGTCACCACACTCTCCAGGCCGAGGTTAGATATAGCCCCTCTCACCACGCCACACGAAAAAGCAAGGTACTGAGACACGAGCACACACACAGGCAAATTAGCACAAAGTGCAAAGAATCTGATTTCTTTGGCTGTATAATTCAGTCCCTGCTTCTTCTAGCTCTCCGCCTGACAGCAGAAGAGCGAGAGAGACGGCCGCATACCTTGGGAGCCTGATCTAGGTACTGTTTTCCACTCGAGAGCTGAGTGAGGAGGACAAACTTGTTATCCTGAAGCACATAAGTACCCTGTGGAGGGAAAGTACAGAAGCAATAAGAGAGTCATCGCTTAAAAGTTCCCCGTGGAGTCTCTGACCTCCAGGTGTTTTTCTAGATGTGTGACAACAGATTTCTCGGTGTCAGAGGAAGATTTTTAAAGCACCCTGTTCTTCTTCGTTTTTATTTTACCTGATGGTTTGTTCTGAGGTTGTCAACTTGCCTCCTGAACACTTTTGTCCAGAAGTCTTTACAGATGAACTTCATTATATCCAACTCATCCTTAAAGCTGGGGGAGTCCCTGGTCAACCTGCAGACATCAAACCACAAACTTACAGTTAGGCAAAACGCAGCATTAACCGTTTCCAGTCCAGTACTGCATGCAGCTATCATCGACTACCTCTCGATGAGTCCTTGTCCCACCCTGAAGCCCATGCCTTCCAAGACAGAAATACACACAGCTCTGTCCTGAGGAGAAGAAACACAAGCGACTTATTTTATTCTCTGCACACAGACTTAAAATGAGAGCACAGGGTGTCGTGTAAAGGAGTTTTGCTGAAACTAAAACACTGCAATGTGACGGGCAAGTTGTATTCTGAAAACTGGCCAATTATTATTACCTAACATTTATTTGAATCTATAAATATTAGCTAGCATGGAGATGACAAGTGATTCCATGACACAGTCTCTCTCAAAGCTAAGGTTCTTTAGTATATCATATGTAAGTAAAGCTGAAATTATTACTGAATAAAGCCTATATTTGTTGAACACACCTTGTTGTCCATCTCTCCTTTGCTGGATTGCTGCTCTTTGTAAACATGCGACACGATCTCCATATGGAGAAAGTCAAACAAGGATTCGTCAGCCATTCTGAAACACATGCAGAAGTTAAATACAGCCCAACACAACACGAATGTCAAGCTAAAGAACACGAAGAAACAATACAATAAGAAAAACTGTCACTTCTTAATAGTAAGCTAGCCAAATATGGTTAGCGCCAGATAGCTAGCTTTGTTTCCTCGCCAGACAAAGCAAACTTGGGTTTATTTCTCAGTATATTTAAGAAAACGAGGTAAAGCCAACGCACATGTCATATAAAGATGCCATGTCCCTATAAATTCAACTAACCGTTACGACTATCATACCTGTTAAAATTATTGTAATCGGAACAACATTCTCCGGTTACACTCGATATTAACACCAGTTCATTCCCTGAAATTCACGCAGGCGGCATTAAGAGGAGTTATCCATCTAGAATAGCCAACATGGGAAGAGCATCTGAACAACAGCCAATGGCATACAAAGTAAACATAAAGACAGTGAAATTCCTGTTCTCAAGAATCAGACAGCAACACACCTTTCAGTTTAATAAATCGCCTTCCCACTTATATGGTTAGACCGCTAATCAAATTTCAGCGTATGCCGGTATATACGTACAAACATACTCTTGCTTGAAGGGATTTGTTGTGAGCCAATTGCAGTACGATACGTTATTTGTCACATGATGCAAGGTATCAGATCGGATTGGTTTGGACACAAGCGACTTCCTTGTTGCTCATGTGATTTGTGTTTGTCACAGTACAGAACAGGTTTGATACTTTCTGCATTCATTTCAGTGCATACAAAAGTTATATTGTGTTTTACGTAAAGTATTACATTACATTTTATAGCTGAGTTAACTTAGAACAGGCAAAAATATGACATATTGTGTTCCAAAGTGGTCTACCTCTGTAGTTTACAGTGCAGACATTGCGTGAGTGTGACTGACCGAGCTGTCGTTTCGTTTGTGTTTGTTTGCAGTCATGTCCACCAGATACCCCATAGTAGTGCAGGGCGAGGCGTCTGAAACAGACTCTGACGAGGAAGTCTATATTACTTCACTGTCTGCTCCCCAGACTGCCGCCGTCGGAGCCAAGGTTGTCTTGCATTTGTGTGTTTTAATGTTGTGAAAATGGGGGGTGAGGGTGGCTTTATTAACACCAGACACTTGACAGCACCGTTCTTGTCGTGAATCCACTTTTGAATATGTTTGTGGATGCTCTCAGGTTCCAGGGGAGGCATCTGAAACAGACAGCGAGGGTGAGCTGGGGCAGGCGGTCGGAGCATCTGCATTGAGCCAGGAGAGCACGCAGATACTCAAGAGAGACCTGCCTCCTCTTATTGTGGTCAGAGACCACCCTGATATACAATCCATTGTTGAGGACAGACCAAGCCCTTCACACAGGCCACATGGTGAGGAATGCTGACAATGGAGACGCTTAAAGTTTCCAAGTGCTATTTTACCTTGTAGTGTTTACATGCTTTGTTAGGAAACTGAGGTTTAGGGAGTCCAACCTATCAAAAAAAAAAAAAAAAAGCCTGAGCAGCACCATCCACCATTTCAATGAGCTCTGCTGAATTAGAAAATGTAAGTGTTTTTGCAAATACCAATGAAAGGAAAATCTTATTATGGTGAGAAAATAAGCAACAATTTTTGTTATTGTTGTCACAGGTGCAGTGACAACAGGAGGAAAATTAAACGTGGATTTTAATGTGTGGCAGCACAGTCAAAGCAAAGATCCACCGAGTAGCTTTTTGTTCTTTGCATTCAGTTGCGTTTTAGTAGGCTTATATGACTGTATGAGTAACCGTACAAATGACCGAAGCCGGCTCCATTCCACGATGAAAACAGCAACTGTGGTGTGTGTTGATTAAAATGTAGACTTTTTGTTTTAACAAAAAACAGTTTGCACAGAATTATGTTAAAGTTAACAAAAAAAAAAAAGCTTCAGTTGCCACACCAAACGAGAGTTGTGTTTTTCAAAATAAAGTGCGTAACTGAAATCGGCGACCAGCCCAGTTGACTTCTGTCATTCTGTGCAGGTGAAACCCTTTTACAACAGAAGCTGCAGGAGTCTAATGGCCGACTGTATTCTGATGTGGGACAAATGGTGCAGCACGTTTATGGCAGCGCCAGCAGGGAGGTATGTTGTGTTTGTGTGAAGATATACAATGTAAGAATTATATGGAGTATAAAAAGGCTCTCTTCGATAACCCGACTACAAGTTTTTTTTTTGTTTTTTTTTAAAGTTGAACAAAATATTTTTCCACTGCACATTTTTTTGTAACGCAAAGGAAAGCAACCGGGACTGTGCAGCAAGTGCTGGAAAAGATGCTCTGATAAATGAAGCGTAAATGATCATAATATGAATTAAGTCTTGATTATAATTAGAATGGATTGAAATCACATTTAAGTTTGTAACAGAGACTCTGGTTGATAGAAAAATGCAAATGTAGCTGAAAATGTGACGATAGAAATGCCTGACGAGCTGTGTGTTTCACATTCAGGAAACTGATTTTTTTAAAATTCTGAAATAGAACCGTAAGACGTGTCTTTTTGTCTGAATTGAAAGAGTAAATTTCCTTCTATCAGTAGTTTGACTCTATGTTTGCAAAAACAGGTGCGCAGTGCAACAGCTCAGCTGAACGCATCCCAGAGCGCCATCATCAACGCATCCCACAGCATCAGATTGATACTGGATGATCTGAAGGCTGTGTCCGAAAAGATTGACATCATCACCAGCTGTCAGATACTGCCCGATATTAACATCCACAATCCCAATAATTGTACCTCTCCTGTACCTTAAAGAAATACATAAAACACTAATTTAAACAAACGCAACATGGCGTTTTAAAGCTATGAGTATTCTTTCAAACAGCATGTTAATCTTACGTATGGAACTACAAACCGCTCCATTGTATATAAACAAAAAGTATATTTAACAGTCACTACTTATGTGTTTGTCTGTGCATGTTACTTAAATATTTGTGGATATTTCTGACACTGAGTTTAGTGAAAATATGTACAGTTTAGTCATCTCTTGCTTTTTGATTTTCCTACAGTTCCTGTGATAACTGATGTATCTTAACATTGTTTCATAAAGCAGTTTTTTTTTGTTTTCTGGCCCTCTGTGACGGGTCAAGGAAGTACATCTGTGCAGGTTTTATGCTTTTGTTTATGTTTTTCATAAAAAAAGTAAAGAAAATTGAAGTCACTGAGGTCTGAATTGTGCCCTTGATTGCCACAAACCCCTCAAACGTGTGCATCTGTGTCTTTTTAAATATACTTTATATAATATATTTTGTAGTGTGTCCGGAAGTTTGCATTTAATTATTTACACTGACACAGTGTGCATAAATGTGCCGTGTTCAGAGTCAAACTACATGAAGTCAACTAAATACTCAGCATGGGTCACATTTTGACCAGGTAATGGAATTGGGCTGATACAGGTACAAACAAACACATGTGCAAAGGACAGTTGCTTCAGACAGATTAGAAGTAACTAAATATCTGCAAAGTACAACCAACAACACCAAACAGTTGTGCAAGAGGTCATCAACCAATCAGTAGACATGTTACACAGAGGTGTAGAAGTGCTCCAACACCACTTCCAGCAGGTTGAGAAGGTTGCCCACAACACCCACGATCCAAAGCAGGTGGTTAGGGTCAACTTTGTATCTCTCCGACTTTGGACCCATACTTCGAGGATTAGCCTGAAAGAGAGAGATGCACAACCTCTTTTCAGTGTCTCGCCCCAACTTCAACTCAAAACAGAGGATTTCGCTTAGTGGCATTTCAGCCACCTGATGGCGCCATTGCTACATTCATCATAGTAGTCCGTCAGGAGACCACAAAAACCTTAGAACTCTGCTCTCTATTTTCTCCTTGTTGTCAATTTTTTCTGTGTTTCTTTCCTGTTCCAACATTAATACTCGATACATGCTCAATTTATCCTGTAACTCTATCTCATAAAAAAAAAAAAAAAAATAGGATGAAATTTTGCTTTTAAAATGTTGACGATGACTGACTGGAAGATATGAGGGGAAAAAAAGTAAATGTGAAATATGACACACTTCTGATTACCTCTCTACTGTTTCATCTGTGGGTTCCAGTATGGGCTCCATTTGTAAGCCTGCAAACCTTCCAAACTACGAAGCAGTAAAAGTCACTTTCAACCTCAGTTCCTACAGTACTAAAACAAGCCGATCCAAAGGGTATTAGTGAAGATTAGTGGCAAGACTCCTCTCTTGGGAGTTTAAATCTTCGGTGTGCTCTTCTCCTGGGGCGACAGAGGCTCACAAATCTGTAATGAAATGAGAGTACGAAGGGATGCTGGTTTGTTTTATTGTGCATCTAACAGCACAGGGCCAAGAAGCTGCTGAGCTACCCAGCCACTGTGTCAGGTCATATATAGCTGGCTACTAGGTTCCTGTGTGTGTCTGTGTGTACATGTTACAGAAGGGGTGAGGAGGCCTTGTGTGTCACAAGTGACCTCGTATGTGAGTCTAATTATTGCTGTTGCAAGGTTGTGCCACTTCATATTTCAAGGAGTGTTTAGATGGCAAGAAAAACATTTAGTGGCTGTCAAGTGAACTGAATCCACTTCTTCGTCAGGGTTCACTGTTCAGTTTGTAGAAATCCAGCTAAAAAGAGCAGATTAACACACAGTGCAGTTCTGATTAGCATCTGTCATGTTTATAGCATACCTTTATTTGAGAGATTTACTGATACCTCGTCATAGGCAGTGCTGAGGGACTGAAGTGAGACTCAAGTCTTTGCAGGTCATGGGGAAACTCTCTCATTCTGTGCAAGGAACATCTGAAACTCAAATGTGGTAGGAGATTTTTTTTATTTATTGCAGTACTGTTGTAAATTGCATGCAACACATTTCCCTGGCAACAGCCTGCATATAACAATATGCATGCATCCGCTGTGTGTATAATGTGACAAGAGAGTTTCTCGCTGGTCAGTTTTTCCTCTCACCTTCTGATGTGTTTTAGAACCTCGACTAAAAAAAGTTTCAGCGCCCCGGGTATAATTACCGTTGCCCTTTTTTGCCTCACAGAAACTGAGGTGGAGGATGAGGAGTGGAGGAGGGGTTTAAAGAAGCAATTAATCAGCTGATCACGGACTCTTAATGGGATGCAAATTGCATCAGCATAATAAGTCTGTAGAGACATGAAAATCTGCAATCTTCATTTGAGGAACAAGGTTTGCAGCTAAACAAGCATTTCTCGCACCCCTTAGATATATGGCGTGTGCATGTGTGGTTGTGTGTGTGTGTTAACGCCTGTGCATCCATCAGTCCCAGCTGTGCTGACTGAGCTCCAGGCTTTGAGGGCTTAATGAGTGAACGAGGGCAAACACTGAAAACACCATTAAAACTGCAGCATGGAACTCGTCACTGACAAAGAAAAACAACTCTACTGCAATTCATTTAACCAGAAATGTCTCATTGAGAATAAAAATCCTGCCAAGGCGGCCGCAGCGCAGTGTAACAGGCTACAGATAAACAAACAAGAAACGATTGCATGAAATTCAAATGAAAGATAAAAGAGCAGAATCATGAAACGATTATATCGTGCCAACATCCTCTTAACACGCCAAAGTATTTTCATGTAGCAGAAAACAATGCTACAATAGTATTAGAAATGAAAAAATGTCATTCTCTTCTCTCTACTGGAAAAAAATATGTAAATCTGAAATGTTATCATCAGAAACAAACCAATCTGACAGTAGAAGAAGGTGTGGTTGAAATCTTCAGAGATTGCCATGAATATCTTGGCGTGTTGCATTGGAGCTTGGCAAACCCCTTAGCTGATGATCTCACACATAAACAACATGGACAGGAACTTACATATATGGGTCATATACAGGTGGCTCCTGAGTTCCTGAGTGTCTGTGTGTGTGTGTCCATTGGTGAATGTTACAGAGGGGGTGAGGAAGGCTCTAGTGTCACAGTCCAATCCAATTAAATTCAATTCAAACCAAGATATAAAGATGCACAATCTCAACCACAACCAGATATAAAGAAGAGAGTTTTCCTCAGTTAGATGCTTGAGGAGTCATCTCTTGTCTTAAGTCTGGCAGAAACGGCAGCAGAGAGGCCTCAGTACGGGGAGGTTATGGCGCACAAGGGCCCTTTAAGATGTAAAGGACCTTTGATGTTGAATGGGACCTGTCCATACAACAGAACTGCTAATTATCGACCTATATTCAATCTCCATTTTATGTCTTACATTCATGAAATAACTGTTGCTGCTCCACTTTGTGATCATTTACCCAGAGATGATCTCAAAGCATGTCTCAAAGACACAAAGATGTGGATGAATTGGAGTCTTAAAATTTTCTACTTCTAAATTCAGACAAAACTGAAGTTGTTTTTCTTTGGACCTGAATGCTACAGGAAAAAACTGTAGAGCTGTATACTTTTGAAGGCATTTCCTTTGCTTCTAGTACTACAGTGAGGAACCTTGGAGTTATATTTTACCAGGATCTGCCCTATGACTCGCATATAAAACATGTCTCAGGGACTGCCGACTTTAACTTTCATGATATTGCTAAAAATGGGAACATCTTGTGAAGCAGAAAAAATGGTCCATGCGTTTGTTACTTCAAGGTCTAATCTAATTCTTTATTACTGGGCTATCCAAAACGTTTTCTGATAAGTCTCCAGCTGATCCAAAATGCTGCAGCCAGAGTTCTGAGAGTTCACATTTCACCAGTTTTAGCTTCTCTTCATTGGCTCCCTGTTAAACTCAGAAAATAATTTAAAATTCTTCTCCTCACATAAAAAGCTCTTAATGACCAAGCTCCATTATATCTTAAAGATGTCATGGTGCAATATTTTCCAAACGGAGCACTTCACTCTCAGACTGCAGGTATGTGGTTCCTGGAGTTTCTAAAAGTGGAATTGGAGGCGGAACCTTCAGTTATCAGGCCCCTCTCTTGTGGAATCAGCTGCCAATTTGGGTTCAGGAAGCAGACACCCTCTCTACCTGTGAGATTAGGCTTAAAACTGTATTATCTGATAAAGCTTATAGTTGGGGCTGGCTAAGGTGACTCTGAAACATCCCATAGTTACTGCTGGGTAACCTCCCATGATGCACCTTTCCTGAAATTACCAAAAAGGACCTGTCAGTGATGTTGATTGCCATGTACCATGAATAATTCTACTTGGACTTATATACTTTCTTTTTTTTCTGCCACACATAGTTTTCTCATTGACTTCATGTATTTTGTAATATAGTAAGAAACGAGTTGATTTACTGATACATGTTCATACTGCTCCAGTTATTGGTAATGAGTGACTGATTTGACCACAGATTACAGTGCTGGACGACCTCAAAGTTAAACAGCTTCAGCTTCAGCTGAAAGAAATGACAAAGTATAAATGCACATGAGTGAGTGCAATATAAACCTTTAAAACACGGTTACGCTTATAAACATGACTTCTACAACCACGGTAACTTAACATAATTCTGCAAATCGTGGACACAATGTCAGAATGTCAATTAGAGGCATTTGTTGTGCTCTACACGTAACCCCACTCATACAGTTGAAGCACTGCACAGCCAAACAAAGGTAATAGTCTGATTAGGAATAAACCCGAGGGGCTCAAAATCACTGGAAGAATAACAATAGTGCTGATTTTCTACAGTCTTAACGATGACGTGCATGTCGAATGCTCCACCTTTAGGAGACTTGTCAACCTTGTAATCAAGAAAATGGGGAGGACCGTGCCAACGCAGAACTGAAACACACAATGGGCCTCCGTTACAAAGGGCTGTTTTCAGAAACTGCACACATGTAATTCAATTCAGTGAGGTCAGGCTGGATTTCTGCCTGCGTCACAGACAGTTTTTCATTCAAAGTGCAGATGAATGTAATCAACTCCCATGATCCCAAACGTCATTGCATCAATTATCAAACTATCTATTTTGGGATCATTTTGAATGAGAGACCCTCTGAGGCAGAAATACAATAACAAATGAGTAAACAATTATATGAGATGCTGCATTCGTTTGTTTTGTTATCGTCAAATTTCCCCCAGTGAGCAATGACCTTCACTTTGTGAGCAAACCGTAAGACATATCGTGGCAGCAAGAAATGTGTATAGATTTTGTACATTATGGAATCACTGCTCTTTGAGGCTGATTCGTTCAGTCGTTTTGTTTTGTATAGTAACAAATAAATAAATCAATAAACAAATGAATACAGAAATCAATAAATCACAGATATGACCAAAAAATTATTTCATTTCACAGCTTAACATTCCTGCTTTGCAAATCATACCTTAAATAAAGAATAAAAATACTGTAAATGTAGGCATTTTTTAATAACAAATCTCAGAATCATTGACTTGATTTGTCCTGAAGAATTGTTCATCCACCTGTCCTTTAGATAGATAGATAGATAGATAGATTAGATAGATAGATAGATAGATAGATAGATAGATAGATAGATAGATAGATAGATAGATAGATAGATAGATAGATAGATAGATAGATAGATAGATAGATAGATAGATAGATAGATAGATAGATAGATAGATAGATAGATAGATAGATAGATAGATAGATAGATAGATAGATAGATAGATAGATAGATAGATAGATAGATAGATAGATAGATAGATAGATAGATAGATAGATAGATAGATAGATAGATAGATAGATAGATAGATAGATAGATGGTTTCTTACAGTCTGGACACAAACACTGACCACTGGTTCTGTCAGTGAGTTTTTTTCTTGCCACTTTGATCTTTGTCTTTGTCTTCTTTGATCAACTTGTTCCTTTTTACAGCCTTCCCATTTTGTTTGTGCTTGCTCCAAATTTTAGACACAGCTGGAACAACCAACATTTTCTACTATACTCCGAGTTGTATGACCTTCTTGAAAGAGTTTTATAATCCTTTCCATTGTTTCCACTGACAGCTTCTTGTTGGGAACATGTTTTATTATGCCAGTTATTTACCAAATTAATTTATTAACCAAAGACTCAATAGGTAGACTTGTCCAAGTATTTTCTGTAGAAATGCCAATCGCAAGATGATTCCTTAATATTTCCCAACATGTCATTTAAGAAAATTTACCCCTTTTTTTTGTTATTTATGTTTCACGAAGCCAGAATGTTAATAAATGAATAAATAAAACTGCGACACTGTGATCTGTGATTTCTTCACAAAATAAAAAAGGTAATTCAACATTTTCCAACAGATGTAATTCTACACATTTTACAACAGATTGCAGAAAAAGTGAGCAGGAATTTAACAGAAAAAAAAGGAAAGGAAGAAAAAGATCAAAGAAAAAAAAATGTGTGACACATTGAGCATTCTCCTTTGAGGCTGCTTGCGCTTCCGGGGGAATTGTTACACTCAACAGGCAAGTAGGACATTATATTATTGTCTACAAAAAACATCTTTTCTTGTTCCAGTGACAGTGGCTTGAGGCTCGCAGTAAAGGAAGGCGCTCGTGCTTGAGCTGGCAAACAAACTAAATGCTAAAATAGGACCAAGGCAAACAATGCACCAGGGCACCGGAGGGAGAGAGCATAAATGTCTGTGGTGCTGAGAGAACAAAGGGTAGGGTAGAGCAAAAAAGAGAGGAAAATACACAATTATTAATCAGATCAGATCATGCTTTTTAGGTGTTTTAGGTGATCTATGCTGTGTGTAGGTCTGTTTCTTGTGTTGATGTGTCTGTGTGAACGCGCACAGAGCAGCACCCATATTAGCTCGGTCAGAGGCAGTCTCATGGGATGCCTGAGGACAGACTGTTAGTTTATATGGCTGGCTGAACATGCCTGCACACCACGGCCCAGGTCTGCCAAAGCAACAGCTTGAGAAGATCTCCACTATGGCTGATGACCTTGTTTTCTGCCACATTTAAGACAACATGGAAATAGAATGCATTTCACTGACAAACCAAAAGGATAAAGGGAAAAAACCCCAGAGGAGGGAACAACATCACCAAGCAATCAAGTTGAATCTGGTTGATCAAAAGAGAAAATCTTGAAAGCCTAGGGAGCTATTTGAGACTGCTGTTTGTAGACTTGAGCTCGGTTTTTAACACCATCATTCCAAGAGTGCCCACCAAACTAATAGACAGGATTTTCTGTTCTCAGACAGATAAAGTAGGCCCCATCTTTTCTATGACTAAGCACCAGTTCCCTACAGGGCTGTGTACTGAGCCTCCCACTTTAGACCCTTTACACACATCACCGCACCGCACCCACTCACACAATGCTATAATCAAGTTTGCAGGCGACTCATCTCTGCTGAGTCTCATCTCAAGGGGAGGAGAAAAAGCGTTCAGGGATGAAGTCTAGGGATGGTGTTTTGCTGCTGCTTTGGGAAAGTCTCAGAAATATGCGGAACCATCTGAGCTGTAAGGTGCCAACTTTGAGCACAATGGGTCTCTTTTGCTTCCCGTTTATTTTCCTAAATTGTCATTCTTTAGAAAAACTCTAACAGAATTCTGAGTCATGTTGTGCTCTTTAAGACAAAATTGTCAGAATTTTCCTTATTCATTCCATGTCCTCGTAGATTTAAAGCTCATTATTAGCAAGGTAGCATAGGTAAATGCCCTGAAAATCTCCATATAAAGACACAAGCATGCACGCCTCGAAGCCACAAATAATATACACACAAAAAAAAACAAAACATGAGAGCAGCCAAGATTGGCCAAATAAACATCTGTAGATGAGATTATGGCATCTCACTGAAACCCAATTGTTTTAACCTGATTGCACATTAGGTTAAATATCAACATATTATGCCCTTTTTTCACAAGCAGACACAAATTGTTGAAGTGTTAATGAAGTGTCTGTGCCATGGTTTGGTCAAAATATCACAGAAAACACCCTGCAGCAGCTCTTTTTTTCTTCTATTATTTTCCACCTCTGTTAAATCAGATCATTTAGGGGCGTAGATTAACCCGTAACTTGACTCCTTCCCGACCCTCTTTTCCTCAGAGTGTGCCTCTAATTAGATTTCTACTACTCTATTAGTATGAGATAGTATGCAGTAAATAGCCCGAGAGCTCTGATCACACACCAAACCGATAATGATACTTGACTGGCAATTTTACTCTCAAACGCTTGTATTTTCTTCATCTGTGGTTGGTTCCTGTCCCTCTTGTACATACTGATCGGTGACTTTGCTCCAAATGAAATACTTAGATGATGAATTACTTTGAAATGCACAATGCGACACATAGTTGTTAGATTTGTGTCATTTTCACATTTTACTATAAGATGAGATGCATATTTTATACCCAGTCATGTGACTGATCTGTCGCCTGTATTTAGTTGTAAAATGTTCTACCAGGGAATTTCTTTTTTAATACAACGAATGATGAAAATCAAATGTGTTATCATATCAGTTCTTGTTTATATGCTTGCTTTGTTGACATTTTTTCAGACTATCATTATGAGCTGCTGCTTCTGTTTTTTATTCCGTCTTTCTTTCTTGAACTGTAAACGGCAGTGATACAGTTTCGCTCCAGTTTGGTGAGATGACAATAAAGTTGTCCATCCATTTAAAATTAATACTCTACTGTTGCCTTATCAATTCCAAGTTATGTCCCAGATCTTCTCTAAGAAGTAAAACAGTATTAGGAGTTCATGTGGGCCCAGATCACTTTGAAATCTAAAAAGATATACATCCTTATTACCTGAATTGTTCTGAAGGCAGCAAACCCAAGTTCAATTCCCTTCTTTTTTACTTTAGTTCTTAGCTTGTTTGAGCTACGTTAATTCGTACACTTTACTTTATTTTTCAATTCTATAATCACTTTGAGATTTTGATAAATGTAAAGTGCATTATACATAAAATGTATTGTATGATAGCCTGCTAAATGTATCCTCAGACTATAGTCTGTGACATATAAATGCAGATAGAAACATGTAGGCACTGTTTGTGCCTAGAATATATGTGCGCCTGATTAAATGGTAAGTTGTCATTCAGCGTATGCAAATACATAGCATCACACAACTGAAACAAAGATGAGCCTCGGATTTGATATTTATGTTTATCCAGTTATCCAGACCTCTTCCCTGCGTGGTGAGGATTAGAAATCACTCCAACATATGAAGGAGGACTAGGACTCAACACACAGGTGTGAGAAATGGAAATGTCATGTTCATGTACTTCTATCCTGCATTCTCTGAGCATTTGAAAAGTGTTTGCAGTCTTATCGGTTTTGAAAAATTCTCAGTGTCGGTGGCACTTCGTTCAGTCTCCATGTCTCAGATGAGATGAATATAATGGGAGAGATGGAACAGTGTCATCACATCTAATGTCTGAGGGTCACATTTAAGAGGTATGGCTGCACAGACAGAGGCTGTTTTGTCATCTTTTTATTGACATTTCTACAACTATACATCTTCACCATGTATATATAAATCTTACATGAAAGAACACCAGATCTTAAAACATATTTTCAAATATGATTCTTGATAATCATATCAAACTTTTTCTTTGTCAGCTTCTCCAGAAACCAACTAATGTGGGTTCTTGTTGCACAAATTCTTTTGTTTGACAGTACAACTTATAACAGCTGCTGATGGAAGCAGACATGTACAACTGGGTACTATTTCCAGACATTATGCACCATAAATCTAGAGTTTGTTCGACCAGTAGTTTCTAACTGGGTCATTTTGTCTATCAGAAACCTGTTTCCTTACCACTCGTCCTGTTTCCCAAGGAGATCATTTGAAGTGGAATGAAAAGTGACAGGTGAAATAAACATAGCCTTCTCAAAGCCTTTTCCTCTGGAAGGATTTAAAAATGCAAAACACGCTGTAAAGTAAAAGGGATCTGTTATTATCAATTGTAGGAGAAAAAGTCCATCCCTCACATGCTGTATTTTTTTTTCCTCCAGGCACTTATTTATCTCAATTCAAACATAAATCAAGATTCATATTACTTGTCTTCTCTTAAAGCATACAATGCCTTAAAAATCTATTCAGCCAACAGATCAACGGGTCTTAGCCTTGACTGAACAGAATAAACAAGCACGCTCCAGAATCAGAAGCATTTATTTTCCCCAATTTCAGTCTCATTTTGACAACATGGTTTTTAATATTTTCTATTAACTGGAACTGACAAACTTTTTCATGCTTAGATAAGATCAACAATGAGTGAGAGGTTGAGTTGCATTGTTAAAAAAAGCAAATACTGTATGTGTGTGCGAAGAGTGTTTGTTGGGACAGCAGATGGTCAGGATTCACCCTGTAGCCTCTCTCCTCAAATCGGTGCACATAGTAGTAAGTATGTCACATGAAAACTGCTCCCAGGTGAAATCTTGAACTGCAGTGGGAGTATGGCTCAGGCACAGCAGTCATGGCGTATGCTCAGTTTAAAGTGATCAAAATGTAGACTATTATCATGCTCAATGCTGGCTTTGAAGCTGCAATGATTCCATTTTGTGGGATGTATTTTTTCAGTTGCCGTCGGTTATTGTTATACTGATCTGTGGCTGTATTAGATTGACCACTCAGCCTCGAGGTTATCGTGGCGCACATGGGAAACACATTTTAATATTTTTGGCATTGAAAGCTAAAAGCTTCCATATAGGTCCAGCACAAGGAAATAACAATTTAACATCTCTTGGTATGTTTATGTCACTCCATTATGTTGCTCTTTACGCATTTTTGTTCATTCATAAACAGGATTCCAACCACGATTTATGTGCTTGCCCACTTTTTAATAAAAAGAAAACAAAACACTGATCTTTATCTTTGAAAGATAATAGAAGTGTTAACCAATGGCTATATTAATGGTTAATTGGTTCCAAACATTAGAAATGAGAAACATTCAGTTTCTAGCAACGGATAGGATTATTCAGATTTGTCAGATTTATTTGTGCGTAAAAGTGAGTTTTATAACAAAGTGGTGTCAAAGGATAAACTACCAAAAGTTAAACAATGGCTTCTCAATTATCTTTAAAGCACCAGTAAGTAATGAATTATCAATTAAAGAAATTAGTTATAATCTATACAGCAAATAGATGAATATATGGCTTCCTAATAACAATACAATGCTGTAAAATGTTTCCTTTTGCGTAAATGGGCAACAGCTTACTATGTGTGCTTTGCTAACCTCAAGTGAACTTCTCAAGGCAGCTCATGTAGGAATGTTTCCAGTACTGTGTCAAAGAATCTTCAGAAGGGTTTCTGCATAGCTGCAGCTTCCACTGTGAGAGTCACAGTTTGACTGCATGTGCCTTGCGTACCAAAAGAGGCTCACTGGGATTATGGTTACACTCTAGAAATGTATTGACTTCAACAATTTTCACTGTGAAGTCATTTGATATGACTGTAAGTAAATGTGCAGGTCACATCGACCTGAATTCAACCGCATTATGTGATTTTTAAAGACGGCATAAAATTACTATTTAAATTCATCATCATAGCTGGGCCATCGGCACTATTGGCTTCATATCAAACAGGGCAAAAAACAATACCTGTCAGATGATTAGACAGGTTGTGAGGCTGAACTTACCTGAACCTTCAACATTTGTAAAAAAAAAAAAATGCTGTATGCTGGAAACATGTTTAGTTTCTTACCCAACACTTTCCAAGCTAATGTTTGTGGCTTTTGTATTTGCTTGCAAACCAAAGAAAACACTCAATTAGAAACTGGCACTAAAACTAAACAGCATATGTGCACATTGTTGCAAGCATTCAAATGCAATAGTCATCAAAACACTTCTGCACATTTAAAGTTGCACAAAGTTGAGTGATGAGTCAGAGTTAGAATATGTAAAAGAATTGCAGGCTTATGTGCTACTATGTCTTCTCTGGTGTAAGCTTGTTGGTGGAAAAGAGAATGACGAGAATAAAGTGTAGATTCAGCCAAGTCCTTCCCGCTTGCTTGTCAGAGGCGTGTAGCGCTGCTCCTCCATTACGGTCAAAGTGCTTAAAACTAAAATCATATTCATACTGACATGTAGCTCTAGTGGGCATCTTATGGCCACATTGCAGGGAGATCTGTATGCCCTCGTGAGTTTTGACACAGATGGCGAGGCTCTTTAGAAAGCTGTTCTGTCCCTCTTTTTCAGGCGACACACACTGTTCCTCTTTGATTTCATTTGCGTGACATTGTCTCAATTTCAAGCTTGGCTCTCTCAGACGCTGCCCTGTGACCGGCTCCCACATCCAATCAAAGAAACGTGACAACAGAAAACACACCACAACTCCGTGGTACCAACCATACATGGCGGGATCTTTGCTGATGTGCGAAGATTCTGCACCGGCTGAAAGATTAAAACAATGGAGCTTCATGTCACTGTGTTTTTAGTGTCAATAAGCATGCAGACCAAATAGAATTGCAACAAAGATGGCAGCATTTACTTCAGTAGATTTGGTCAAAGTTTATGGACAGTATTTCATTTAGCTGATATTAGCTTTAGTAAACATCTCATGGTACACACAAGGAGTTCTGTTTTATAAAACCATTGACAATATGTCACAAATTTACACATAGAAGTGCATCATGTATAGTGCAGTCCTGCAATAATTTCTTAAAATCTGGATATTATATTTTTATCATAAAATTCTTTCATCAACTTGACTTCACCGTCTTCCCATTAAAGTAGGGGCCAAAACCATAGAGCTGACTGTGTAAACTAAATATAAACCATAAACCAAGGTGAGCCCAAATTACAATATATACATGTGCGGAAAAAGTAAATACAAAGTTAAAAGATGACTGTCACACCATGCTGCTAGGTACGGGTGCCAGTAGTAATCTTATCATTTGCCACATGAAGAGAAACTTGGACATGAAGAAACTCCATTAGATAGAGGTGTATATATAGACAAAGACAAGCAGCAGGAGGTTAAGTACGATGCCGATGACTCCGAGCACAGCCAGGAATCTCTCCTCCTGTGTGCTCAGATATGGACACGTCAGCTCCATTTAAAAACTAACTAACAAAACTGATATTTAGTAGTGATTGTCTGTACAACTGGACTGTTTAAGTAGATGTGTGTGTTCTCATTAGGCCTCTGTTGATAACTGTGTTTAGTTACTTTGCTCTTTTGGGTCCAGAATGATAGTGTTATACTATAACCTCCCGACCTACAAATTTACCTCAAATGACATTAGATAAGATGGATAAGTTTAGCTGGCAGTGATGTTGTCTAAAATCTCACAAAAAAGCACAGAATGACACAGTTAGAAATGCACCATGGTGAAATATGCTCACTACCACATTAAAGACTGGTATGAACTCCACTTCAGCTGTCTTAGAAGTCACTGGAATGTTATCCAACAATCAGCGATAGATGGGAATGCAGATACATGATTGTTACTGTTAGCAGGTATTTAAAATGTGAATATATGTTGAAAAAAAGTACAGTTCAATGTGAACAGTGCAGGAAGTCCAGATGAATCCATTTGTGCTCCTGTTCTGCCTTTCTGGTAGCAGAGTGATGCAGGTGGCAGTGATGCAGGTGCAGATAAATGTTATCAGTATTCAATCAAACATACCCCCAATGATCCTCAAAATGCAGCACTTACTATGAATAGTCAAAGTACTTTAAGTGTGTAAATACTTTGAGAGGGAGACTGGCAGTGTGAGGGCAAGGTGAATACCAACGTCCCTTGTTCGAGTCTTGAAGAAGACCTTAGGTGACAGAGGTGTAGATGTAGACAAATATGACCACTAAAAGATTGAGGATGGTTCCGATGATGCCCAGCACGGCTAAAATTCTCTCCTCGCGGTCATTAGTATTGTCATCCTCTCTTGCATGAGCGCTGCAGACATAACGGCTGCCGGGGACCATGGTTACCATCACAGAACCCCACCCCCACAGGGCACGCCGCCTTTGGGGACAGCAGGACGGCGGAGAGGGGGTAAGAGGCAGCAGCGGAAGGACGCACAAAGTTGAAATTGAAGAGGAAAGAGGCAGGTGGAAGTAGGAGAGAGAAGAGAAAATAAACAGGTTAATCATTAACATCTTCCCCAAACGCACTCACACTGAATCACAGAATCAACTTTTCCTGCAGGCATTTGGAGACTTAATGTGAGTCTAAAGCTGAAAAAGTTAAAAAACAAATAAATAATTTGTAGGAAAGTACATGGATTTAAGCACTATTTGCCCAAAAGCTGATATTGATTTAATTTGGCTGATTCTTCTAGCTCTTTCTGTCCTCTTTTTGCCCTTTATTTTATATATTTTGAAGCACCATACTTGTTTTATTTCATTACCCCATTTTCCATCCCATTTACTGCAAGGCAATTCAAAATTAAACCCAACTTGTAACACATGATTTATTCAATTTAAAAGCATTTCATATTTTACAGTCATTATTGCAGGTTTTTCCCACTTTCTTTAACCTCAAACTACTCCTCTCATGCCTTCCCCATCTCCTCCCTGTATTTAACTCTGTATCAAGTAATACAGAATACTGTATTCCATACCGACTGGGCAGAAACGTCAGTTAGACACCGAGGGGAATGTGGAGTATGAGGTCTACACACTTAGAAAATTAGTAAAAAATTAGGTATTTTGGAGTTAAAACCTAATGTTCAGCTCAAAATCCAACTTGTTCCGAGTGTACATATATGGGAGTCCCAATCACAAAGTAACAAAAAACAGTCTGGTTGAAATACTAAATATGTTTGGTTCTTATCAGTGTAATAAGGGGAAGTTCTGTCTTTGCTTAATGTTAACCAAAGTAGGAACTTACTCATGCATAGCTGCCACTGACGCACTTATGAAGACACATTCCTATCAACATTTAAACCCGGATACATTCCGAACCCCGTCCAAGTTCTGTTATGTAAAGAATGACAATGAAAATCAGACAAAATATGTCATGTCATGGCTGGTCGCAAATTCACGTCTCATGTTTGCAGCTCTTGTGACTGTGTATCATCCATCCGCCCCTCTCTGACATCCTAATGAGCACTGTGCCCCTTGTGAACAAAGGTGCTTAGTTGAATAATGGTTCCACGGCTTCCAGTCAGCATCTAGTATTTATGTACAGCTGCTGTGCCAGTTATGGACATAGAAGGACATCTTATCTGGCTTATCTGGCTGATTTCAATTAAAGTTTCTGTTCAACTTCCTCAAAAGCCATTGTCTGTGAAATTCATTACATTCCTCTGCCTATTTTATCCTTTGTCACAAAGCATTAATGCTGATGTGAGATCAGTGGGGTATGTTGAAAATAAATGAGGGTGGGTGCTGATGAGGGAACTATCTGTGTTCCTCTGAGACAACTTGAGAGCACACATAGGGAGTGGGTGAATACAACGCAAGTGTGTGCAACGTGAGATATCCTCTAAAGTGAACCACCCAAAATGAAGTGCACTGGTCATTGTCACAGTTTATGTTTGGATCACTGTTATCTTCAGGCTCTGTCATGGTTTTATGTTTTGATAATCTTGTTTCAGGTCTTTTTTTCATGTTTTCAGGTTTCATGTCATGTTTTTCCCCCTGTCACTTAGTCTCACTCATGTCACCTGTTTCATTGACCTCAGCTGCACTCACTCACTAATCACCCTCCTCAGTATTTAGTTTCCTGGTTCACCGATGTTCATTGCGGAATCCTCACTTTCACTAACCATCATACCACAGTCGCCAGTTAAGGCAAGGCGCCGTTCTCATAGTCTTTGTCTCATAGTTTTGTCTTGCTTTGTTTCTCATAGTCTCGATTTCATAGTCTTGTTTATTTATTCCATGTCATAGTCTTGTTAAGTTTCTATAGTTAAGTATTTTTGATTATCCGGCTCAGCCGCTCTTTATGTTTTTGCCTTGCTCCCTGTTTTTGTGTTGGCTGGAAATAAACCTTTTTTTGAATTTTGAAAGACTGCATCTGGGTCCTACCTCCTCCATTGTTCTCTGGCAGTCATTTATACGCCCCATCCGATTAAAAATCCGTCAAAAACTCACTTCCTTCCAATTAAAGCATATAGAAATATGTTGCATAGAAAGTTCATCCTTCAAAGCTTCCTCCTCCCTGGTGCACATCTTTTTCCTTACCCCATTCCTGACTCCACCTGTTACGCTCTTTTCATGTTGTTGGTTGGTAAACATCTCAGCATCTAGCAGCTGTTCGGGCACCCCAGGGGGCTGTGTGTGTATGCGTGTGTGTCTGCAGTTGTGCGTTAGTACGTAGCAAGCGACATGACACAATCCTTTTGATGCAGCTTAGCCATTCAACAGTGTAACATGATTATTTCCAACCCACTTAGGCTGCATGGCACACCTCAAAAATCACAGCCATAAAGGGAAGAGAACAGGGAAAGAAAGTGATATAGATACAAGGGAATAGACATTAGCTATGACATGAGGGGCTGGCTATGACATTAATGACTAATGCAAATAGAAATTTGGACACAAATAGGGAGCTGTGGGAGAAAACAACTGGTCACTTGTTAAGAATATGTCTGATTTGATGTTTTTAATGTACAGTGAGCTGTTATCAAGTGGTATTTCAAATACTTCTCTGACACATAGCATGAGTGTGATAAATATTACATGGCAATGTTTGCCATTGGTAATGTAGTTGCCTACTTCCTTAAAAAAAAAGAGGGAAAAAAACTCAACCTAATCTGAATACTTATGGATAATTCAAAATCTACACTGTAAAATGTTGCTCCTTATGACAGAAAACTGGAAGCAGCCACAATATTGTGAGTTCCACGAAACGTGTTCAAAGCTAATCTAATCTATTTTTCATATTCAGCATTTACAGTTAGTCAGATCAAGCTTTGTTTTGCGCTGGCACAATGTTCAAATGTACAGTATCTAATGTAACTGCAACAAGTGGGAGGCTGTCAATGTTTTGTCTATGTTGTTAATTAAAGGCCTTTTTTTTTCAATTGCCATGATATCTAGTAATTCTTGATTATTTAACAATAATCAAATTTTGTTTAGGTTAATTCCAGATTAATTGTGGGCGCTTATTTTTTTAGTCTGATAAAATAATCCTCATTACATGTAATCTCTTAATACTCACTGTCCGTTTAAACTATTTCTCAAGACTGAGCCCCTGGGTCAGACAGTATTACAGCATTGGAAGTCAGAAATGTAAATCAGTCATCAATCCACATTCAGGAAAGTTATTAACCAAACTAGCCAGAAGCACAATGTTCAGAAATTCAGAAAACAGTGCCAACACATGTGTAGTGCAACAGGGTGATGTATGCAATTGTTAAATGTGATAAGTGGATTATCCAAGAATTGTTCCCTATCCTTTTAAATCTTGTCATTGTTCTTTTACTACAAATACGGCTGCTGCTCTGAATCCTCCATTAATGGCTGTTATGCCAACAGATCAGCGAACATACTTTTACACTCAATGCAGCTTGTAATCCTTAAATCACTTTAACTTTGTTTTGCTGGAGGTAATGAAGTATGAATCAATGATTAATACATCTGAAATCGTACTTTGATTGTCTAAAATGAATTTCCATTTGCTGGCTGTTTCTGTGCTCTTTTCTTTTTTTTAATTAGAACAACATGCGTTTCTGACACATCCAAACTGTATACTGTGCATGTAACACTGCCATAATGTCCCCTCCAGTCATAAGCAAAGAGACTGGACTGCTGCTGCTTCTCATATATATCAAGATATTAGAAGAGCACACTGTCTTTCTCTTTTACTTTCGCCTTCCTCTCTTCCTCCTCCTTTCAAGAGTGCACATCAAAATGAACTGCAGCAACTCAAGCGTGTATTCAGTTCTAATTAATATTTGAATATATCTGGTGTGTTCAAATCTCAACCTCTCATCTTCATTACTGTAACAAAGAGCAGAAGCAATCATAGGAGATTGTCCTCCTCTACTCTATTCATTTTTCACTCTTATCGACGATACAAATCTGCCATAAAACGATAAGAGTTCCTCTGTTTCAAGAAAAAGGTTTTGGATCAAATCGTTTCAGCAAGTATAAGCAGTTAGTGGCGTATTCTTTTTTAAAAATTAAACCTCAAGTTTGAGCCTTTTAACCTGGGGGGCTGGTTGAAAAGTTTTCCCTGCTCTACAAATGACAAATAAAACAGAAACTCCGTTTTTCCAATTAGTTCATTTCTTTTCCTTTTTAACCCAAAGAGACTGCTACTTTAGGACAATGTATTATTACAATCATAACTGGAATCTGCTTCGTTGCCTGTATTTCGGAAATTGCAATTATTCTACACTTGTTTTGGGCCATGAGGATTACGAAACACTCGGATTCATTATTCTTCATAGTCATTCCGCTTATTTCACAGTCAGGTTCATTTATCTGAGATATGAACTCCCCACACATGGTCCATCCACAGTTCAGTGTGTATTATTGTGCGACTGTGAGAAAGTTGAGACAAAAGTTATCTCAAATAAATATCGTGACTGGATATGGATACTTGTCAGTTGCACTTCTTTTACTTGTGGTAATTGTCAATAATTGTGGTTATGTGAGCTACATAAACTAATCAGTATCTTACCTGCTGTAGAGAGCAGTGATCTCAGCGGGGCAAACCAATAAGAAATTCTGAGGGGGGAACTGAGCTAGCAGCTGCTCAAAATGGGGCCATAGAGGAGGCAAGTGTTGCTATAAACCCCCCAAAACAAAAACCACACCCTTCAAACATTTCCTTATGGTTCAAGCAAACGCCGTATGCAATGAATTTCACAACGTATCACTTTTGCATCAGACATTTGCTGACTTTGTCACTGTTTTCTAACCAAAGAACATATATGTATGTTGCTACGCGTCATTATTTCCACAGAGGCTAACCAACGTAACCAGCGCAATTTTTTAAATTTTTAAAATCTTTTAAATTTTTATCTCTTTAAAATTAATGCAAAGCCTGGAAATGCACAAAAAAAACAACAACTTTAAAATATTTGCTAAAGTAATGCCTAAGAAAGCCGACAAGTCCACACAACTCCTGTCGGTTGAGGAAAAAGTGAAAAAGTAAACAATTGTCCTATGCAAAAGTCACTTAAAGTAAGATTCTTCTATAGTATATGCTCGTGAAACACTTTGATGTTGAGCTGTTTTAGAAAAGCAACATTCAGCTTTTCTGTCGGACCATTCTGAGTAAGTCTTAGCTCACGAATACAATTCCTCTGTGATTCTCCAAAACAAAGCCCTCTTATCGTTTTACACCGAGCAAAGACTTTGAATGCAAACAACAATTTCAAAAGAAAACATCCCTTGGAGTTCTGTAGTGTCCTCAGCATGCTTCATGAATAAAATAGTATACTTTATGCATTATTACTGATTTAAGTTAGGGGAGCTTATTTGAGCATGTTGCACAGAGTACGGTGAGCAGTGCATGAGAGGCCTACTTCAGTCATGAATATGTTGCTGTGATGCAGCTCTTTGTCGGATTTTGGGATTACTATGAGCGTTTTGAACCGAATCGTCTTGCAAGCTTGCCAGCTTTGAACAAATTTCAGTCTTTTGCAAGTAGTGTGGAGGGGGGTGAACTGCGGATTGGTGGAGAGACACGATATACATTTTTTAACAATTGCGTCTGCTCCAGTAAGTCCTGTGGTCCTGAGGTGGCAAACACAAAAATGTGACTGATACACACAAAAGGAAAACCTCTTCAAAGTACATGTGTGAACAGTTATGTGAAATGTATTTACCTTCTATGTTTTTTTAGGTTGAGTTTTTCTGTGTTGTTGTTGTGAAATGTAGTTATTTTGTCTGTGGCGTCACATTTTTGTGAAATGTTCCAGTTCGGTTTCGTTCTATTTCCAGTTGTGTTGTATTTTGTAAAATGCTTGTGTGGTGCTGGTTTTTATGTATTGCTAAATTTCTTGATTTATTTAAATTTTTTGCTTGTTTTGTTTTTGTCAAATGTTGTGTTCTGAGCTTCAGGGCTAGACTCCATAATTGCCCTGGGCCATGGTGTGAAAAGTGGAGCCCAGAGGACAGCTAATTATAAATTTGACAACAACATCTGTTTTGCATCTTTTGCTGCATTTAAATTCTGTTACCCACCAGAAACTACAACACATCAGCATGTTTGTAAAAAAAAAAAAAAAAAACCTTTGGGGGACCCATATATGAATTTACTGATCGAAATTACGGAATAGTCAGCAATGACTTTATGAAAGCCCCAAACACCGATATGCTTTAGAAAATTCTGCACAGGGACATGTTTGTATTCAAAAACCTCTGCCTATCGCAAAAGTGAAACTAACTTGGACATAACCTTCAGACATGCAAATGTGGAGGCAAGAGGAAGAGGAATAAAAAAAACAGCGTTAAATGACAAATCTCTTATCTCAGATGTGAGTTTGTGCAGTGACGGTCAATTTTACCAACAGAGTAGCTAGTAGGCAGGCTAAGGAATGTCCCACACAAGTGTAACATCATGCATAAATGTAAATGTTAACAGCAAATAGCTCTTTAAATTTACTGATACAGCGCACATGATTAAGTTAACAACTCTGACAGCCTAACAACACTGATGTAATGTAGGTTGTTGGATGACATTAGGCTCACATGATGTTAAGCTAGGATGATGAATAGCTGTGGCTAAACATTTGTGGCTCTGGACTATGCTAGCATTATTTAGTCTCTAAACCAATAGGGATAGAATGATATTTGCTGAAGCTGGCTGACCTAATAAAACAAAAAGGTTTTCTTTTTTCTTTTTTCTTTTTTTTCTCTCAAAGGGATTTGCTTATATTTCTAAGTCCATGTGGAAGAGATGTCTGCAAACAGGAAGGCAGATGATTTTATCCCAATGTACTGCTGGCAGTTACTTTTAGAAATGTGTTATTAGTTTTGCATAAGATGATCACACATCCAAATGCTTGAACCGATAGGGTCATGGTAGGGTCATGGTAATATGTAGCTACAGATAGATGTTGACCTTCTAAAATTATGCACCTTTGGGATCTGATCCATCCAGTTACAGATCCATATACAAATTCTGCACTATAGACAGGCAACACAAGTAGCTATAATCCAAAGGATTATAAAACGTGGATTATTGCATGATAGCAGAGGGGATAAAGGGATTGAAAGCTGAAAAAGACATGCATGGCTACATGTATGTGTGCAATTCTCTAATGGTTTTGTTTTACTCTCTATCTGGTACATTACCAAAGTGAACTAACTCACTTCCACATGCTACAAATATATTCATACATACACACTTCCTTTCATGTGCATAAGAACTTTTAATCGGCATACCTACTGCATTCATTCCGTAACAGAGAATCATACCATTTCTACACACACATGGCAGGAGCAGACATTCCATTAGAAGGATGTTGTAAAGGTACCTTTTTGGGAAAAAAGTTTATATATTTAAACCAGCAAACATGATTGTTGGGTCCCAAATATATTTGTTAAACTCCATCAAATAAAATAGGCTACATACTGTTGTTTTTAATCACTATTGGAATAAAATACTCAAATGCATGCATGCGCATGTTCCCGCAATCCATGGCATTCCTTAACACTATGTACCATGTAAGGAGGATAATCTGGAGGACAAAAGTAAGAAATAAAGGTGAGAAATTAATTTGAAATAGTTCATATTTGAATTCTGATCTACATCTGAGCAGTGAATTTGAACTCTCAAAAAAAATCTCTCAAACCAAGTTATTTCTGTGTCTTAACCCTGAATTTCATCTGAGACATCAAGCAACCCACTTTACTTGTGGTCTCTGCGAGTGTGATTGTTTTTGTCAGAAACAATTGTATCATGCTGATAAATTACAGTTATCTAAAGTTGTTTAAGTCTTGACTTACATGCAACAATGTAAATTTGACTCCTAATTCAAAAGAATAACAAAGCAAAAGAAGCCGCTGTTGTAAATCCATCTTTAACAATAGTTCCTTACAGAGAAGATTTATGACCACCTCTCTGTAAACTCATATCACTGACATTTCATGATGAGGAAACCTGACCTCTTTAAACCCTGACCATGCGCCGAGGTACACAGTGAGATTACTTTTAAACAAAACAATATAACAACAATGTCAAACGCAATGAAAAATAAATTGAGTTCCACATGGTTGTATCAATATCCTGAACATCCAGCAGTGATCAGGGAGAGAAGGAAGTATTGACCTGAGTAATCGACTGCCGCTGTAATTGACTTCACTGAAAGCCTCTCTCTACACAGACTGTTTATATAGTCTTTGCTAAGACAAACACGTACATGAGCACAATAAGAGCTTGTATGAGCCATGTCCAAGCTGCGGAGAGCAAGCATCTTTTGCCTTGCCTTTCTCCCACACACAAACACACACTCAACTGATTTACATAGCGGCGGTGTAGGAGCCAGATCCTTATGACACTAGAATGTTCCACAGCCTCATTACGAGCTTGGCTGGCCAGCGCTGCTAGAATTTCAAGGCCAGTGGCTATCAAGCAGCTGTCACTTCCTCTCAGCCACAGTCCTTTTTTTCTCCATGTTGGTGCATGTGTGTTTTTATAGTGTGACATGTGAGCTTATGTGTGAGGAAAAGCCAGAGACGGGGGAAGGAAAGAGATACAACTGTGCAAACTGTAAGACAATGACTTCATGACAGCAGAAGAAGAGAGAAGTTGAATCGGTGAGAGGGAGAAAGTGTGAGAGAAATGCCACGGAGGGGGACCGCGACAAGAAAATCAACTTCGATTTTCAAAGTTTGATGCTGTGAATCTTCATAAACTAACTGTATTAACATGAAAATCAGCTACAGAAATCTCCATTCTTCACCTTAGCTGTCGGGTTTTCCTTCAGTTTTAGTTTGTTCCAAGCAGAGCAAGCTATTACATGTGAGGTATCAGGTTATTAGTTGCTCTGATGTGGCTGCTTTTACTCATCAGGCTGTCAAGTGATGAGGGTACTTATCTACAGTGCATGGGCTAGATGATTTATGCATCTATTAATTAGTGAACAATACAATGAATCCTCAGACAGTGATGCTGTATTGGTAAACATGATGGAGGTTCAGTTTTTATTGAGCTTCGAGGCTGGATTCCAAGTGACTCATGGACACCATCATTATGTGACTTACATTCAACTGCCTGAAACGTTTGGTGAAAGCACATGTGGTCAAACTTGACCTTAACGTCATGAGGATTTGGTCAGATCACATGACCTACATCCAATAGCCTGAACTACCCTGATACTCCAGAACCCGTTTTCTTCTCAGTGACCAACATCCCGAGGGAGTGATGCTCACTGATCAACTCACGCTCACACACTCACACACACACACCCACACACCTATGCAGGGACCCTAATGAAAAAGTGTATCATTCACAGAGACGTGTGTACTCACCGCACATTGCACCAGGGGGGCAGCCAAAAACTCCTTTGTTTCTTCTCTTTATCCGAGCATGTTTTCAATATTTTTCTCTCCTTCGTCCTGCTGGTTTCCTTAATCCCCTTCTTGTTGTCCTCTTCCTCCTCCTCCTCCTCTTCCGCCCCCTCCTTTTCCCCTGTCGTACCACCGCTGTTCAGGTCCAGTTCTGTCGCTGGTGGGGGGGGGAATCCAAGCGGCACGCGCACACAAAGCTGATCTCACACCCCCACACTTCCCCAGATAAACACACAGCTGGTCTATCAGCTGGATGAAGACAGGGGGATTGTGTTTTCTTTCGTTATTGTTTTGAGGAATCGGTGACTGAAGTCAGAGAGAAGCGAGGTCTAACTCTAGCTTCCAACTGAATGCCTTTATGACATTAACAGTCCATTGTGGCATTATTAAGTACACATCTTGCTCTCAGATGAATGAGCGTTTTCTGTTGAAGCTCATCAAAGAATTTCTGCACATATTTCCTGAAGAGTTCCTCCCACAGGCCATTCTCTGTAATGAGGCAATTTTCTCAGACAACAAACAGCTTCAGTTAGTCCAGGAGAAAGTAATTAGGATATAAGTGTCAGTTGTGTTGGTTCACCTCATCAGGCAGTGACGCAGAGTGGTTGTCAAAACAGATGAAGCACGGCAGTCCATACCCACGAAAATCTGTCATACATGTTGAAAAGAAGAAATTGTTCTCATCCTCATACGTCTCGGTGATCTCTCAGAAACTGATCCCCTTCCATTGTGCTTCTCCACATAAAAGTCCAGTTCTTCACTTTGCAGTCTTTCTGCTCTTCCGGAGATGTTGCACAGTTGGTCAAAAAACCTCCAGGAACAGGTCAGGCTTATGTGTAGATCTTGTCACAATTCACACCAACAGCCGTAGTTCCACACCCTCGATCACAACCTGTTCGTTCCTCTGTAAAAATCCCTTGGAATAGAATATCGGCTTCGCTTCTTCAGTTTTCCCTCAGTGGTAGGAGGGAAAAGTTATTTCCAGAGTGGCCTGTCATCATGAATACTTAACAGCAACCTCTCGGTGTGTTTCTGTCACAGTTAAGGTTTTCATGTCCCGATGCGTTGGATCTCTTCAGGTCTGCAGTTTTTTTTTTTGTTTTTTTTTCTCAGCTGTTGCTTGGATCTCTGTCATAGACTTTAGAATTTGTTGAGACAGTCACTCAGGACTTGCTCACATGTAGGAGCTCGAGCAGTTGGTCATTACACTGGACGTTCTGACCTTTGCAGCTCCTCGTCTACAGTTCGCCCCGCAGCAAACCTTCATTCAACCTTCCCTCAACCAGCCTCACTCATACTAAACACTTAACTTTATGAAACTCATCCTCTTCTTGCCTTACTCTCTCTCTCTGATTCACTTGGCCTATATCTTACTCACTGCTTTCTAGTGTGGCAGCTTCTGTCCTCATCCTGCCCTTCATCTGCCTAATGACAGCTCAGTTCTGGTCAAGTCCTTCTCTATTTTTTCTCTATAACCTTCTCCTTGTTCCTCTGTCTCGCTCTACCACTCCTCTTGCATGCAGAATACACTTTATTCTTGCTGCTGTGCTCTGAGTCATACTGCCCCCTCTTTCCTCTCTTATCCTTCCAGAAGCTTGCTAATGTTCGTCTTCTCCAACAACCCGTCAGGATTCCTTCAGTATTTAATTTTTATCCCAGGCATCCGGGGTAATGCCTTTGCATCATGTTGGGGTTAACAGGAGGTCAGCCCTTGAATAGATAGTCAAGCAGAAAGGTGAAAGGGAAAGAGAGAGTCATACTTTGCCCAACACAGGTCAAAGTTTGCTTTTAAATGCATGATTTTTGTCCATGCTCTTAATTGTCTTAGTTGGATTACAGGTGGCTTATTCTCTCCTCCTCTTACTGGAGTTATGTCTTTTCACTTGTTGTGGTCTCTGATGCAAGATTGCTTCCTCTTCCCTCTCTTCAAAGCCAAAGGCTGGTTCTTCAAGTAGCAGCTTGTGACCGTCTGGAGAAAACAATACAATCTCTGAAAGACACTCTAAGAGGGAAACAGAGAAATTGAAGACGAAGGATGTGGAAGAAAAAGAAGATGCCCTCAGGAACCACGGAAGTGACAGCAGAGGAGTTACTAAGGGAGAGAGGAAGCAAGGGTGGAGGAGGGCGCTTGTGTGTGGGTGGAATGGAGAGAAGATTGGAGCATGGATATGGAGTGAAGGAAAAGGGGGAGCTTGCTGGGTAATGAGGGAAGGAGAGGATGTGTGGACAGAGGCATGTGTATGGATGGAGGGAGGATAAGAAAGATGGGCATATGCATGAGAATATGGATGAATGAGTGGTTTGGCAGGTTGGCTGTTCACTTCTGTGACATCCAACAAATCTTTCAAGCGTCTGTCAGGAAAGAAAAGGCCCCTCCAAGTCCCTGTTAGTCAAAACTATTAGTATTCAAATGATTGTCCATTAGTATTTCATTCATTTATAGCTATTCAATGTTTTACCTGTATGGGAATCCTGCCGTGCTCTCTGACAGTGCACTGCTCCTTCTTTTTAATTTCTACCTCTCTCATCGCTCTCTGTCTGCTGCTGCAGCCTCAGTCTGTGCTATCACTAAAATGCAGAATCCCTCTTCCCTCCCTCCTACACCTCTTCTCTGTCTCTCCCACTCTGTTTCCCTCATTTCCCTCCCTCTGTCATCCCCCCATGCTCCCTTTCTCTTCATATTTCTCCTCCTCTGTCTCCCTCTATCTCAGATGTTCTCTCCTCCCTTCTTCTGTCTCTACCCCCGACCCTACGCTCTGTCTCTGCTTTTCCCCATACTCCATCACCACCTCTCCAACTCCCTCTCATTCACCATCCTACGCCCCCCCACCACCACCACATCCCCCCTCCCTCTTTGAGAGAAGCTTCGAGAACACAGTGGACTCTGAGAGAAGAAGGCTCTCAGAACATGTGAAAGCCATTCATAACTCTACCACATGAATAATACACATACACACAAATACATTTGTATCTTCTCATCTATATGCATATATGGGAAACCTGCACACAGACTCCCTCCCTCCGTATGGCTGACTAAAAAACAAATATCCTGGGGAAAACCATACAGCAACACACACTGAAAGTACTGATACTGAAAGAGGGTTTTCTGTAGACCAGGACACAAATCAACGAAAGACCTAAAAGAAAATATATATCATTTTAAGTTGGTTGCAGTTATCAGGAATTCTGCATTGATTTCTCATGAGTGAAGTCTTGTCTTTGTAGAAATCCCTGACTAAGATCTGACTTTACCGAGAATACACAGCATAACAGTTGCGTTTTTAATGTCTCCACTGAAACCAGTCATCACTCACACTTTGTGCTGGAAAAAACAAGTGGACTGAAGAATCTGCTTCATACATTTTCTGTAGCTGCTTCTGAGACTTGTACAACAATGAGGAGGGATTTTTTTGTACCCTTAACTGCTAAACAGCTCTTTTTCAGTTGATGCCACAGCCTGTCAGTTAGCTATAATGCTGTTTCTCTGACTAAGCAATCACACAACATGATTAATTCTTTTGTTATTTTTCTGCCATTATGTGGTTAGATTGACTTGTGTGCTTTGGGTCTTTGTCTTCGTGCATCACTCATTCTCTGCTAATCTTCAGGTCAGGAAGCTATGAGATTTCTTGATGGAGTTTTAAATTCATTATTCCATAAATGACTGCAAGTCATCCAGCCTAAACCATGACACTGCCTTCACCGTGCTTCGCAGTGGAGATAAGGTTTGGTGTTGGTGGGCAATTCCTTTTTCTCCAAGCACATCATGGTGTATTTTGTCATATTCAACCATTGCTTCATCCTCGGAATATTGTTCCGAAAGTGTTGAGAAACATTCATTTGGTCTTAATTATGGTATGCAGCAGAGTGTTTTTGGAGAGACAAAGTGCAATGGTCACACACGACTGTTGTCTTTTATAAAGGAAATTCTGCTTGACTCAACCCAACTGAGTCAGTGAGCAAATAAATTGAATATCAGCCAAATTTGCTTTGTGTGACTGTTAGAAAAATATCCTAAGGTTATACTATAAGAAAAGAAGTATTGTGTGCAAGAACATTTTTTCAGGTGCTGGCAGATTAAGGGGCACTGTGTGCTGGGGGAGGCCTCCCCCTACATTGTTAGTTTAACCTTGGATGCTCAAGAAAGCCTCCTATTTTTACTCTTATATGTCTTATATGACTTTATGATATTAACTACACTGTACTCAGCTAACAAAGATAGTGACAGGAGGCAACTACAGGAATGTCTCATAACCATGTGTTAATATTTAGTAGTAGAAAGCATAAATAGCAGAAGTACCATTTTAGAAGTCTGACTACCCTGTGTCAGCTTTGTGATATGTTGCACAGACTTGTCTCCTTGCTGCAAGATTAAACTCTTTGTTAACTGACTCCACCGTCTCCGTGCCTCATTGGGAAAATTTTCTTAACAGTGCCCAAAAAAAAAAACCCAAAAATGCGAGGAACAAATATAGGAACAAAAAGAACAGAAATAAAGAGTGTACGTTAGAATGAGTGTATTTACTCGTATAGACCTATGTCCGGACAATTTGTGCATATGTGTGTAAACTATGATGTGTACTTGTATCTCATCCTTCTTGTGTGTGTTTTTTTTGTGTATTTATTCATTTGAGTGTGTGCACGCGTATGCAAGCAGCTGGTTAGAACTGTCCTTTTGGCCTCCAGCATCACCCAGTGCCACCATCTGTGTCGCCAGCCAGACAGGAAGTGTGCATGTATGCATAAACGTGTGTATATGTAGTGTAGTGAGCTTATGAATCCTTTTGGGGTTTTTTTGGAGTGACTAAAAACAAATACTAGATGCAGGGCTTTGAATTCTTGATAAGATGTGAGATTTTTTACATTGCTGTTTCTATGAAGACTCATCCAGCCCTCTTCAGTTTAAGACTGCCCCCATTTGGTCATTGCACCAGATGTGAACCATAAATCTGTTTGGTACTATTGATGTAACCCAAGAAGAAGTCAATTTGTCTGAAAGTGTAGTTTATTTCTACTGTGATCAACCTTATGTGGAAGGGTTTTGGCATTGCAACCAGAGTGACGAAAGTCCTTTTCAACCCAAACCATTACCGGTTCCCTTAAAGTGGGCATGGCATCAAAGTGTGTTTGTAACCCACACCATATACTTTTAATCCCTCTAACCATTCGCAGATGAGAGCAATGTAAAAACTAAGGGATCAGGGGTGGAACAGTAAAAGGACTGTGAGAGTATCGAACTTACAATCTGTTGCATGATAATCAGTAAAGCAACGCGACCCATCACCCTTCCTTGTCCTTATAAGCAAGAAATTCAACAATGGCATGTGTGTACATAGTAACATAGCAGGGCAGCCCATTCTCATTACAATTGTGAAACAGGACATTTGTCCACATGTTGTAGTTTCCACTGTCCCGGGTCCAAAACCTGTGAACTGATAACATTTTGGTTGTGAGATTAGAAAACTATACATCGTTGCAGACTACATAATATAAAGCTATTATGAATGAATGAAGTTAATAAAGTTAAAAAACCTTAATAAAGTTAAATTAATGCACAAGGGTACACGGAGAAAATATTTGAAAAGAAAACAGGATGGGCTCCATTACCACGATCCAAAACCCATTAGCGTGACAAAATAACATGGTTCCCGTATCTTATGTTAAGTAGAGATGTTCTAACATATGCAGCAGTTTTAAAAAAGTTGATAAATAACAGATGATGTGATAGTATGATAGAATGATGTCTGCTGTGCATGCGTCAAGATTTTGCAATGTAGGCCATGTTCAAAAGCACACCAGGGTATCACATGACGGGCAGTGAAAAGTACAAATGTACATGTTGGATAAGGTACAGTAGATCAGAACTGACAGGGTGTATAACACTGCTAAATACTTCAAGAAGATTCTGGTCCAGGACTTAACATACTGTAAAATATTTTATATTTTACTTTGAAACCAGATAAGAGACAGACTTATGGGCATAGCAAGAAAAAGAGTTGATATAAAAACTGATCTGGTAATAAAAGGCAGCAGTCGGGCACATTTTTTGCTCAATCTGCAGCTTTCGGAGCTCTGATCAGACCTAAGTGCGGTCCCTTTTTCTATTTATTTCAACTTTTTGATTTTTATTCACACACAGATTACAAACCCATAGATCTCTCTGTGTCTGTAATAAGGCTCTATTTGTAACAGCTGGGCAGATTTACGCACAGAGATGAGTCAGAGAGCGAGTGATGGAAACAATAGACAGTGGGGAAGAGAAAGAGCTAAATTAGAAACAAAAGACGCAGGGGAAGCATGTTTGTGCGTGCTTCTGTACTTGCACAGCTATTCTAATGTGCACAAATTTGAGTTTTGTGAGTCCAACTCTTTCACAGCTCTGTTTGAAGGTTTAGGCTCAGTTTTAGAATTACAAACAGAATCAGACTAAGGTTGGGCACTTTGTTGTGATGGTTAGTATGAGAGCATTGGGCTAAGGAGTGCTTTATGTCAATGAATGTCCTCACAAAGATAGATAGTCAAAATGCCAGGTTTGTTTGTGTGCTTATGCACAAACACTTGTGTATACTTGCATGTTTTTATGTATCTTTACAACTGCTGTGTGAAACCTCAGGCTACCTAATTCAGTTTTTCCACTTCATTTATCAGGGTCTTTTGGGATATAATGGTCTTGTATAACAATCTGAAACAGCCTACATTAGATTTAGATAAGAAAAAGCAAGTGTAAATAAAATGTTATCATAAAGGAGTATCAAAACGTTTTTGATCTTATCATAGACATGATTTTGCCTCTCTAAATGTATTTAAGATTTTAAGTTGATCAAATGGAGAAAATAATAAGTCACAGTCTGGAATAAGCTTGTACTGCACACTCTTATTCACTATATACCCTCTTATTCCCCTATAAGTGATTAACTGTAAAGTACTAGGACATCCCATCCATTTATTTCCAGTCAAATGGGGTTCAGGAATATCCATCCTCCTAAAAAGACAGATCCATTAGAGATAATGAATGTCACTGTTAAATCGTCTGCTGGCAAAGATTATTGTCACTTTCATACCATCATTTGCAGCTCTTCCTCTCTCCATTTCTCCCTGCTGTCTTCTCCTTCTAATGTATCTCCTTAATTGGCTCCTTAATTTACAGTTTAACAATCCTGACATGAATGAACTAATGCGGAAGTCAGAGCTGTCATGAAGTGATCCTGAAAAACGATACACTTCCTGACACACAGCTAACGATAACAGAGAGATCATTATCGTCTTTACACGCTACACGTGTGAATTCCCCTGAATGTAGAATTGCAGAGTGAATGTGCGTCGCCATATATGGTTTCAGACACGTGCACTTTTCTCTGCCGCGTAACTTTGGGTTTGCTGACAAATATGTGCACAAGGCAGTGTGGCGCGCCCTTGTGTTCGTGTTTGGGACATAAAGTCTGTTCATCACCAGAGCGTGATTTATTTAATCAATAAAGCAATGTTGCATCGACTCATTTTGTCCTTTGAGGTCTGCCTCTGAGATTGAAATATGCTTCCAAGATCCGAGATGTATTAACAAAGCAGCTCTGAGCATGGTTTTGTTCTTTGGAGCTACTCAGTCAATACAACTGCACGCAGCTGCTCAGGTGTGAATGTTTGTGTACAATTGTGCATTTAAGAGATTCTCTCCCGAGGCCATTGATGAAAGTGTGTTCAGTAACCTTGCTTGGGTAAATAAGAGAATACAATATTGCCCCTGAGGCTTTAGCCAGCACAGTAGAGAACACTGCAAACAGATGGGACCGCTAAGCCTGAGGCTTGTTTTGATTGTAAGCATGGAAAAAAAAATCAACCAACGGTTCTGAAAACTCACTGATTTAAAGTCAGTGAGCAAAAGCAAAATAATAATCACTTTCATCTCACGCTGTGAAGTTTCAGCTCTCCCACAGTGCTCCTGTCATAAATATTCATTTGATTGTGTTGTATGTTTTATTCCTTAATATTAGATATAAGATACATTTCAGGGCCACTGTGATATTTTGCCCGTTTCCTCACCGCCACAATATACGCAAACTGCCACTGTCAGGGACCACAAGTCATTGTGGAGAGAGTGGTGATGTGAAGAAATAGTAGGCTGGAGACACAATGCATTTAATGTACCATCGCCGTGCTGGTTTACTGCATGTCGACTCTGCTCTGATGTCTGCTGTTGCTTTCTTGGCAGAGTGGCTCCATTCTGTTCTCCTTCACTCATGAGCTCTTTTATCAGGCGAATGACTGAATTAGATTGAATTGATTGAACAGCCTTTAAAAATCTATTTTTCCAAAGATGCAACTGTGCAAACTCATTAAAAGGATATGAAGGGAAACGTGACGGTATCGTGCAGTTTTCTCTCCACAGCTTTCGCTGGTGATGAGATGGTGCACCACTGCCTCCCTGTGGTCTGGGAGCAGAAGCTAAACTGATTTCAGTTCGACAAGAGAAATTGAAAAAGATGAATTATTGTCCGAGTAAAATCTTTTTTAATGATGATAAATGTTCTTCAGTGAGTAAAATGTTTATCTTTAAAAGGGCTTTAAATGTGACCTTGTAAATAAATCAGATTAGATGGCTGTGAGTAATGTTTTCCGAATGATACTGAATACATTTTATTAATACGAAAAAGCTTTTTAAGCGCTTCATTGTTGTGTAACCAGGTGAAAACCCCACAGTACACAGAATAAAAGAGACATGCATGCAGAGTGAGTTACAGTTCTACTCAATTTATACATAATTTTCTCCCAGAGAGGAGCAGTTGAGTAAATTCAGCCTGATGCATAGACAAGGACCAGAGTTTCATTATTGGAAGTCATCATTTTCGGTCTTTAAACATCAAGCTTTACATTGTGGTGCTAACTAGATTCCCCCTTTTCCACCACTTTATGATGTTTCTGTGCCATTCTGACCTCTGAATTTGACTTAAAAGAAGTGTAGAAAGTCACACTGTAGATTTAACTGTACTCTAAAATATAAGGGTGGTGCTGGAATGTGTTGCATTCCACCTCACTGAACTGGGATCAATTTAGAGCTACAAATTTGGGATTTTCTTTCCAAACAGCATTGTTTCAAAAGAACACAGGACGGCTGGACCCCCTGACCTTCAAAACACATTCTGCTGCAGGCATCAAGTTGTTGCAGAACAGCTGAATCAGCAGAACTGTGTGTCTCACAGACACTTACATTTAGATTGCCTTTATTTCTATGTGAGCATTGATAGAATATTAGGGCTTTGAACAAGCGTGTTGAACCCAGAACAATTCTTACTGTTTGTTCCTTTCTATTTGATCACATAATGTGCGATTAGGTCTGTAGAGCGCATGGGTAACACGTTACTGACACAGTAAGTCTGAAACTTACGACAGTCGGCTTGTACTGGTTGGTGAAAACCTAATCACATTCTCCTGCTGTCACATACTTCCTGTTGTGAGAAACAAAATTAACAGTATAGAGCGACATAACTGGAAGAACTGAGCCTGCGAGACCATGGCGTGAGGGAGAGACAAAAGGGAAAAGAAAGAACTGTTTGTTCCAGTGTGTCATCATTTTTGTGGCTCATTAGATTATATATATATATATATATATATAGGCAAAGAATAACAGAGAATCAGAGGAAAGTAATTTTGCATTCAACTTTATTCATATCACAGACACCCTGTGCCATCAAACCATTTTAAGCAAGAAGAATTGGAAACATTTTTTATTTAATTCACTGTACGGAATGTCCAGCATTTTCCCTTTTCCTAACTACATTCAAAAGCTTTAGAGAATTAATCTGATAAAATTATACAATACAAAATGCATGCCTTCTCACAGGGTTGTGTTTTGCCTTCATGAGATCAACTTAGCCTTGGTACGATTACACTATTTGATTCTCTTCCAACCATCATGTGAAATTCTGATCGGATCAGGCCCTTCACTGTACATTCGTGAGAGAATGAGCATTAGCAAAAAAAAATTCTGTGGATTCTGGTATTATGTGTAGAATTATAGCTCCATCAGTTTCTTACAATTTAGGCAAGTTACTAAGGGAACACAATGTTGGTGTTCTTGTAAGCGACTGGTAGTTTTTTTTAACAGCAGACTTAGCCCCTGAACCAGAAAAAGCCAGTGACAGGCCTGCTTTCGTTTCACACCTCTTGCCTGCTGTCATTGTGAACGTGAGCTGTAGGGACCAAAGAGCTGTTTCTGGATGTGAAACGGGCAAACAGGAACATAAATGATGGAAATTTTAAGGTTTACCAACAAAGACAAAGATAATATAACATTATTTTGTACCTTCATTAGGTCTGTTAGTCTTTGCTTGTTTTTTAATATTCCTGTAACTTCAAACCGGTCACCAGGAAAATATGTTACTGTGTCATGTTTCTGGTGTCCACAAATATGTTTTCGTTGTCTACATAGGAATTTTATCTTTTTAATTATTTTTAATTTCATTCATTGATCTATTTTTTTGCTATGCTGCAAAAATTCAAATTCTTATATTTCAGTGGCACATGTTATTGGTGTGTCACGCACATTTTGTGTTGTTTTGTTGCCGAGGGAAAGAGACTCAGCAGCAGCAATCCAGGAAAAGGGTGAATGGATCTGTTTGTTTCTTTCTGACCTTAACCAGATTGGTTTTAAACTAAAATCATTAGATTCAGTTATCATGGTAGTTTTATCATTTTGCTGTTTTATCAAACACTCAAGCAGGAAATTGTTCTTTTCCACTTATCTTCCTTTTTATATTACTGTTGTAACATGTGGTAAATCCTGTTACTCCACCCCAATTTATAAACTTTTCTTTCATTTCATGTACACAACTTAACCACTTAAGTTTAGAGAACATTTAGAAAATAATACGACTGGTTATGATTCGGAAATGAAAAAACTGGTAAAGATTAGGACTAAAATACCTGATTTATGTGAGGGAAAAAAATGCGTACGGTTTGGCTTTAAGAACCAGCCAAGTCACAGAGAAATAAGGAATGTAGACACTGCATGTATACCTGTAAAAACTGTGAAATACCAATAAATGGAATGGGCACATTGCACATTTCTGGTTTCCAGAAATGTTAAACAGCTGCTTATTTTCCAGGAGACCAGGCTGGTAACTTCATTTGTGTGACACCACTTAAAACCTCCTACTTCTTCTTTGTTGCTAACCACAGATAACGCCCACATCTTCCCCATGTGAGCAGTTGTGTTCCCCCACCTGAGACCTCTTGCAGTTCAGCAGTGATCTTTCCCCACCCTCACACTCCACATCATCCAGCAGGATCTTAACGTTGCTGTTGGCCTCCCCCAACTCAGCCCTCTTCTTCACTTCCAGTGCAGTTGTAAAGCCGAGCTGTCGACACACGACCGTACCAGCTTTTCTGGTAAAAAGGTCATCGCACACCGTCCCCCACTCCCCTCGGATGAAGATTTCCACTCTGCCTCGATCTGATAAATTGTTGGCACTTACAAGTCGCACTGAGCCATCCCGCAGCCTTCTCCCTCCTCTTCTTCTCTTGTATCCCCGACCCCTACCTCTGGGCCCCTTGTACACCTGGTTACCCTCCCTTGCACTTTCCAGCTTCTCCCCAGGCCATAGCTTCCCTTCCCGTGTTTTTGGCAGAGTGGTGCTGACAGGTGTTCTCTTGGTAGTTGAAACAGGGGGCTTCTGGACTGAATATGGTGCCCATGTTGTGGTTGACTTTCCTGGATGTTTGGGATATGGTGTCGAGATCAAAGCAACTTGAGACTCTCTCAGAATTGTTGTGGATGGAGAAGGCTGTGGCGATTTCAAAGGTTGAGAGGTAGTACCAGTGGGGTTCTGAAGGGGTCTCCCAAATCTTCTTGGTGAAGGTGTAGTGACGGTTGGAGTTTGAGCAGTCCTAGAGAGGGTTGCAGTCCTAGAGAAGGCTGCAGTCAGAACGGTGGCACGATAACCTGAGGAAGAGAAAGAATTACCCTCTTTATTTGAATATTAATTGCATCATGTGCTAACCTGTTTTGTTTTAGAACAATTGTATGAAATTCCGCAAATTTCTCATATTTGTTTTGTGGTCAATGCCACATCTGCAAGATTAATATGATGCTACTTTCAGCAAAGAGCCAGTCTGCTGTGAGGTCTGAGAAAGTTAACTTGACTATATCTATGGGAAAAAAATCTCTTTGTGATACAAACCACAAACTATGAACTACACTAGTCTTTTATTTACCCTATTTATTATTTTAAACAAAGCTAAGTGGTTGCTAGCTAGATTTCACCAACCCATTTTTAAACAGCAGTTTCTACCAGAGATAGTCTCTTAGATGTGTACATGGTGTCCTTTGCATCTGTTCCGTGATGCACAGGCACTGGTAATATTTGACACCACCTAGACATTACCTAGCCACAAAGTTTGAATTAGGTGGTTGTTTAGGTAATGGGACTGTTATCCTGTAAACTACAATTCTGATTTCCCCATGGGAGTCCTGTGTGAGACCATTGCTTTTCCAACTTGCCTCTCATTTCACATCTATCAAGATTTAAAAACCAAAGCACTTGGTTAGGGTTACGCCTCATTTCCATGTTTTGTTTTTGTCCTGTGTAATTGATAAACTAGTCCCTCTTGTGGCCAATGTGAGGAAATGCATTTATTTTCAGAGAGATGGAAACTTAATGGAAAGTGCACAAGACACGAATGATCAGTTTTATCCAATGTGCACATGGAATTACAGTGATGAAACAAGATTTATAATACAAGCAAAGATGCAAGTAATGCGGTTGTACCACTATGCACGGTCTCTGTATGTTACACAGATCCGATAATTTGAAAGCCAATAATACTTCAATGCAGATAAGTGTTTTTTTACATGATGATGTATTTAGCACCTTGTGAACAGTTTCACTTTCAAGGCAGTGGTTCTACAGCCTGTTCACTGATTTATTTATCCAGTTTCAAGGTATACTGTGTGATCTCACTGAAATCTACAGAAGTAGTTTAAACTTTTCAATGTACTCAAGGCTAATTCCAGAGTGGAAAAACAAAAAGCAGAGTTTCTCACACATATCAAAGATTTAAGAGATTCCTAAAGGAAAAATAGACTGCTGGCTAATTCACATTCAAATTGAAACATATGTGGAAATGTGACAGTAGACAAAGATCATGGTTTGGATTAAAATACACCCTTTTAAAACGTTACTCGTGCACATTTAAAACTTTAAACGTTGAAAAAGGCAGTCTCAAATCAGGGAATCCTGTCGGGAGGGAATTTGCTTCCATGTCCTATACTGATCAGACAACAGAACACTGACACTGATCCTCTTAGCTCTTAGCGAGATAAGAATAATGCAAATCCCAAAAAACTATTGTTTTAACTTATATACCAAGATGATCATTTAAATGTGCTTGACAGAGCTTTAAGCAATGTTATCACGAAGAAGTGAAAAGGAAGGACATGGACACAAGACACACAAGGATGAATGTCCAAACTGAAGCTGATGCAGAAAAATTTATTCAAAATAAATAACGTCAAAGCTCCTGATTTAAATTAAAGTAGTGCAAATACTTGTCACATAAATCAGCACCATTAATCAGGCTTTATCAGACATTTTTACCAGCCAAAGAATAACACGTTAGGCAGGGACCGAAGGCCACGTTAGTCATTTCCTGTATACCTGAGTTCGAAAAAAGAGGTTGTGCAAACGGTTAAGTTTATATCTAAAGTGGCGCACTTACAAATTAAAAACAAGAACAGAAGTTTAAACAATGAACACTACTGGAAATAATTTAAAATTAAAACAATGTAGTTTTTTTTTTGTTTTTAAATTAACATTTAATCTTACAAATATTTAATGTCTCATCCCCGGAATTACTTTTTTTCCCCCTTACTGTACAGAGAAAGTGCAAAGGCTGAACAGATTGTATCAGGTCATATCTTTGTTCAGATTTGTATTGTTTGCCAATTTTCAGCTTTTTTTTTTACGATTAAAACAACAATAGAATAATTTGAGATAAATTTGTTTCTGTCACAAGTAACAATATTGCCTTAATCTCTTTTTTCATATCTGCTGCCTACTGAATGAAACTCTTATTGCGTTTTAACTAAGATACCATATCTGCTGAAATGGAGCATAAATGAGGCCTTATTAACTCAAATATAGGAAGAATATCTTTCAAAAGGCACATTTATCATCTTAGACTCAGTTTCAAAAAATATTATCCATTATTATAAATATGTTATCCATGTTTAAAAAATGAATCCATGTTTCATATAAATTTGATACATAACTAACAATTGTTAGCTGACATTTGAAGCGACTGAGTCCTGTATAAGACAGCAGCTGTCATTGCCATAGCTGTCTTGTTTAATCAGGGTCTTTAGAAATTATTAAAAAAAAAGGCTAAACTAAACTAATCAGCTCTTGAAAGTAAATTGAAAATAATCTCAATCTTAAAATCATGCAGGAGTTAGCAACTGTTACTTTAGTCTTTAAGGTATCAAAATGTGAAGCAAAAATAGAATGAAAAAACCTAAATCACCTGTGTTGATGCTGGTGGCCTCTCCCCGTATCAGGGTGTGCTCTGGTTTATGTGTGGGTTTGATGTTAGTCCTAACAGACGGTTTAGAGGTCGGACTGACAGTCGGGTAGGACTTTGGGTAATCAGTAGAGCTAGCATGATTAACGGGTGCACCAGTAAGCCTACCAGTGGATGCAGTTGTGGCGGGATTTCCCATGCCCATCTGGACAGTTGTTGGTTTTACTGTTGTGGCTGAGGTTGTTTTTATTGTTGCTTTAATGGCTGGACTTGTTGCAGGTAGCGTCGTCTTTCCTGTTGCTTTTCTGGTTGTCGTCGTCGTTGCTGGGGTTGGTGGTGGCATTTTTCGTGCTGTTTTTCTTGTTGGCATCGGTGGTTTTATTATTATTATTGGTCTTCTTATTGATGGTCTTTTGGGGGTTGTTGCAATGGTGGTCGTGGGAACAGGTGTGGTGGTCGGTTTCTTGTCGATTACAAACTCTGCAAGCAAGAAAGGAAAGACTTCAATGCATTTGAACTGTGCTAAAAGTCATTTTAGGCATTCATATATGATAGAAGGCAAATTATAATATCTTGCTGCAAGAATTTGCCGGATTAGGTGACTATATAGACAAGTTTGGAATCCAAATTTCAAAAGACATTCCTCATATGTAAAAACCTTATAGAAAGAGTTGCAAGGTATGCACTAAGTCCAAGATAACAAGGTACATGAATACTGCAAATTAAATATCCTGTGCAGTACTTTTGATCATGCAGTTGACCAATTTTAGCACAAAATCACAACCTGAAATTATTCCTCATAGGATTAAAAAATGAGTCCTAACACGTTCACAGTGGAGGTCAAAGGTCTGAACGCTCTCACTTATTCAAAGTGAGTGGAAGAGACCAGACTTTAAGTAGATTTTTAAGTATGTTTTCCCCAAATCTACGTAATGACTCTACTCGGACAGTTAGAGCTTGAAATAAAATTTTGCCTTTAAAAACACGCATACAAAGTGCATCACTTTGGGCAAACTGACAAAAATCCTGCACATATCAGAGTTGAACGGGAGTGTAATGTTTGACTGAAGAGGAACAAAAACAGAATCTCTTACCCTCTCTGGGGTGGAAATGAATCAGTTTTCCCTTTATCTTAACAGGTAAAGGCTTAAAGTTGCATTTTCCTGGCGGCGCTCGTCTGTGTGGTCAAGAGAGAGAAAAAAAAATTACACATCCATCGCTAACAAAATTAGATGGCTCGTTTAGATTTCTGAAAGGAAGCTTACTCATTATCATAATGCAATGTTAGTTTTGTTGTTGTTGGAAACAGAAGCACGTCAAAATCATTATATTTCTTGTCTACTTCACCTGATTACTGATTAAAATCATCAAGAGTAACACCTATCACACCTTTGGGTTCACCCTTTTTCATAGAGAACACATAATCTTCCACTGTAAGTTGAAACTTTAGGACCACAGTGGAAAATTAAACATGTGCTTTCCATCAGGGTGCAGTATGAACCAATATAAACCACTGGGTGTCACACTACAGCAGCAGAACCTCAGTCCAAGAGAAATGAAACAAAGACCAAAAGTGAAATCTAACTTTGAACGCCTCATCAGCTTGTGGAGCGGTCTGTCTCAGAAACAAAAAGAGTCGATCTGATTTATTTTTTATGGTAGTACATATATAAGGTTTAAAAATATTTAACCTTTATTCAGAAGATACAAAAAAACTTTTTACAAGTGAAATTGTTTGGTTACATTTCTTTGATTGGAAAAAGTACACTGGGTTTTAAATTGTTTCACCTTTAAACCAGATTTAATTTTTTAATATTTTGAATTGTATAAACAGTACCGGCGGCGTGAACAAATAACTTATACATTTTCAGGGTTTTCCCCTAAACCCTCTGGAGGGCCTCAGTACTGCCTCAGGTTGAAGCTGGGAGCTATGAAAGGGCTCTCATCTGTCCATTGGAAGAGTTTGCTACGAGCCCACTTTGGGTATACGTATAATCCTATGGATGTTCCTTATCTGGTTCGTTATCTTTAAGCTCGTTGAAAAAGTGGACTGACGTATTTCACTTCCATTTCTCTTTCCGAGACTCCTGACAATGTATTTTTGTAGCTTTGCACATTTGGTTAGACCTAAGCTCTGAACACAGTGAGGTGTAATGAAAGTGTTGTTGCTGAAGTGATTTGCTACCTGGAAGTATCCACTATCTTATAGATGACTCCTGCTCTGGCTGTGGCACTCGGAGTTCCCGTGGCTAAGAAATACAATTCACCTAGAAAAGTTTACAGAGGGAAGAGGGAAAGAGAGTGGCAGGCAGAAACAAAAGGAAAGAGATGGAGATGAGAAGATGGTTAACAGCAGGGAGAGAGGATGGATATTCGCATTCACAGCAGGTGGGAGCGACACCAAGATTATAGAGAAGGGATGGTGAAAAAGAGTAAAATGGGAGAACAGAGATGTAGGAAAGAGAGGAAAAAAGTTAAATGAGTTACAAAAATACAATAACAAACAGGGAAGTTGTCTTACAGTAAAGATCAGACAGTTTGATAAAAAGTAATGTGGAAAGGCTGTTATTCATACAGAAAGCAGTATACAATGTGTAGTCTGCAGGGACTGCACACATTCTTGCTCAGATATCTCTATACTTCTACAAAAAGTTAAGGGATTCTTTGTAGAAGTGGCAAACAAATGGACAGACACACAAACAGTGATTACCTGCTTCATCCTCAGCAAAAGAGATAATGTATCTATAATAACTGTCGATGAGTTTGGGAAATCTGCAGGTCTTGTCTCTTCCCATACAGATCTCATTGTACTGCCATTCTCCCGTTTCTGCATCCTCCCTTAGAGACATCAAACGTCTAAAAAGAAAGAGTTGCACATACATATATGGACATAAGCGCAAATAATCGCATGAATACTTACATGAATAAACATTTCTTGTACACTTAATGCAATGCATTAAGGGCGCTGTTAATGCAATTGCCAGTCACGCAAACTGTTTTCTCTGTATGCAGCGTCATTGTTGCAGTTTCTGCAATGGGGTCTTTGAATCGTTGCAGTGATGGGGGAAAAAATTCTGTCTAAGCACTTTTTTTTTTTTATATTGGTTGAAAAATTCTGACAGAGACCCGCTCATGAAATCCCCGAAGATGTAGAGTCCGTTGAGGTTGGGCATCTGACAGCCTCTGTAGATGTATCCTCCAGTGACCGACTTCCCCAGCTTGTGAGGGTAGGCAAAGATGGGCAGAATGTCATCTGAAGAGGCATGGACACAGAATTAACCCACAGTTTAGAGTCTTCTATTTATAAAAACAGTAAGTATGCATTACAGAATGCAAAAAAAAAGATCAATAAGATCATCGGTTGTGTTAAAACGGTGACTTACACTCTACTGCAAAGATTTCAGATTGGAAAAAAAAAAAACTCTGGAGAGGATACTTTGTGTCCCACTTTGTAAATATTTGATTAATTCTATGATCTCTTAACAACCCATAGTGTTGACTCACCTAGAGATGAGTTTTGACAGAGTTTGCGGTCGTAGCAGCTGAAGCCTTCTTTGGCCCTCCATCCATAGTTGCCTCCTTTAAATGATTGTGATCACACAGTAAAACCACTCACGAAGCTTTGTAATGCAGTATATACAGTATACTATGAACATACATCCGGACTCACACAGTCACACTGACTGGGAACAAGGATTTTGCTTCAAATGCTACAATTTGATGTTTCTTTAATGTTCTCTTCAGAACTCTACAGAACCTAATATCCACCTTTATGATTCGGGAGCAGATAGGGATTAAACTGTGATCTCTGATTCAATGTCTGGATGATATTTGAGAAAAATTATCATATGAAATGGAGCATCCGATATATATTCAATTAAAATCAGTCGCTAAAGGTTTTAAGATGAGACGTTTATTCCGTAGATAATAAACAAAGAGATATTCAAACAAAAATAAAAGAAAAAACAGTAAAATCCTTTATGAAAGTGAAATGTTGCTCAAAGCTAAAATGATCCCACCTTTGACGATGAGGTCCACTTCTTCGTATTTGTTCTGGCCCACGTCACCACAAAACATCCTGCCTCTGCCTGCGCCTGTAGCAGGATCACCGCGGTCAATGGAACAACGCCACATGTTGCGAACTCCGTAAGCATAAATCTCTGAGTAGAAAGAAAGGAAGAGGACAGGAATAATATACCCTTTCGGTGATTGAATTACAGAAACTGCATGGAGGAAGCCAAAGTATGAGCCTTTCTGGAATGAGCACAGTGAAAGAAGACAGTCCCTCAGTCATCCATGTGAGGACCTTATGAAATCTAATGTAAAGTCTACAGTAAATGTACAACCAGTCACTTCATCTTTAACGTTGACAAACTTGATCAAACTATTGGACACATGTCAGATCATTTAAGGGGTTCACCTGGCCGCGCCTCCTTTTCCCTGATGAATGGGTTGTCTGGGGGAATGCTGTATGGGGCAGCGTAATCATTGTTGTCGACATCGATACGCAGCGCCTTGCCGAGAAGCGTTGACCTGTTCAACACAAAGAGCACAGCAAACTGAAAAAAAAAAGACTGAGGGAACTGGTGGCCCAGCTGAGGCTGAGTGAACTGAACTTAAAAAGGAAAGTTTGACCTGAATCATTTCCGTGAACCTTCTGTGCCATCGTCCTATAATCCTCTTTTCCTTTATCTTTTCTCTTTCCCATCTTTCCTGTCCTTGGATGTTCTCGGTTTTATGAATTTCCTGAAAAAAATCACTCTCCCTAAAACCTGCCTTAAATGAACTGACTATTTCTGATAACCTTGCTTTCGTTACTGTCCATTCAATCCCTTTTTATTCTCTTTGCACAAAAATCTGAGCAAAATCCCAGTTGATTCAGAAAGAGCAACTTTTTTTCTTCTTTCTAACGGCGTCCCATTCACTTCACACTTTCTTGCTCCCTTGTAAATGAGGCCCCTTTTCCATATAGCTACTTCCCATCCCCACTCAGCACCCTCTCTCCTCCACACTCAGCCTGTCTGCCTCTCTCCCGCTCCCCTCCACATACCAGTGTGTGGTGGCCCACAACGTGTAGTGTCAATATTAGACTTGGCAGCGTGTGTCATTCCTCATTCCCAGGATGGCTATTACAGCATGTCCACAAAGAAAAATTGTGTCAATATTTCACATGAACCATGGTTGCCAAGGCAAACAAAAACAGTATCAAACAACTTCAAAACTTTAAACTTAAGATGAAAGGTGGCTAAGAGTTACTTTGCTTTGTTGCTGAAGTAAATATCACAAGTGCATTTTGCTTAAAGGAGCCATTTCCAGGATGCAGTCTTTCGTAGGGTTCTTTCATCAGCCTCCTCCATTTTTACCACAGGAACCGGGAGCGAATTGAAGCTCTGAGGGGGATACTTTAACCCCAAAGCGACCACAGTGGGGATATAGTACTTAAGCAATTATCCGGCAGCCAGTCAGGGATTGCTTTGCAGAATATTTCTAATTAGTCGAGCATCCCCAGCAACTGATTATTCTCTCATTTCAGTGTCCTATTTTCTGTTTCAGCCATCTTACTTTCAGTCTCCCCTATGGCTCTTAAAATTGCGTATCTTTCAATTCTACAGCAAAAATACTTGTTACAGTTTGCAAACAGGTGTTTGTCAATGTACTTGCCAGCTGCACAATTACCGACATATAACTACCGCGTTTGACATTACTGCAACATTGAGAGATGCGTAAACCGCAGATGAACAGAGATATTTGCGCTTTTATACCCCCTTCAGCTGTAATTAACGTTCAAACCATTGTGGGTTGATTAAATGGAGATGAAAAACAACAGTTATGTGTCACCGTTACACTGCATTACATTCATTAGAGTGTAAAGACCATCTGGTTTTAGTGGTGAGTGACAATGTTTAGAAACACAGGAAAAGGCATATGAAGCCCTGTGGTCCCTTCAAATTAATCGTTTGTGCTTGAGTGCGCAGCTCTTGGCGTAAACACGTCATCATGCCATTTAACTGCCATTTTACATATCATATCAACATCTGTAACGTTCAAATAAAGTTTATTATTTCCTCTTTCTGTGTTCATACAGCTATAAGTTTTGAAAATGGTCTTTGCTGGAAAATCACTCTGACTCAGGTAAAGACATGTCTGTGTCGCGGACATTTAAACATTACTTTCATCAGTCCAGGCACAGACACCTGAAAATGTACTTCAAGAGGAGTTAACTACTCAGTCATTCAATGTGCAACCAAAATTAAAAGTGGATTAGTTCAATCGTACTGACTTGTTCTGTGAATTGCCAAATTTTCCAAATGGGTCCCCAGCTCGCCCACCATCTCCAATGAAGATGTACAGATACCCATCAAGGCCAAAAAGCAGCTGTCCTCCGTTATGATTAGAAGCTGGCTCTGCTACTTCCAGGATGGTTCTACAGACACATGAAGAGGATTAACGTACCTGTGTAATTTGAGTCATGCATCAACACTATGTCTGCACATATCTGAGTATTTACCTCTCAGACGAATGGTCTAGTTGGTTATCATCTTGTGGCGAGAGTGTGAACTCGCTGATTCGTATTCTCTCTTCCTTCTTTACTGACACAGAATAGTATACATAGGCTTTTCTGACTGTGGTGAACCTAATAACAGAGGAAATGCTCTATGTTAATGCCCAGGTTGTACTTCTCATTGAAGAGTGCAAAAAAGACACTACGAGTTCTGAACATAACCCTAACAAAGAACTGGTACAATAATGGATGTTTGGACCTCGGATGGAGGGCTATGCAGAGGAATCCCCTCTCGTCTCCGGCCCACGGCGAAGTAAGGACCGCCTGGGTGAGGTTTAGAAAAGGACGGTCAATTCGGGAGCCGTTGGCCAAATACACCCAAACATAACCCAGCTGCTCTGCGACAAAGAAGCGATGACTTCCATCATCTGCATGGATCATAGCAACAGGGTTACGGAGACCATTGGCAACTTCCTGCAGGCACAGCTCCAGGCAGCCTTTGGGATCTTCACGTACCAAGCCCAAGTTAGCATTTAGTTCTGGAGGAAGAGGACAGAAAAAAACCTATTTAAAGATACTGATTAATAATACTAATCACATTAAGAAAGGGGGGTTTAAGGGTATGGTTATAATCGAATCACATGTAAATTATTTATGATTTAAAAAAAATGCACCTGTTCTACTAAAACTCATTTACATTTAATTAAAAAAAAAGCAAAGTCCTCATAACTTATCATGACAGCGCACAGTGCCATGTTTTTGGCCACGTGAAAACTTCACTCTCTGTATAATAAACCAGGCTCATTGATTGAATGAACAGATGAATGCATTTTGTGAGCAGTCAAACCTTTTCTTCATACAGTAGAATATCTTACTGGGTGAGTCGACAGAAAGGTTTTACAGACATGTATGGCTTCCAGATGATGAATTTTATTATAAACTTTAATATAATGAGTTGGGCATTTTTATGCTATTTGGTCATTAGGAACATGGTAGCACATACCAATGTTGGACTTGCTCAAAGTTAAACCCTGCTCACAGAGGGTGTAAATAAAACATGTTCTGTAGGATCCCGATTAGAAAATTGAGCCAATGTGGTGACACCAGGCTGGCTAAATGTTCTGGTGTTCTAAATGTTTCATGGACTCCATTGCACACCTGTTTGTTATCAGTCAATACTCACCTTGTATACCTGGTACAACCCCTGGTTTCAGTAATCCCTTGTCTGTGTATGACCTCAGTTTGCTCCTGGATTTTTGATCAGCTGTGCTCTTGGATTTTGCCTCTGCCAAACACTTGCCTGCTACTTTTACTGATTCCATGGTTTTCACCTCTGCCTTGTCAGTAAAGCTGACAGTTAGGTTTCACTTTGAGCCTCTTATGATAAATGGTTGTGGAAATGTGAGGTCTGTCTTTTATCCAGCATAGGTTATTTAACTCCTAAAAAATTGTATGTTGTGAGCTTTGTCACTACCAGATGGGAGCCTTGTAAGTGGGTAAATGGTTTACAACAGGTAATTTCCACTATCTGTAGCCTCTTGTATCATCTCTCTGGTGAAAACATACCTGCATTTGTCAAGACGTTAGGGTAGCAATACTGTTTGTCCTTAAGCTCCAGAAAGTCACAGAATCTTCTGTGATCTTCCTCTATTTGATAAGTCAGGTTAGCAAACTGCTGTGGGTTCCCCAAGTCCTCCAGGAGGAGGCTGAGTGTGTACCGGCAATGCAGCCAGTAGTTAGAGCAATAATCCCTGCACAGCCCAGGCAGAATTCTCATAGGTGTGTTGGCATCCTCAGCATCGTACAGGTGGGCAGCATATGGTGAACACTCCTGAAAAGGAAAATAAACTGTGATTCATGCATTTGTGGAAAAAGTAGGCAAAGTGTATCATCAAATTAATTCTTCTTACAGGTAATTTTTGAAAGTATCCAACTTTTTTTTTTTCTGAAGCTGATGTGTTTATCTCAGAGGTTTATACACGAGGACATGTATGAAGCACATAAACAGAAGATGGATTTGCACATGAATACTGCCACAGCCTGCCTCACTTTAACTGGTCAAGCCTCGGTTATAAACAGCAAAGTATAAATGGATCCAAGGCAGGTCCACTCAGTTATTAAGTCACAACCACAGTCTCCACACCCAAAAATGGCGAGCTGCAGGCACGGGGAGTCACAACACTCAAACCATCGTGTGGTTGACTGGGGCACTTTCCCCGAGTGCCAGATCATCACCAGAGCAAAACTCAAACAACAAACAGCATATAGTATGTAAAAAAGCCAAAAGAAATCAAATCAAAAGTGGGTTTTGTCTCTAAAGAACTGCCTATTCATGTGACTTGATGCTGTCATTCTGTGCAAGTCTTTCTATGACTCGCATATTTTAATTGTCAACAGCAACTGTCACCATAAGTGTATGAGAGCTGGTACTTACTTTTGTAATGATGGAAAGCAAGCTCTTCTCTGAAATAAGCTCTGACGATATGAAAAAAAATGAAAAGACGACGTAGAAAAAAATACCAATGAGAAAAAAAAGAAGAATACAGATGCAAAAGCCTTTACCATCATTGCACAGTGCCACGAGATTGGATGGTCCCTTTTTACAGTGCAAGAAATGAAGACACATATATTTACGTCTACCAGATGGAAAAAAAATAAAGATGAAACTACTTTTAAATCATTAACTATAAAAGTAGTAAAAGTTGGTTGTTATTTTCAGCAGGGTGCACAAATAGTGCAGAACATATTATTGCACGTTGGATAATAACAGAGAGTTTTAAGGATGTTCCATTCTTAGTTTCAAAGCCTGACCGAGTAAAGGGCCATCAGAGCTGTGCAACGTGTAAACTTGCAAAAGTTTTCAGAAAGGATCTAAAGAGGATGCGATGCGTCTGATTTTTATTTCCAGCCTCTTTTTTTCTACAGATGGACACCAAATACAGCAGCTTTCCAGTACTGTAACTAGAAGAGAAGTACTACAGGTCAGGGTGATATTTTTTCAAACTGGGTTCTTTTTACTCTCTGGGACACGTGCTTTGTTCATATTCGGAAGGAGGAAATGAAAAAAGCATTGCTCTCCTGTTGTGAGCTAACTTGCTTTCGTGAACACTGGTCAACTTGACTGTATGTGTCTTTTTACATTACAGTTTCCGCTGCTTTAGCGTCAGCCACAGGCGGCCGAAGCCATCCATCTCATAGTGGGATAGTGTGATAGTAGAACATAGTTCTGTGATGCGATTGGATAGCTGCAATGTGAAACCAAATCTAACTGGATCGAATACATGTAAGAAAAACATCTTAAATCAGACTTTCTTGTGTGAAAATGGCGTTACATCTAGTCATCATCTTTGCTTTTAGCATGATTTTATTGTTTTCTTTCTTTTTGTCTTAACTTTCTTTTTGGTTTTGGATCCTCATGTACTTTATCTTGACTTCGGTTTACTCCCTGTTTGATTTTGAAATCTTTTCCCCTTTGAGTATTCCTGTTAATTATGCTTTTTTTCATTTTACTCCACACCTGTGCTCTGTTTGTTAATTACTCCTCACCTACATTCCATTGGTTGATTGTCCCTCTGTGTATTTATACCTCCCTGCTCTCTGTAATCTTTGCCAGTGTCCTCTTATCGCCACCTGTTTTATACCTGATCTGGTCCCCTGCTTGACCTCCCTGCTATTTTTCTCCACTGCGGTGCTTTGGTCCGTTTGTTTTTTAAAAAAAAAAGATATTTTGTTCTTTATCAGCCTGCTTCTTAGTAGTCTTCACTTGAGTTCAGCTGCAAACAATCAATTTGCAAATCAAATAGTTGTTGTTCATTAGTATCGAGATTCCATGTCAAAACAGCTATATATACATATATATATTTGCACGAAATGTAATGTGAAGCACTGTTGAACCTTTCTTTAAAACAATTTCAGCTCTACCGTCCAAACAAAAGCTGGGTTCAGTCTGAGCTGCTGGAACTGTTGATGGCAGCAGATCAAAGTTTGTAGATGGAAGCTTGATCGCCTACATTCTAATTTGTCGTCCTTATTGTGCAAAATGACAAGGGTTTTGCTTTGGTTTTTTAGCACAGTGGGAGACATTTACTGATATGTATCGTCTACGTTAGACACACACTGTGTCCTTACTTCTCTTGTTTGACCCACTGAAGCTTAATCACCACCCTTTGTTGTTGAGACAGCCTGAATTTGGCTCCTTTATCACAGGGTGGGTTAAACATGTAACTGCAAACAGATGCTCCCTAACAGACAGTTCTGACAACTATAATTTGTGTCAACACTGACCAGTTAATTTGTCTTTATGTGTAACTCCCCAGTGCTTTGTCATTTGAGAGAGACAAAAGTCAAAGGCAAACAGCTGGCTCAGGACTGGACCCTCAGAAAGGGAGACAAAAGATGGGGAGTTCTTTTGCAGCAACATTTTCATACAATTTGGTCCGATGTAAATCATTCCCATAATCAAATGCTGAATAGATACAAAGATTGCTTGTCTGTGCAAACAGACATTAAAAAAATGAAAAGTGCTTGTAGTTTTTTCAGTTAGTTAAGAAGAGACTAAGTCTGTGTTATAGGGATGTTCAACCTTTTCTGTGAGGTTGAGTTATGAGTACAGCACTCTACTCAGTGTCTTATCTGCAGCAGACAACCATCAGACCACTCTGTTATGACAATCCGAATGTGCCCTGACCTGCATGCTAAGCCAACGATTGCTTCAAAGTTTTTTTTCCACCATCTCAAACAACTCAACACTTGAAAATTGCATAGCAGTTTAAGAAAATGCTATATTGCAGATTTTCACCTAGCATCACTTCTGCAGAGAGCCTATCATATTTTATTTTACTTTTTTCTGGCATGGGGCTTTACTATTTTGATATATTATATTGTATTCTCTTAATTGTTTTGTAGATTATTATGGCATATTTAAACAAAGCTAACGTCAAAAGGCAGGTCAGTGATGAGCAATATCTTCATTTTTGACATACATACACACACACACCCACAGACCGAATGAAATGGCATGTAAACAACGAAGGAATTCCCCGTTAGTCAATAATTTAAAATTTCTAAATCTATTTGTTTGGAGGGGGCCTCGAACCTCTTCTAATTTTGTATCTCTTCAAGTTTTCTCTTTTATGTCAATCATTACCAGGCACCCGTGTATACAAACACACACATACTCACACTTTATTACACAGCTAAGACTACTTAACATTCATCTGTCCCTTCAATCTGTTGTTCTGTCTTCATGAGGTTGATTTAATTTTCTTAACATAAAGTCTCTCAGCTTGTTTGTTATGCTTGATGTTATGTTCACTGTATTTACAAAAACCTTCTAATCTCGCTCTCTTGCTTTTTTACCTCCTCTCTCAGCCCCTCTCTTGCAGGAACTTGATACGTCCTGTGCTGCTTGGCCAGAAGCGGAAATGGTTGTTTGTTCGGCCTGTTACGATCACAGTCTCCCTCCTGTCTCTGTGACAAACGCGCACTCAAACACACTCTTAAATGTTTCCCATCCTGCCTGTCTCTTTCTCTTTATATCTGACTGCCTGTCTCATGGCGTGATTGGTATCAGTGCCAGGAAGCTCACAGAGGGCCTCAGTGTGGTGGCTTTACTCAGCGTAAGTACCCTGGCAGTGGGGTAACTTGACCACCACAGGGTCTCTTTTATCTCAAACAACCAACCTGGGAGCTGGAAACCACAAGACAGGAGTTGGTTCCTCTTTAATTGTTTAAGCGAAGGGTTTGTGAAAATATAACCATTCATAGGAAAGGAAAGGAGACGTACACATCGCAGCGATCAGTGCTTTGTCTAATTCTAGGTAAGAAAAATAAAAACAAAAAAAATGATGTGTAAAAATATGCCCATCCGTGTAAATGCGTGTGTACACATACATCCTTAACTTTTAGAAAAATCTTTCTTAGAAATACTGTTGGTTTGTTTTTCTTTCAACTATAATTATGCTCTTCGTGGAACGTTCAAAACCGCCATTTCTCAACTTAACACATTTACATTGTTATGAATTCAGCCAGCAGTCAAACTTAACCAACAGCAATAAGTCGTGAACCATAGCAATGTCATTACACACAATTCCCAGCTTGGAAAGAACCTCCTTGAGCTATAATTACCAGAATAACAGAAACCTACATTTTAAGATTTGGCTATTTCTCATTGCCTTTAAATAGCACATAATGTATCCAACTGACGAAAAGGCTTGTGGTTAAATTAAAGGTGGAAGAATCATTTATGGTGCTGCTCTCACCCTGTTTATCTTTGGCTTCGGCAGTTTTTTTTCTCAAGTAAACAGGCCACGGCAAATTTGCGCTGCACCTATCATTCAATTCGCGCTCAAGAGCTGCAAGTAGTTAATGTCTGGGCTGCAAAGTCAGCACCTAATTATGTAATCAGCAAGTGGGACTGGCTTCAAAGCTCATTCCAGTGATGGAGAGGCTGGACTTCCGTACCGGGCTCTGTTTATGATTAAAGAACTCAAAAAAGAAACTAAAACAAACTGAAATAGAAAAACCCATTAAATGACATAATATTCCCTGACAAAGAGTGCATTAGAGAGGAAATTATTATTAGTTTTTAGGCTTAAACTGTGTGAGACATTGCGGCTTCCTTATGTCTTGGGCTCAGTGACAGGACTTATTTATGTTTCTATTGGCTACATTTTTAAAACACTGCTACTTTTCAAAAGTTTGTTTTCATACTCATGGGTTTACTCAGGGTTTAGATTTGGTTCCACCACTGTGACTGGATGATCTTTCTGCCGAATGCTGGCCGCAAACGTGGCAGAATATCATATATGTTGTGTGAATGGATGGATCATGGAAATAGGATTTTAGATATGCATTATGGATGAGGTGTGGTTTACTCTTGCTGTGAAGTTTAAACACTTAAGCATGTTTTTTTTTTTGGCTGTTTAGATTAGGATGTTTTTTTCGATCGTACCCTTGGTTCATTCTGTACTTTAGTCTTGAGGAAAGAAGTTTACTTTCTTGCATCGACAGTAGTTCTAAACAACTCATCGAATCAATACCATTAAATACTCGTTTTGTAAATCTAAACTGCAGTCCTCTTTATGTAGCCATCACGCTACAGGTTCTGATGTATTGAGTATTTAGTCACAAACAAAATATACTGTAAATGGTATTTATACAACCTGACCAAACAGACCAATGGTAAAGACTCTTGAATTGAAATAAATTGATCAGAATATCTGCATTGTGCTTGTATTTCAAACATTAGTGTAATAAACTATTTCAAAAATCAAAACCATGTTTATGATCAGATTTCAGATGGAAAAATGTAAATGCGCCCTAATCAAGAATAACAGAATCTTGAACTCCTATGGAAAACATCACTGGATGGAAATTCTGGCCCTAAGGCTCACACTGTTTGTAGTGACTGTTAAAATGACATGCAGAGAACGGTCGATTAGCAATGACTTGAAGACCACAGTTGCAAAGGGATCAGTAAGAGACCCAAAGTGACCACAAAGGCACATGAAATAACTAAAACAGGCAGAGAGTGATTGTTTGCTTACCTGGCAGAGGATGCTGCGTATGTACCTGCTACAGGCTGTGAAACCTGAATGGTCAAAGTTGTCCATAATAGTGTAAAACCTGATTGATATCTCTTCATCCTTTTCCAGATCACAGCATCCAAACTTGGTATACTCTTTACAGAAGACCAGTGGCTGCTGAGGCTCAAATGGAGGCTTGTAATCCAAGCACTGAGGGTGACAGCTCCCCCACTGGGCTCGGAGGAGCAAAAGCAGGAAGAGGGGAAGTAGGTGAGGGGAGAGGGTGTGTCGCACGATGTACCGGTGGACCAAATTACAGGTTTGTAATGTCATGGTGCAAAGTTGCTGCCTTTGGTTCAGGATAGCTTATCTTTTGACCCACTATTGGAATAAACAAAAATGGATTGTATGAGATAATCCACCAACCTCCACCAGCATCTATGAGGCACACATATGACACCTATGGTTAGAATTTTTGCAACAGTTTGGACAGCTTTCTGGGGTTTTTTTTTTGGGAAGTCCTGGTCTTTACAGTCTTTTCTATATGTGCTTGTCTCTAGAAGTGTGAATTTGTGCATCAAACACACACACACAGCATCACACCTGCCTGCAAGTTGACACCAGACCTTCAAAATGCTCAGGGTTACATCATCGGCTCACAAAACATACGTAACACTGACTCCATTGTGTGCAAATATAGATGAAATGTTGCAAAAGCTGATTCAGATCCAGTGAATCCTTTAGATCAGGAAGACATCCGCAGTGCAGTCCAAGTCAGTCCCGCTCTTGTTTACATCTGCACAAACACCTGTGGATCACAACTCAAATCCCTGAATGAGAGAAATCCTCCTGTTATGGAACTCAAGGCTCTTTACGTCCCAGTGTGTCAACAATAAGATCTGTTTCAGAAAATCCAAGAAAAAACCAAGAGCATCATGGAAAAAAGGACAAATTTTTCTCTTTTTTCCAAAAAACCCTTTGAAATTAGAAATTCCACCTTCACATCCAAGGTCTCTGCAAAATATTTACTTCCAGACTGAAGTCACCTTGAGACTCTTCCTGTGCTATCCCTGGACGTGCTCAATTCCTACAATGGCTAAAAGCCATACAAACAGCAGAAAAAAGTGTGAGAGAGAGGCTCTTTCATTCAGACACGCGGCCACGCTGCAGCCTTGGATAAGAGATCCCTCCCACTGCACGTCTTTCCTCCTCCTCCTCCTCCTCCTCCTCCTCTTCTCTTCTTTTCATTTGCTTTTTAACTCTCCTACAAAGACACATGCATTCCTTCCCCTAGCATGTGGTGCACATTGCCCTGAAGTTGCAACTTTCCACCTCTCCTCCCTCAGAGCTCCCCCCACCTTTAGCATTCCCACACCTCCTCTCTGTCTCTGCCGCCTCCAGACAGACTCACACTGGTGTATGTCTGTATGTGTGTGCATGTGTGGTTAGATGAATAAGGACGTGAGCTGGAAGTCGAAAGCAATGGATTCTCCAGGCGCCATTCCAAACCCGAATCCTATGTTAAAGAGCACAACAACCAAGATTAGCATCAAGCTGTATTATTCCACTAACTTCCTCTTGATCCAGGAGAAAAAAAAAAAACTTAAAACTAATTTAGAATATTACAAACAGAGATGTACAGTGCATGTCAGCCTATTGAGCTTTTTGAGGCTTTGGACACTGATATCTGTCATATCTTAGAGCAAACAAAAAAAACTGCAGATGCTTTATTTAAGGGCAAGTTGGATATTCACATTAAAGTTCCCAATTTTAAGGGGTCCCAACCATGGCCCCTTCCACATCCACCAAAGGAACCAGCCTGAGGCTCTCAGCTTTATTGCAGTGGTCCAAGCTTAACATCCAAATAGTTTTGCCTCATTAGGCAGCTTTGCTAAGCCAGTGGAAAAAAAGCAAAAGTTTGTTGTAAATGGGCTGCATTTCTCGTCTTGTTGACAACTTAAAGTGCTTTACGGCGCAAGCTTAATTCATCTATTCACGCCCACATTAAAACAGCACGTTTTATTCTGTACTTTAAGCACTTTTTACATTGTTTTTATCATACAAACACTTGCATGCTGACGAACACATTGGGGGTTGTGTTTTTCCCTGAGACACCTTGGCTTGTGGACCTAAGCAGCTGAGGATCATGTCCCCAACCTTTCAATTATTAGAACATGGCTCAGCCTCCTGAGATGAAGCCACCCCTGTACAATGATCTGCACTGACAATATAACACTTTTGCTGGATGTGGAAATGAAGGTGTTGATTATTTTCGATGGGTGATGATGTGTCAGGAGAGTAGTTCACTTGTGCTGTGCTAAATGATCATCAGCTATTTCAGTTTATGTAAGAATCAAGCAAACATTCAAACAGAGTAGACGGTCTAGTGGTTCCCCAGTTCATGGGATGTCTTTGTCAAGGGTTTGAATTTTCTATGGTCTGAATGATACAATTGCATATGTGTTATTTCTTGCAGTGATATCAAATATTCATCCAACAGCAACTATTGATAATTCATAATAATGTATATAAATCATTTCAGTCTGTTTATAAATCCATATCATGGAGCAGCAGTGTGCATGTGGTTTGTGTGTCTGTGATTTGTGTGTGTATATAGACATACCACTACCATCTGTGTCTCTTTCAGGTCAGAGAGTGATTCCCATCTGGCTGTCAGACAATTTATCATCGCTCTCTACTCAAAGACACAAACACCGTCGACAGCCAGACAAGCTCTGGTTTAAATAAATCATTAAGCATTCCATCATGTTTTGTTATCTAACGTTATGTTCGAGTTGTGATCGATAAACACAGCGAAGCAGGGCTCTTAAACAGCAAATAGCGCCACTACTGAGTGCTCTCCTTGAAAGCCAGTGGAGACCGGATGTGCCGAATGAATACGTGAAGTTGTTGTTCGTTTTGTGTTTTATCTTTGCAACTGTGAGTTGATCACATCAGCAGAGACACGGTGAGACCTGTGCCACGAAACACAGAGGCATTTTCAGCTGACAGTGTTTAAACTAAATTGCTTTGTAAAGTGTGCTTTTCTTTAGAATGATTAAAGCAGTGAGTCACTCTTTACTGGAAGAGACAGACACATGCAGACTCACAACTGCGATATCAGGGCAACCAAACACACAGACCTCAACCGTCTGCATCTTTCTTTTATTTTCTGACGTGCTTACATACACACATACACACTTTTAAACAGTGGAAGAATATGTATGACAGTAGAATAACATTTGTGGGTGTCTAACCAACTGTCCTTATAGTGAACTCAAAGGAAAACTTGCAGCAACGTCACTTGCAGTGTGTGTGGGTGTGTGTGTGTGTGTGTGTGTGGATACCATTTTTTTTTGTTTTCATGTAACAGTAAATCCCTCCTTACTTTAAAGATCTCACTCCTCCCTGTTACCCCACATGAGCTATTTGCTGTGAGTGCGTGTTTTGCTTGTGGGCCTCTTAAATGCTTCACTCTTGTCATTTTTCTGTCCAATGATTTTATACTCTTTTAAGCTAAACCCTGTTTTGTAAACTTTTAGCTTTCTTTATTTCCTGCGTATTTTTGTTTCTTTCCTATGGTTGTTTTTTTTTTTGCATGGGTTGTACTTGTATATGAAAAATGAAGCTGAGTTGGGTTGAATAAAATGCCCTAGTTGTTTAAAATTCTGTATTCTGTCCTGTTATCTTGATCTGCATTGTTTTTGATTATTCATTACATGCTTACATGACTTGCTCGGGGTATACCCCGCCCTCTTTGCCCGATGGCAGCTGGGATAGGCTCCAGCCCCACCTGTGACCCTAAACTGGATTGGATGGTTTATTGAAAGTGGATGGATGGATTCCTGCAGTGTTTTTGTGTTGTTCCAGTTTTAACAGGGCAAACACCTGTCAACCGGCACGGAGCTGGATACCACCCTGACTTTTTCACTGTATGACATGCAGGTGACACAATGCTTTTATGATTTCAAGTTGGCACTGGATATGGATGGGTGCAGAATTCCTAAATGTGCTTGAATAACTGGACAACAGCTGTGTTGAGGTCTAATTATGAAGCAAATTTGAACCAAACTTTTGCAATGTGGCTGCATAGAAAGTGACCATCACGCATGTTTCCATGACCTGGATTAGAGAAAACAAACTCGGATGCAGAGTGCTGTCAGAGTTGCTATTGTAAGTGTGAAGTAAAAAACCTACATTCAGTACATGAAGAATTAAACTTCTGCATGTTTGAGTTGATATAAATGCACCGGAACAGAAGAATAACGAGCACTGAGTAGAAATTTCTAGTATTTGAATGCCGCAGCAGTGTCTGGTGATGTGTCTTACATTGATATAAGTGCCTTTGGTTCAGTAAGAACATCTAAAATAAATATATGTAACTGCCATGATGACTGGCTTCAGTATCTCAGGGCTATTCAACAGAAAACACCGCCACTAGCCCATCTCTCACTCATTTCACCTCTGAGTGTCAGTTTGCCAGTGAAAACTGAGACTGAGTCAGGATTACATCACTGTGTTCATGTTCCTCTCTCACTTCATATATAGACTTCTTTGCGCTTGACTGGTACATCTGTTCACCAAAAAAAACAATGTGGAGTAGGCCTAAGTGCATATTGTGTGTGTGCGTGTTCCCAAAAATGTGTGGGACATATCAGATGGGACATATTCCTTATCACAGGGCCAACTGTAGAGTCCCCTAAAAATAGCCGAGAGTTTTCTTGCTTTGCTTAAAAATGTGTTTCATGATATGTAAAGACATTTTTAAGCAATAGGAGACAGCCGACGTGTGTTTAATCATAACGTAAGGAAACTGTTTGTTTCGAGCATACTGGGCAATGACTTGTTTTGCAATGTCATTATAAATCCTTTTGCCAGATTTGAATTGTGTTTGGTGTACAAAGCTTTATACTTAGTCCAGTGTTCTTTCAATCTGCCAGAAAACACGGTAGAAAGAGCTGTGAACTAAATGTGGGTGTGTGACAACAGCTTGGTTATTTCACAGATCACTGTGTTAGGTCGGGCAGCCGTGCTCTCGTGGTTTGTCGTGTCACGTGTCAAATGACTTCACCAAAACAGTCCGGCTCTTGAAGCTGTTGCTTTAATTTTTTTCATTCCTGTTTATTATCTGCTGATCCTCTCCTGGCCCGTCCACCACGCTAGATTAGATGTGCTGCCAAAGAGATGAGTGATCGTCTCACTCATGGTCGCTGTGTTGCCAAATTGTGAGCTCAGTCTTTTGCAAACCTTAAATTTATGAGATCTACCCAATGTTTAATTTGACTGGCAAGAACAACTTGTATGTTCTCCTGTGACGACCTCCTGTAGCATTTGATGAATGTCAAGATTAGATCCCATGGAGCATTTGATCCCCTCCTGCGGGTTCAAAGTGAAAGCATATATTTTCTATGTAGGAAAGTTTTCTGGGCACAAATTCAAATCCAGAATAAACTGATTGAATAACTATAATGATGTTTTCTTTTTATCTTTAGGTGTAACTAAATAAAAGGTCAAAAGAAAAACATAAGTTTTTTTGTTTTTTTTTCAAGAATTCGCACTAAATCAGATGAAAGATTGCTCGTGCGTTTACGCATGTGTGCTCAGGAGTGATTTGTCTTTGTGTGTGTGCACAGACGCATTCATCTGTGTTTGAGGATTTCTTGTCTCCCCAAAGACGGCCGTGCCTGGCAGGACTACAGATGGAGTGTCTGGGATTGCCCGAGGTGTAACACACACAGTCATGTTACCTCAGAGGACATGACTACTACTACAGTGACTACTTCTAACCCCCCCACTCCAAAAAAAACATGTCACACACATTATGTTACTAATTTCATTGGGACTTGCTTTTTTTTTCATGATAAGGACAGTCTTAATGCACAAATAGAACAGATGGCTGTGGATCAAGAGGTAAAATAGTTGTCTATCCACCAGAGGGTCGAGTGATGCTGAGTGAGTAAGAGAGAGTTTTAGATCCCCACAACATGTGTGACACCCAAATTATGCATTTAAACTGAATATAACTACCAACAAAGTTCCCAGTTAGACAGCTTTCTAGTAATTCCATCAGTTCTCTCTGGAAGTTATTTGTGTTCCAGAGACGTGATAGTTACAATAAAGGGATTTCTGTCAGTATTTTGAAAATATCCAACAGCCTATACATTATTTTATGATCAGTATTAAAGGATTATCATTCAAGCTGTAGAATCTATCAGCATGCATATCATTTTTTATATGCATGCATGTCATTATGCATACTAATTGATTTGATTTGATGTTAATGACGTACTGACCACTTTCAATGTATTTTTTAATGGAAGATAAAGATGTCATCGTTATCTAGAATGACGAATTCCAATGCCTGTATAATAGTGCTATGGTGATGATAAATGGAGCATCACATAAGTAATAATTCACATTCATAATGAAGTGAAGTCATTTCACATTCATTGGTAGACATAAAGCGCGACCTCTTTCAATTCATTTCATTCATGCAAAGCAAAGTACCAATTACACAAATCTCTTGTGCAGCCATAATCAGCATCGATAATTCACCATTCTGTCACACACAACTGACTTTGCTTGTTATCGTTGACTTCTCTGTAGGAAGCAGTAAAGTAGAAATGAAGTTTTCCCATTAGAGGAGACATATTATCCTCTTTATTTCAGGAGTTGACACAATTTCCTGAGCTCTTAATGAAATATCTGTGACACTCTTTCTCACTAGCAAAAACAAGCAGTACAATAGCTCCTTTTCCAATCATGAATTTACAGCTCTGGTCATGGCAGCTGGTTTTTAGGGAGGAGTGAGCCTCTTAACTCCATCCTTGTCCTTTGTAGATGGTAGTACTGTATATAAGGGTTGAAACAACTTTGCTTTAGGCAGTAGCTGACCATCACGTATTCCTACTGTTTACACTGACAGGAAAATATAATTTGGCTGGAAACTAGAGAAAAAAAAGCCTTGTCATCTCAAGATAGTGGAATGTTTAACTAGTGATCTTGGGATAATACATTTTTAAAATTCTAATTTTTAAAGAAACATTTAAGCTACTTGAGTATTTACAGGGATATTGATAATTACTGTGAAGATGAAAGAATATGCAGTCTCACATTCTTATTGATTTATTGAAGCTATATTACAGACGATTCAATCCACAACAAGACTCGTACAGTAGAAAGAGTGAGCTTTACAAAACTCTCCATAGAAGAAAAACAATATATACATGATTTCACTGAAAAAGTACAAACAAAAGTTTCATAGAAATTATTCTCAAGTCAAATCTCTACACAGGAATATATATATATATGACCAAAAAAAAGGAAATGCATTTGGGAGATGGTACAGCTCACTGTTTGAAGAGGAAAGGTAAAGGACGCTGGTAGCCATGCCTGTTGAGTAAGATGCGAACTATGAAGCACTGCTGGGACGCTATGATGCTACAACTTGACCGTGTTAAAATCTAAACTTGAGCTATTGTCCTGTTGTCATCCTGTCAACCACACTCTAATCCAAAGATGATATCACAGTGGTTCTCTGTTGCACTGAGATCCCTTTCTAATTACGCTTGTATTTGTGATATTCTCTCATAATTGCATAATACTGTATATACTTGACTGACTGAACTGATGCCCCACCCCTATTAATCAAAGGGAAGGAACAGAAAACAGTATTTATAGTTGCTATTTGATTACATTTTTGGACTCAAAAGTAAATCAAAGCTGAGAAATTTATCTGATCCTTTTACTTTTGTAGTGGAGCCTTTGAGCCTTTGTCAAATCAATAACCAAGAGATGTAGCGTTTTGTCTTCTCCGTGAAGAAGAAAAGGCAAGTAAAGATTTAAATTAGGCTTGCTTGTCTTGTCTGTATAGCAGTATCTTCCCGGTGGTCTGAAAGCATCCACACAAGCAAACGTCTTGTCTCCGTTTGTCCTTCTGCATTGTGCTGACATTTGATGTGTGGAGTGGGAGCGACTCTCTAAACTGTTGATGAAAATCACGATTGTGAAGTAAAAATGTGTGTCCGTCTGTCACAAGTAGTAGATGTGACCTTCATCAGGCCGTCATGGTGTGATGCCATTTGCACTCTCAACTTGCAGATATCCTTACAGCATACCTACTGCGATTCTTGCACGTTCTACTGACGTAATCGTCTTGACGCTAACCTGAATTAACGGCATTTCAGCCATCGAGATACACCTGAATCTCCGCTTTGTTTTTCCTTAAGGTTCAACTTAAGGAGCTGGATCACAGTAAGGTCAATGCTGCAATGTCTCTCAACTGTTCCGAGGAAGATGAGCAGTTTTTGCTGTCGCTGCTCCAGAATATAGCATTTCTTCAGTGAAGATCAGTGTTGAGAATCTGTCAAGGAAAAATGCATGAAAGCAAGAAAAAATGCACGAAAGCAAGAAAAAATGCATGAAAGCAAGAAATGCATTTGTGTAACAAAGAAATCTAAAAGTTTAAACATAAATGCACACTTTATTATTTAAGTTTTAGTCTATGGCACATTTTCATACATTCTAGCATAACTACTTTAAATGTTTTTTGACAACCAATCCACATCCAATCAAAACGTATTTTTATTTATTTTCTGTTTTTTTCTGGCCGATCAAAACCCATTTTTAAAATAAGCAATAATTCTTCAAGGGGAATGTACTGCAATGACTTCTGCATACTAATTAACTCCATATCTGCACCACAGTGTTAACTATGTAACATCTATTTCACATTTTAAATAATTGTCAAAAGTATCATCATTTACACTCAGTGAGGAGACAGGTGTGACAATAATTTTAAATCGTATTCAGTTTTCCTATGAAGAACTTGACAACAGTAAACTGATCCAAGACAAGCAGCCAAAATACCAGGATTTGTTGTTTTCAGGATCAGACTGTAAGAGGAGCAGAAAGGGATCCTGGCGGCTCAGTTTATGTGCTTTTTTGGCTCATTTAGCTTACCATAGTGCAATCTTGGATTTATACCCAATGTGAGATTGATCTAAAATTGTAAGATCAAATATTCTCCAGGGAACAAAGGTCACGTTCTACCTGCTCATCACTTTAACTTGGTGGTTTTAAAGAAGCAAAAGGAACTGATCAGTCGATGCAAATTACAATTAAACACAGAGTCAAAAGCAAGATGTGATCTCTGAGCACTTTTAACTTTGAGAACTGGGTTTTGATTTGTATACTTTCAAACCGTTAGTGTCTTTCTCACCTTGTGAATGAGTGTCTGAGCTGGTTTCGTGGCATGCACCCGGAGTCAGCGAATAGTACAGAGATGTTATCCTTTCCTTTTTGTTACCGTACAAGTGACTTTAGTCAGCAGCAACATGGTGGAATTTAAAGAAATCCACAAGACTCCCAGGTTGCAGATCGGTGGGTAGACACATTAAGAGATCCCCAAGTGTGTTTCATATCCTCATCTTTTGGAGTTGCTACGAAAAATTTTCCATCCCCTTTGGATAATACTGTTAGTCTGAGCCTCCAGAGAGAGTCTGCTGCTTGGACGGTGAGGGAATTGATTCTGGCAAACTGTAAGTGGTGGTGAACTGGGGTTGCCTTAGCCTCTCCCAAACAAGGACCACAAATGCACTGTGAGAAAAAAAAAACTTAAATATATACTGTGTTGTTGACACCTTGATGATGAATAACATACGATATGAACTATTGTTTGTCCGTATGGGCCACATATTTCTTTTGAAATGTCCAGGCATCATGATAATGGCTGTAGAAGCTAATGGTGCATGTGAATTATACGTTTCAAATCAGTTAATGGCATAAACTGAATAAATACCCATCCATCCATTTTATATAATCACTTTATGCAGTTTGGGATTGCAGGGATGAAATAAATAATGGAGCTAATATACAAATGCAACTAAGCTTTTTTGAGAAATCCAACATGCTTGCTGTAATTTCTTGTTTTTAATCCCCTTCTGACATAGAAATAAGCCACACAAGAGCAAACACAAGAACTCACCAGTTTGTTCTAATCACACACAAACCGTCTTTTCTTTTCTCTTCTTCTCTTTACTTCTTTTGCCTGACAGACTTTTCTCTTGCCACATCATCTGTTCGAATTATTGATATTTCACTCTTGCTCCCTCTCATCCTGGTATACAAAGGCCAGTAATGACAACTGTTCGTTCTGTCAAACATCCTCCTCCTCACACCACCTCTTTCATTCTTCTGCTGTCTCCTCCTATTCATCATTTCTTTTCCATTTCTTCTCATCAAATGTCTAATTTTTTAATTTTTTTGTCACGTCTCTTACTGTGCTGAAAGTTGAAGATGAGTATGTTCTAATGATTACCGTTTTCATTTCCTCTCATTCCTCGATGTCTCCTTTAATCTCCCTTTGACTCTGTACACTGACACCTGAGAGTTATATTCCGCTGCAAAAATCATTTCCAGTCAGTTTAGTAACAGCAATCCAGTACAAGCCTTTGGGGACATTCTCTCCTGTGAGATATCATGCAAGGAATGGAAAAAAAAGAGGCGCATAACTGCTCATTACTCTGCTGAGAGTCGACAGAATGATGACGCTGTTCACAGAGGCTTAGGCTCAACTTTACAGAAACAGTGAAATGCATGCGCAAACATGCATGTGTAGAAAAACACATTTGTGCTGTGGATGATACTAGCTGATTATTTGATCTGAATAGACTCGATTAAAGCTACATAAAGGAGGATATCATCATAGCATCATCTAATTTCCTTACAACATAACCAACTACAATTTGTGATTACCTTAAAGATTTTGGTACTTAATTACCTGATAAAGTCCAATACTCAGAAAAACTAAAAATACCCCCATAGGATCAAGATAACCAGAAATTAAATGACAAAATAAGGCTTCCTAATTTCAATCTAATTAAATGATAATTATGGTAATACTTGACAGTATTTGGTGGTGCTACTTACAGATTCAAACTGATAGCGCTATGGTTCAAATCTGGCAACCTGGTAGCTACAGTAAATTGTTCAGCATCACTCTAAACATTTCACACGTTAGCATTTTACATTTCTAGAAACCACTGATTCATGTTATTTCTCTTGATCTCCGTAAATATCCTGGAGACAGACAGATTTCTTTGTGAAAACAGTAGCACTTCTGTTTTACAGTACACTTCATTTTCAAACATTCTGACATTACTTTTTTGACCTCTTTTTACATTGTTCTCACCTCATCTTTTTCATATAACTGCATTTCCTCTCTTCGCCTCAGTGTCTTTCTCATTTCAAACCCCCCCCCCCCATCATCTATATGAAGATGATTCCCTCATTCAATGATTTGAATAGAGTTGAAAGAAAAATATACCACCATTTTAATGATGCATTTATCTTTATAATTTGAAAGAAGTAACTCTAACAGAGAGAAATTCCCCCGCTGTGACGTCTATTGCTCGTTAAATTTCCCCAAGTCACTGCTCAATTGAGCCCTGCTGCTATTCTGAAATCATTTTGTTTCCTCTGGGCCATCATTTTCTTAAAGTCAAGATGTGCATTTCAGTTGAACTGAGGTTGTTGAATCAGTGTGAAAGTTCATGGCCCCTTGACAAATCAGAATTTGCTGAGGCAGCAACTAATGCAAATAATATATTAAAGAACATAAATCACACACCATGGTATTGCTAACTGTTGTGTTGAATCATCAACAGCAGTTATCAAAATGTACCTTCGACTCTATCTAAAATCAACCAGTTGTGCAAGAATAGGAAGCTGGAGACTCTGTTCCTGTACATGCCATTTTCCGAAAGAGAAAGCAACCTGTTCATACTGCAAATTTTCTTGTCTCATAAACGTTTGTCAATACATTCCCATTTTTACCTATTCTACACATTACATTTCCCTTATGTACTGTCTCATACACAGACAAAACCATTTCCCTCATCTGTCCTTGTGTGTATGAAGTATCTTTCTACCTATTTATCTCTATCTGCTCAGAGTTACATTAACTATGATAAGGGTGGAGCTTAGAGAGGAGTAAATTCCCCTACACTATGAGAGTATCTAGAGTTAGTTAAGAAAGTAGCACACTGAGTGCTGGAAGTATAACAGTAAAAACAAGAAAAAGGATAAGAACAGCATGGACAAAGCTGGTTGGAGTTCTGTGTTTTCATCGAGCATCGTCAGCACGTGGCTCAGACCTCTGACCTCCAACTTCCACATCCAAATTATATGCAGCATCAACAGTGGATTTCGTTCTGGTTTCTGATGCCATGATGAGATCAAGCAGTGGTCTGGTCTAATCCTGCTGAGCCTGTGCTGTAACTTGCACTAAATGGATTCATAAACATTATATAAAGCTATGATATCTATTTTTGGTAAATATTATTTAGGTTCTATTAAGAGTGGCGTGTTTTGCATAACAAGCTGCCATGAAAGTATGATTCTTTGGCTGTAGCTTATTTTCTGCCTGGAATTCAAAACTAATTAACATAATGTTTTGCTCTGGGACGATTGCTTGTTGTTAATTCACTATTCGCATACAGGTTCAGAGTAAAAATCACTGTGACATTTGTAGTTTTTAGCTTCAAAGGGCTTTTTTTTCACCTGAACATAGTCTCAGTGATCTCAACCGTTTACAAACTGAGGTGCAGGCTTTAGATTGAGTCATACATGTGTAATTCAATGCTTTTAAACAAGCGATGCCTGAAGAAACCAAGATCTGGATGCTTGAATAGGCTAACTTTCTATCTGATATTAATGTAAAGTTAGTGATGATCTAATGTGGCTCCTTGTTTCAGAATGTTGTGTCTGTGTGTGATCGACTTGAGACTGAAAGGCTGATGTTTGAAACTGTCTGACAAGCTGAGAAAATATTTGCAGGTTACCTAAATGAGATAAACTGAGTAAATGAGACATTTAGTGAAACTTATGTGAAGATATTAGTAACAAACAATATGATGTATTCTGGACTGTGATTAATCTATGGGAAAGTTCTTAACGGTAATCTCTTGGTTTTACATGGATAATCTACAACAGTGAAAGATGAGCACATGTCTGAAAGCTGCTTGAAATAGATCATTCAACAATTTTGTGTACCCTTTACATTTCTTCTGTTTGTTAGCCCAAATGCCAAAAATGTTGAAAGTTGAATGAATGAATAATCTCAGCTCCTTTGCAAAACTTAAAGCTTGGCTTCAGAATCAATGCTACTTTATCAATCAAAAAATCAGGCTATTTTACGTTGTTACTATGGGAAAATATATTTTCAGGATGCACAGGATTTTGCATGACAGCAGTAGTATTTCTGCTCCCCTACTGCGTCAGAAGGCACAGGCACAAACCACAGCCACCACCACTATGTTGCCAATGGTTGCCAGCACAGCAATCCACAGCCAAATGGTGTCACTGGACACTTTCCCATCATCCTCAGCTTCCGAGGGTCGTGAATAGCTGGCGTTGAGGTTGGACGTGGATGTCTGCAAGGATGCGTTGCCATTGTACGGAGAATCCATGAAGGCCCCGCTCACAGCCGGGAAATGCTGTCAAACAGAGGGAGGAGTGGAACAAGACAGAGAGAGGAATTTATAATCATGTCTGAAGACTGATTTCTGTTTTTGTTTTGTTTTTTTCATGAGAAAGGTTCAATAGTTTTTAAATCTGCTGAAATCATTTTCATCTTCCAGAAAATGTCCCATTTGTGGGGAACTAAGAAAGAGTCCACTGTCACTATTTAACAAATAAATATTTCTCAGTCAGAGGTATGAGATTCTCATGCAGTTTTAGAGTATTGCTTTAGCCAACCCTTCAGCTTGTTCAGTATTTGATTTGAGAGGTTTATTTAAATTTGGACTCACCTACCTTTTCTTTGGCATTTTAAGGTAGGTCAGTCCAAATATTTGACAGATGTTTCATCTGTGAAATCATTATGAGAGAACTTGAGAAGGCTCCAAGAATTTGAAGTACACAGTACAAAGATTGTGTTACTTGTGAGTAAGAGAATCAACCAGCTTAAAACTAACATATTACAACACAGACCAGAAGTTTAAAAAAAAAAAAAAAGAACTCGTTGAAATACGTGTAAAACTGTCAAATTTCACATGTATGAACCTAGTGAACTTAGTGGAATGCCCAAAGATTGGAAATGAACTAGATTTCAAGGTCTGGTTTTAACACACTGAGCACTCAAAATGCTACTGCACTGAACACGAGAGGAAAGTTCATTTCCTCATATTGAATCATTTGGTTGCATGTTTTTTTGCAAATATTTCCACACGTTTGGATGATTTTACACATTTTTACACATTTTTTGTACACATTTAGGAGGACGTATACCAAAAGTAACTAAAAACGATTAGCATTTCACCCCAAGGCCGTTGGCAAAAAACTGAATAGAGCAGCATCCTCTCTGTGTACATCCTGATCTACACAGAAAGCTCTGAGTAAGAACATGAATTTAAATCACACTGTCCGTGGTAAAAAAAGCAGCCGCTGATAGATGCCTTTCAGCTCTATGGAGGCATAGAGAGCAGCGAGGAGATTTCTCGCTGATTTAGAGTTTGACACACCTGCCTCAGAGGAGATGGGCTTTATAGAGTACTTATTGCTCAGGTTGAATCATCACATATTTTCTTCACGGTTGCATTTTCATTTTGATTTGTAGTCTCAAACGGCAAAAACTAAATAAAAAGTACAATGGTAACCCTAGAGCTGTGCCTGGTCTCATGAAAGCTGAGTGAAGAGGGAGCAGCATTTCAGAGGGATTAATTCTCAAACGGATTAGCAAAGTCTATCACATGCTGCCCATATCAGAGACCACAGAGACAGACAGACAGAAAGGCTGGAAGAGACCAACAAAAACCAAATAAGCCAGATAATGAATTCTACTTTTTGTCTCAGGTGGATGAGCTTGTCCCTTGAGGGCTTCAATCATACTCCATTGCTCTCTCCATAGCAAAGAGCTGCAAACGGTATTCCTCTACAACATCCAAAGAAAACGGACCGAGGATGAGAACGCTCCTCTTCCTGTCTTCATTTTCTCCGTTGTTACATTCACATTGATACTTAAAATAAAAGCTAAATTTCACTTTAGTTACTTACGATGCTGTCAGCTCTATCAGGGCCCCTGATATGGGTACACAAGCGTGGGGTCGAATCTCACATGTGAAATGAATCAACTGCTTTGCTCACACGCTCACCCACACACTGCGAAAACGTATTCAATCACAAGCACACACTTAACTCAAGTACAAAGAAAAGACTGCAGGGTGTTCGCTATAAACGGCAATTTCAGTGGTGATTAACAATCACTGCTTTGAACTGGACAGCTGAGATATTTAAGTGAGTTTAACCTCTCAACTGTTGGGTGATTTAGCATATCAAAGCCACATTCTGAGAGTACTGAACAGCATCATTTCGGACAATCACTCACTTGTTTTTTTGAGAATTGAGCACTGCCATTCCATGATTCTAGAAACTGAAATTACTCAGTGTTCCCATTTCTTAAGTGGGCTAACTATTGTATTTTTTTCTCCCTTGTTTGGACAGAAGTACCACAATTTTACTCGGGCATGACACACAGCAACGTTCTCCTACGAATGAGCAATTAGATCAGGTGGAAAAGTGGATGGGTTTACCTTCTTTAAAACACCACCTGTGACACTGACACTTTTTTTTTCTAAGTTTGGCTCTGGGATGCTTTAGGCATCAGGTTCAATTTGAATTTGAAAGTGCTTCACTGGCTCCTTTTGTGCCCTCACCTAACCTGTCTCTACACCCAAACAGCCAATGTGACTTCATTCTGACTTTGATAGACCTGATGCAGAGGGGAGTAAAAGGAAAACTGTGTCACTTTGTTATCACTAAATATTACAAGAGAAATCCACTGTAAGATTTTCTGTGCTTGTGCTCACTCAGCACTTGCCATGGTGTTTTGGACAAGGGTACTTGGCAACTGAACCAAAAACACACCCTAAAGAATCTTATCAAAATACTGTAAATGATATATGAAATCCATTTTGTCCAACATTGCAAACAGAAAGTATCGTATTGGGCTACATTTGACACAGATGACATGAGTAAGTTACAAGTTGAATTTCAGATAAAGATTTTATCTGATTTTCTATACCCACTTAATGCGTCAGTCAGGTTGCTGGGGGGCTGAAGCCTATCCCAGCGGTCATTGGGTGAGAGGCAGGGTACACCCTGGACAGGTTGCCAGTCCATCACAGGGCCACACAGAGACAAACAACCACACATGCCCGCATTCACTCCTAATTCACTTCCTTATTAACCTGACATGCATGTTTTTGAACAGTGGGAGGAAGTCAGAGTACCCAGAGAAAAACCCATGTATTTATATGGGGAGAACATGCAAACTCCACATAGAAGGGCCCCGTGTCATAACAAATAACATGCTCTTGTAACAATAAGCAGTTTCAGTCTAACCCTGTAAAATGGTAGGGAAAATCCAGGGAGTTGAACCTGGAACCCTCCTGCTGTGAGGCAACGGTGCTAACCAACACACCACTGTGCAAACCCCAATAATTAATTGAAAATTAAGTAGTAGAGGAAACGATAAACACTGGATATGGACTAAACAGTCAGAAGTGGAAATCAACGAAATGTCTCTTTACCCTCTTAGACACAGCTGATGTTCCTACTAGAGCTATAAAAAACTGATAACAGGCTATAATCACACTGCTGCATTTATACGGTTACTTTAGTAGAGGCTCTGAATGCCTCTACCTCCTGGACTCTTTGGTAAGTTGAGGGCCAGGACCCTGGTTTTCAGATTTTGGATTTTCTGAATATGCCCATACACCAGCAAAGGTGCATATTAATTATTTTAAAAAGCTTTAATTGACAACTTAACCAACTGTCAATATGTTGGTACACAGTATAACCAACGAACGATGCAAAAAAGAACTCCCCAAACAGTGAAGTGTGTACCACTGATACGTAGAGATTAAAAAGAAAAAAAGATAAGAATATCTACACAAAATCGAATATGTACACAAAATCCAACCGGAATTAATCCTACACATCCCAGCCAAGAGGATTTCAGACCTCATCATTCCTATTACTGTAATTCCCACTGATATACAGAATGATAAGGATGTCCATTATCCATTATTTTGCAATCACAACTGTCTCCTCACATCCATACAGAAAACCACTGCATGTTTTACTGTGCATGTTTTCATGTTTTCATGTCTTCTAAGAGGGGTATAAACACCCTAAGATTCGGAAGCATAATTCATGAGAAAGCATTGAGTTCCCTCAAATCATCTCCTTATTTATATTTAATCCCATCTGCCTTTTGGGGTTTCTCATGTGCGAAGGAGACAACGTGCCACTTTTCTCATGCAGATTTGGAATAATGCACCCAACAAGCGACTGACTCACAAAGGAAATCTACGCAACTCATCCTGACAACCAAACATGATCTAACAGCAGATGCATTGAACTTCACCCTCTCGCTAAAAAGGTCTTTGCCCAGTGGTGCTGCCTCATTCTGCAACAGCACAAAGAAAAAGCAGTTAGTACGTGCAAGTCATTACGACCACATGCCTAGAAGACAAGTTTGTTTTTAGAGTCACACAATCTGCATTCAAATGGCTGCACCCCACTGCTGTACGTTCAGCTGATGGCAGCGTAACCAGGTCCAACTGTGTCCACTTGCACCATGTGTTTATCTGTTTCCATTCCTAAATCAACCTATGTCTAAGTAGACTAACTTATCAGTAAAAAAAAATGTGTGCAGGATCATCTGAGACCACTTAACCACATGGGAGATTGTGTATTAAAGGGATAACTAGAAAAATCTGAGAACACATAAAGCATTAAAAATGCAAATGCAGTTGCTGTCACAGTCCCCAGATGCCAAGCTAGAGTCAGCCATCTCTACTACTACAACAATACTGTATGTCCCAGCAAAACCCTGTCCGTTAATCTTTTATTAATCTTTTTCTTTTCTTGTTCTTTTCTTTTACGGATGCAGCGCTTCCATAGTGTATTATTGGCAAGTAAAGGTAGTGGCTATAGTCAAAGGCAGATGCTAAATCATGATCAAACGAGTAGTGGGAACACTCCCAGAAACACACACAAATGAAAACATGCTTACAGTCACTGCACTAATGTCAACACTGAGCTGTGTAGAAAAGCAGCAATCTGTTCACTCAGACTTAAGTTAGTTATGTAAGTAACTGACCTCTTTTGGAGCTGTACAGCTTCACAGTTTCACTCTACATGGTCTCCCCCCTTTTCAGTGGGAAAAATTTGTTTACTAGCCTGAATGATTATTTTTCATCTTTTTTCACATCTTATTTTCTGTATCAACCATTTAAGAATTGTATCCCATCAAGGTTAGTGTGTAGTTAGATTTTTTTCAGTGTTTTTCCAGTGTTTTATTCAAAATTATAAACAACAACTATTTTAATTGTGAACTAAATTAATCTCAAACATTTATCTGGTTATTCTCTGTTGAGTAGAAGTTGTTCCATCCTTCTGGTGGATGCGGACAAAAAAGGGTTTTGGCAAGAATTCAGTGAAAGATTTAATTTTTCACATTTTTCAAAAGTCACTGCAGGTTGCCTCCTGCTTTTAGTTTGATTTAATACAAGCTGCAGGAACATGCAGGAACATGCTGAATGTTAAACATATACAAGTTACTGATAAACAAAATGCAAGAAAGAGAGTGGTACCTACTGCCGACTGTAAATGATGAAAAAGATTTGTGTTGCAGTGTGTCCCGTCCAGAGCTCTGACTTTGGAGTGAATGTATCCAGGGACAGAGGGAAGCAGCGCTTCAAAAGAGGGAGAGACCTAACTCCATCTGAGAGACAGAGGGAGATGGTAAGAGTGTGCACTGAGAGGGAGAAACATTGCTCCCAGTTAAAGCCAGAGCGTGCACCGTGAGATCATGTGTGCGTGACAGATCCCGCTGTGAGACTATTACTATAAAAGCATATGTGTTTGAGGGGTAGGGTAGTGATTACGCTACGGAGATGTAGATGTCTAAAAAACTGTCTTTGCAGGAGTTGTTTGGACATACTGTAGAAAAGAAAAACCTTCAAATCAATTCAAGTAGGTTTATAGTTTGTGCTGAGTTAGAAAAGCTTTCAGGTATGAAACAACAGGAATATTCTGTTGAGGAAAAAAAGAGGACGTGAGAAATTACAGATTGTAAAATGTACCTTAGTAGTAGTAGCTAGCATTGAAAGCATGAAAGTGAGTTAGCAAATTTAATGTGACTAATAGCATTTTTCGATAGAGAGTATATGAAGTTGACATCACTGTTTGTTGAATTTCGGATGACAGAGTATGTTTAAATGTCACATTATAAGCAATAGAACCAATGTTGTCTTATGTTTATGGACCCTGTTAACCTTCAGGGTCTTGCTTTTTGCACACGCTGTGGAACTAGCCTCTAAATTCCAGTCCAAGTCCATTTTTACTCAACATTATTATTATTATAGAAAATCTATAGCCACAATATAGTGACTTAATACTCAGTGTATTTGAAAGTCTCATAATTGTTTCAGCTTGGTTAAAAAAAGGACGTCTAATTTAGCAGGAAATCAGATTTCTGGCTTGTTGATTGGCAGATCTTTTATACAAAGTCACTGAAAAAACGTTTCTCAAAGAGCATCAACGCAGTTCAAAATAATAGTATATAAGTCTGTATATGCGTTTATGTTGTTCATCAGGCTCCTCTTGCAGCCTAATTCAGTTTCTCTTGGTAAGGTTTATTTTCTCCTTCTCTTCCCACCTCTTTCTCATCCAAATCTGACCATGGCAAACAACATTTCAGCCAAACTAAACTGAAACTAACCAGGCAACAACGGTGGTGCTCCCATCCCACGATGCAAAACTGGCATGACGTACATTTAAAGTGATTAAAAAGGACTAAATTAGACGAAGAGACAAATTCCTATTTCCTGTGAAGTTTCACAGAGAATTGAAATCTGTCTTGTCTCTTGCTACCATGAATGAGTCACTGTGAGTCCACACTGCTGAACATGAGCGATGAAGAGTGGACATGTAAAGGCTGAGTCTCAGAGATCCCAGGACCGACACCGGTCACTAGAATGACCCACCTTCCTGCATCTGCATATGGGACTGCGTAGATCTGCATATTGCAACAGGTTACTCCACTGAAATAAGGCCTCATATGTGTATTTCCTGCATATGTGTGCATATGCTGTATGTGTGTAGGTTAAACCTATAAATATAAATAGCTTGCATCAGAATGTGCGAGTTAATGCAAAGCCACAAGTAAGAGAAAGTGTCTGTTCGCTTGTGTGCATCGGATGTGAGCAAAACATCTGTCTTAAAACACACTTTTCTCTTTGTCAGTAAGAGAAATAAGTCAAGAACAAAGAAATGAGTTGATGAATTTTGCTCAAACACTGAACTGTACCTATGTGTGATTGATAGAAGATGCAGTCAGGTGTTGTGGCGTTCCCTTGTATGAAGAAAATAATAAAGCATATGTCATTTCTTTGGCATCTAATCTTTGTTTAGCATATTTTTCTTTTATTCCTCTCTCACAGTGCTGCCACCACTTTCTTCTACTCCCTGAAGTAAAACATAAAGGAAGTAGATTCTGCTCTTGACAACATTGGGACCATGACCATTTCCTTGGCAGCCCTCTTGAGTTAACCTATTGCTAAAAAAAGAGCAATATATTGACTTAAAATATATTTTTAATTATATAAAACTATCATTTATCTTGAGATGACAACATGTCAAGCCTTTCTCATTACATTCTGGCAGGAGAATTTCTGTTATCAAAGAGACATTTTTTGCCCTTTTTCACAAATTGACACAATGAGCTCTTAATGAAACTCAAAACCTATAAGAGCTCTAAATGAGCTCTTAAAACCATAGGTTTACACTACAATTCATCACTTCTGGGTTTACCCATTGTTCTCCTTTGTAGGGCGGGCTTTTTATAAGATTAATGATACACCAACTAAGCACACAACAAGTAGCCAGAAAACTCACATTAGCACATACAGAAGCTAAAACTACTATTTTATGTCTCTTTAGCTTACAGTTGAGCTGGAGAAAGGAAAGTAGAACGTTTTTACGTTATTGTAACTTATAGTGGAGTCACCAATGATCGGGATTTAATATTTCAGGTCTCTACAACTTACAGAAACCAAATCAGATCAAGGCAGTTTTGGGATGTCACCCGCAAAATTGGATGCTCCCATTGGCAGTATTCCTGATTTGTTGACCACTTTGCACGCAATAGTAAATACAGGTCCAAGTGTGTGACTGTGGCAGCAAGTAGGTTTTGTGACCATCTGAAAGAATAGATTGATTCCCAAAGGGAAACAAATGTGAGACGCGAATATTGAAGTAATTCACGATGAAGACTTCGATAGTATTAAGAGCTCATCTGGATAAGAAGTCAGAAAAGTCAAATAAGGGTCAGCTAGATGATACAATGCAACAAATAGGAATGATCTGTGTGTCATCCAATAACAGCGTGAGAGCCTGAGTGTGAGGCTTTCCAAAGACTTTACTTTCATATTTAATGATATACTTGTATTTATTGGAATTATCTGTGACAGATATTTATTCTCCCCTGCCAGAGCTAGAAGCATTGGCGAGACAAAGATCTGTTTATACACTGCCCTCTCTGTGACCTTTCCCACTTACTCCTTCTCTTTGTTCATATTTGCTCACTTTGTCATCACCTGTAAAATCAACAGGCTACGCCTGTATTTTCTTTCACTTTTACTTACCCTCATTTGTTGTTTCCTCCATTCTGTAATCGTACTTTCCATTTGCAACAATCCCTGCCTCAACTCACAGCATCATCCCAACGTAGTAACTGGCAAAATGTATATTGCTGCAGGGTTTGTTGTAGTAGAGACAAGTATACTATACATAGCTTTAAAATGTACATAGCTATACATGGCATCTTGAAGTCTCGGTGTCCTTCCTACTTGTCTTTTGGAAGTTTTGGGGATGGAGCATATGTGCATAAGTGCCTTTACTTATAAACGTATAGGTGAGTCCACATCCTATATGTAGAGTATATAAATGGTCCCTCTGTGTGACCATGTGCATGTAAGCGTGTATCTGTCCCGGAAAATTATGGCTTTCAAGTTATGTTCTCCTGAGTAGATGGCAGATGCAGAAACTCCTTCTGGTAATCCCACGCACATGCATACTGTACACAAGGCACAAATTAGTATGCCACAGGAACACAGTCATTAATCACCGAAACATACACAACCACATGCTTGAGGCTGCGGGTTGTTTAAAATGAGCTGAGTTCGAGCATAATAAGGGGCTTTAAATGAGGGTGGAAAAAAAAAATCTTCAATGATTTGCCAAGGATGGAACTGTCACAAAAAGTAATGGAACATGGACACGATATGTCTTGAGGTACAAAAAACACCATTAGCAGGCAAGAGGTGGTGAACAAGCACTTACAAAAAACTAGTTTGTTCCTTGTGCACACCAGTACTCTTTAAACTTTGTTTTGTTTTTACTTGCATTTTACTTTGGTTTGGGTTTAGAAAATGTCTAAAATGTCTATAATTGCTGAAGCTTGATATTTAACTGCTTGATATCTAACTACTCTTGCAGTGGGTTAGTGGTTTCCCACCAGATCCATGGTGGTATAGAAAAGTATCCCCTTAGATGCTATAAACTCCTGGCACATAGACTAGCCAGTTAAGATTCGGGACCTCTTTCTGAACTGCACAGGCGCCCCGGTCTCTGTGGACACCTTCAGACTGAAACTTCAAGGTGTATTTCTCTTTCAGCCAGTTTGTTCTTAGTGTTCCCTTTTCCGCCTTCTCATTTCAAATGGCTTAAACCTCATGTCATAGTTTTCAATTCATCGTTACTTTCTTTTTTTTAACCTTTTTTGTTACAACAACTGTACTTGTTTGGACAGATTTAAGTTTCTCCCTTGTCTGTGACTCTACAGTATGGTTTACTGTTACCAATAAATACTAACTGGAAACAGACCACCTCACAAAAGAAGGGTGTATCACATAGTAGTAAGGAGTGATGATACATTAGGGTTGAATCATTTTGCTGGCCACCATTGCAGGTATTTAAGAAAAATGTGCATTACTTTGAGAGTCACACTCCCACCTGGCAAAGCAAGTTTTTTTTACCATTTGTATTCATCTGCATGAATAAACCATGATAATATGCGGAGGTGGTGGATTTATGTTTATATTTCAATATTTAAGTCCCAAAACATTTTCAGGGCTGGAAATTTGGGTCTCCATCTGTAATCGCTACAAGGGGTTAAAAGAAAGAGCGGGTGGGGGATCAAAAGAGAGAAACATAACAGGGTGAATAAATAGCCTCACAGCAGCCAGATGTTCCTCTTCTGTATGAAACATCTGTCAAAAAATGGGAACTCGGCAACGTGAGAGTAGACGAGAGGAAAAAATAGAGATGACATTAGGAGATACAAAAACAAGGGCAAGAAAGGGTGAAAACAGAGAGAAGAAAGTACTGAGTTTGCCATTTTTCTCCATCTTTAGTAGACCTGTTCACTGTCTGCAAGCAATACATTACAGTGTGATCAAAATCTAGTCTGATTATCTGCATCTGACTGATTCTGTTATTTCACGATGAGTTAAATGTAACCGTGTTAAATGTCTAAGTTAGCATGCTAATTAGCATTTTACTTGTGGGTGGCGCTCAAGTGGAAGTAATTTGCTTTGTAAAAAGAAAACTCTGGTGAAAATTTCATGGAAATGCATTCAGGATTCAGGGCCAAAGAAGTTGACCAACCAACGTTTCCATCCTTAAAACTGCATTGCCAGTCTGGCTAAAATGCAAAATGATGCATATGCTATCTGAAATCCACAGTAAGATCTTGTTTGACAGATCATGACCCATTACAAACATGTTTAATCTGCTTCAGTAAAATGGGAACAAAGGCTCCCAGACATCAACAAACCTGGTGAGTTCATCTTATGAAATGCAAATTTGAATTTTGAATTAACATTGGAAAATAGGATTCATCTGTTGAGTTCAAACAGCACCTGCATTCCTTTGCAGTGATTTGATGCTGCTTTTGAACTGGGTCTTCAATGCCAACAAATGGAATCGCTTGAGATACTGACTTAAAGTATCAGTTAAATTCCCCTTTGCATTTATCAAAAGTCTATATACGACATTTGACTGTTTAACTGTTAAAAAAAAATAAATAAATAAATAAATAAATACATTTTTAAAGAAAATATTTACAGTTAAGGCAGTTCATTCAAATTACATGATCATCAGTAGATGATTAAATCACAAAGTAGTAGCAGCTTAGAATGATAATCATGATTTACTGAGCCACGTGATGAAAAGAAAATACTGGTGCAAATATGTCTAGGAGGGACCTCAGCTGACTGACTTCATGACAAAAAAAAAGGAGGACGAGGATGAGAGGGAGAGGTGGAGACCAATCCACGGGTGAGGGTGAATCTTCTCATGGCTGGAAGAATATTCTGACCCTGACAGACAGAGCACCAGACTCGAACAACCACCTGTGAGTTTTCCATCCCCAAATGACAGTTCAATGGCAAGATCCACACCATAAATTAGATAAAGGCGATGGAGCGTCTCACATATTTGTGATGTGATCGACAAATAGGGTGGGGCCTGAAAAACGAGAAACGAACAGGTGTGCACAGCAGGGGGACATTTTTAGACATATGACAGGAAGAGGAGTTTTTGTGGTGTAGTCCTGCTTCTTGATGCACCTTCGTTATACACCAGAAACAGTTATCTTAGAAGAGAGAGAAGAGGTCATGAGTCAGCTGGCCTCCTTCCTCTTGTGCCCTTTCACTCAGTGATCTACCTATAACCAAAGGTTAGATCACATCCATTCTGATCTCTTCTACACAAATGTAAAATTCTGAGTCTATCTTGCAGATTGTGACATTTCCTTGACAAAATTTTTTCTCAAAAAAGACAGACAGCTTGACAGACACAAATATAAAACACATGCCAAGTGGAGTTGCTCGTGTGATGAGGACCACATCTTGCCAGAACACACAGACACCCAATATGGCAGAAAAATCAACTTGGCTCATGGCTATTAAATAGTTAGAATGCAAACCTTTAAATGTGCTTTCTGACATCACTTTGCGATTTGAAGAACCATTCTTCCTTACAGTGCACTCATACAGATCCGACGACCTGTGCCGCCTCTTTTATTATGTCATTAATCCTGAGCAAAACAAGATTTCATGCTTTTGGAACTGCTTTCACCTTCCAGCTTAGAGTGGTTCCACAAATAAACCTTTTAAAAAAAAATTGAATGTTTAAAACATTTAGTGTTACCTTATTAATATATAATGTTTCTCAAAGTTTAGTGAATAAGTAAGAAAACCTGCAATCAAAGCACACGAGCAATGAATGCAAGAGCACAATAGCACACAGTAGGTACTGTGTGAGGATACTGAAAGAGAGAGCACACACAGAAGGTGTGTAGTCTTACATGTTCCATCTCAGTCATTCTCACCAAACACTACGTTTCATGTTCACACAATGATAAGAATCCATTTAAATAACTCTGTCCTTTTCTTAACAGCTCACCTTCTGCTCAGTGACATGCACTCAGATGTAAAGTCTGCTAAGTGCATTACATGAGTCCTGGCAGTGTTATAACTCGAAGAGGCAAGTTACCACTTCCCTCTGTATGAATTATATAACAGTGAGTTGTGCATGTTTGTATTCAGAGGTTTTTTTCTAAAAGCAAAGGGAGGGTGCATGTAACAGAGACCAGATGTCTATTACCGATAGGTGAGAGTATCCACCTCCATCTGTGAGCTCCTTCACTTCACATCCTTATCGCATCATGGTTAGGAAATAGCGCTAGCATTGTACACATTGTTTAGTTTTTTTTATATGTGAAGAAAAACTTTTTTCTCTGTCTTATATGTTGTGCTAAATAAAGGCTTTTGAACTTTTTCTTCTGTGGTTAGCCTTACTTGGGGCAAAATTAATATGTATAACAGGCCTTTCACCATCTGGCCATGTGACTGATGCATAAGATGGTGATATTTAGCGTAAATGTTTCAGTTTTTTCTAAAACCTAAAGCAAAATGTCAATACAGAGATGTACTGCCTTTAAATGTAAATAAAACTAGACAGCAATGATCTGTAGGACACTGAAGCCCTATATTTAATTTAAAAGTCATTGAACATATCAAATGTTCTGACTCTTTATACATTTGACAAAATACCCAAACTAACAATGACCCAACTATTGCGCAAAAACGTTTGTCAAGATGTTTTCATCTTGTGGGAACAGACCTGTCCCATTTTGTTACAAAAGTGCGATTATGCAGACTGTGTTGAATGTCTTTTTCCTTGGAAGATTGAAACCTAATCTAAGTTTCTATTAAAAAAAACTTTTTAGATTAACTAAAAAGAAGGGTTGCTCATGATTGATCAGATGTGCTGTCTCTGTCAAGCAGATGTCCCCCTGAAGTATCTGACAAGCACTTTAGCAGATGCTAATCGGACCAAAATCTCCATCACACACTCTTTTTGACGGACATTGCTTAATTAGGACCAGTCGAACATTCACCCAGAGAGAGGTAGAAAAGGAAGGAACCATGTCATCAAGACAAGGTTGGTCCTGGATAATGTGCTGCTCAAGGACTCACCAGCAGTTACAAACAGGGCATCTGTACAGTTTTGCCTTCAAAATACAGATTTTTGTATTTGATGTAGTCATGATGTTGGCTGTCATGAAGCATGACATCCATCATCAGTTCCTGTGTGACCTCGGGGCATCTCTGCAGCAAAAATCGCAATACAAGTTTTTGCTTAACTGTAGTTTTTTTCCAACGGTCTAACATAGTAACAATGTCACAGCGTTGACTGTAGAGTGCACAGAGACAGTTGGTGCAGGCTGATTAAGGACCACATATTCAGCACGTCTGATTAACTATCTGAGAACAGATGGCTATCAGATGAGGCTTTCCATCAAACTCCTCCAGCTGGACAGGGTTCACGTCTAGAGCAGGGTGGGGGGCGCAGTGACAATAGTCTGCTTTATGGGAACAATTTTTTTATAAAAATACCTCGCTTCAGAAGGCTTATCTCTAACCAGAAGTGTAAAAAATACTTTAGGGAGGACTGCATTATCTTTTGCCATTGCTGTGACTGAGCACGTCTTTGAGCAGAGGGTGAAATGATTTAGCACCAATAAGCAGATGGTAATAGGACATTTTCCATCAAATCTGAACAGCTGCACCGGGCACACCTCCTAAAATAGACACCTCATCTGCAGTATGGCCACATATGAGATGCTATAAGTCATGTCTGTATATGTTTGTGTCAGACTGACGTATGAAAGCTCAAACGGTTAAGAAATCAGTCAATGGAGGTAATGTTTCTGAAGTAAACCAGCAGATGGCATCATTTCAAACTCAAAGGGCAGCTCATTGACAGGCTGAGTTAAGCAGCAGGGTTTCAGTTGTGATAAATCAACAATTGCATGTGAGACGTCATTAGGAGTCTGTTTAGCTCTGCCTATTGTACTAGAATGCTTTCACAAAATCAGAGACTTTTCTCATGTTCCTAATATTACTGAGCAGCTTTGACCTGCAGAGGGTGACTAGAGTTTAATAACCCTCTGTAGTGTCTGGAATTGTGGTTGTGACCGTTGCAGCTTTACTTTTTGCGTGTTTCTCAATTTTCTAGATTCTTGGATGATCAAAATGTTATAACACACAGTACTGCCGTTTCATTTGTGTTTTCTAGAATTTCCAAGGGTAGAATGTGTATATAATACACGTCTGTGGTGCCCATCGTTGTCTGTGTGCTCAGCCACATGTTTGTTCCTTATAGAAAATCAAAACTGCAGCCAAATTAGCTCTCAGTCTTCGTTCAGCACATGATCTATGCTTTCCTTTGCTTAATCGAAAATTGACAGCTGACAGAAAGGAAAAGCAGCCTTGTAGTGACTCAGTTGTTTAAACAGATCATTTGTCCTTTGGCTGCATGTTTTCCTTTGAATGACCTACTGTGCAGACTGTTTCTTTGTCATCTGTGTACATTGTGCACTGTCAAAACTTGTGTATCTGAAATGCAAATTTGTTCTTGACAAATGCACTGAATATTCGCTATGCTCCAGTGAATCAGTGTGTGTAGCCACATTTCCCTACAATAACAAAGGCTGATAAAGGTAGACCCTGCAGGATCTGCCCAGTGTCTGCTCCTGTCAAAATTCCATCTATTACTTTATGTTTATCTGACATGGCCTGAGTGCTTTGTGCATCAATATGACACGAGCCTGTGGTTATTATATGTATTTTATAGTTAGATAACAATATAGACAGTAATAAATATATGTGACAATGATAAGATGTTGAAAAAATATAAGTACAATTAAATCAGCGGGAGCACTTTGGAGAGAAAGATACACCAAAGTGCAGCAACACATGAGCATGATTTTCATTTGCTTAGTTTGCTTTACTTACAATAAACTAATCATGTGACTTATACTACCTCTCAAAGAGTTTCATTTTTCGTGTTATCGATTAGATTATTACTTTAAAACCTTTTGATACCTTGCCCCAAAGTCCCAAAAGTATTACCTAAAATTCATGAAAGCAATGTATTTCTGCTCTCTTACCTGTGCTGACATCAGTGATAACTCCATTATCTCTGGATCAGTGGTTTCCACCCCAAGTGTGCACGGAAAACACGTTTGGCAGCAGAAGAAGAATGTTGACAGCGAAAACCGGAAAAGAGGAAGAAAAAAGAGAGTATGAAGAACCTCTTCAAAGCTGCACTGCGGTGCCTCGCAGAGTGTTGTTGTGGTGGTTGTGAGTCATAATGCCACAATGAATGCTTTTCATGCTCCATGGAAGAGTTTATTCACCCAGCGTATCTCTCCCTTACTTTCTCTCTCTCTCCATGTCCATGGACGTGAGTGTTGAGGGGCAGGGGAGAACATGCGTGTTAAGGCAAACTTGATGCCAGTTGCTTTGGTATGAAACTGCATTTGACTCTGCTAACCCCATGCCACTGCTAACCCTTCTTATCGCTTTCTTAAACCCCAAAGCAGAGCCTTGAACTAATCATCTAAAATTTCAATAGCATGTGTATGAAATCTTTTTTTTTTTTTTTTAAACGTATCGTTGATCAGGAAAAATCCAAAATTGGCAGTAAAGTATTTAAGCAACCTCCTCTCATTGATATCTGAATACAACCTTATTACATACTTCTTGTTATATGTAGAGCATTGCATTTGTTTTGTCATCGTGGTATATGACTTCATAGCATTTGCTGTGGCTTATACCGAAAATAAAATCTCCCAGGAATGAAAAAAGTTCAGTTTGATTCCCAAAGGCTGATCCCAAAAGCTGATCCTTTGGTTATTATTTGATAAAACGACAAACAGTGAAACAAGTGAAAACTCTCCCTGCTGGAAGACAAAGAGCCCTGCTGTCAGAAGAAGCAAAAAGCAGGCGAGGAGAAAGACTGCTTGAAGACAAAGGAAATCAGGCATGACGGGCATTCAGTTGATGGAGAAAGCTCTGGGATTTGAGAGTGTTCAGCCCTGACATTCAGACTGCTGGCATTATTTTTAGATGCGTGGGTAACAAAACTTTCTTACTTATTGGTACAGCCGGATATCTTAGTTTGCCTTTACCATGGCACAGAGCTGTGATGGCTTATTAGTAAATTGATAGACTCTTAGAGGCAGAGAAGATACTTCTTTCCTTTCTCCTATTTCCACAGGAGTGTTGATTATATGTACAGATGCTTGATCATTTCATAAAGCGACCCAGCCTTTGTGACGGCAGCACCAACTGTGACACCACTGGAAATTTCTAAAGGTTAGAGCAAACAAGCTCAAGTGCCACATATTGATTAACTGATGACTTGATTTACTAATTCAAACTTTAGGGTTGGGTAAAAAAAGAAAATGAATGTGATGGAAATCCCTTTTATGAATGAAAAAACTGCACACACAGCCTGGGAGGACTGTATTTTATTTGTTTATTTCTGATGTATAAGGCACTGGTAATTGTCTTTCACCATTTTGTCCACAAAGCAAATAGTTACGACTTATCAATCCTAAACAGTATGAAGATAGCCTCTCACAAAGACAACAAGTGTCGAACAACAGAAAATGTAAATGTTGGCTCTTAGCGTGAATTTTGCATGTAGTCTCAAAAATTGGTAATTTCTCAAAAGTAATTTCTTCAAATTCTTCAAATGAAAATGCTGTTTAAGAAGCATATCATTTGCTTTTGAGTTTTGTCCCCCACAGAAAACACTCTAGGAATGCTTCAAGTGCCCCATTATAGTTCAGTCTTTTCTTCTTTCATGAAATAAAATCATCATGTGATATATTGGTCTAATGCCTGTCCAGTGGCTAGTTTGAATCTCAACAAACAGTGAAAAAAACAGCACATAGCATAATTTTTTACCTAAAACATACCATTGAGACAGTATGAGGAAAGTCATATGCTTCTGAATATCTATGCATATAAAGCTATTCTAGCCAATCAATATAAAAACTTAGCCCATAAATGAACACAAGCTCTTTCATGCACATATACCATAATCATTGCAATAGTTATTAGCCTCAAACTGTTTCAGTCACAATTTGCATCATGATTATTTTCCTGTGGCTGTTTACGGCACTGCTTTTCTTCATATAGCTGATATAAATTTCCCATCCCGACCTACCATAATTATTTCGCATTTTTTCAAATTCTATGCTTTTTGTCAAATGTGTAATCTTCAGTCATTTTTCTTTTTTTAATGAGCTTGTCTGAGAATTGTCTTTTCATTTCCAAAGACCCCTCATGCCAAGCATCACAGGGCACCAAGTTGCTGTCTGTGCTGTATTCTGTGGCCTTCAGACTGATTACTACTGCTTGAGAAAACCCCTTGAGATAGTTCATGTCTTGACCCTTGAGAGAATGGTTTCTTACAGAAAAGGGAAAGAAAAGGATTTTGTATTTATGCATCCTACATGTACATGTGAGTATGTGAGTTGTTCATGTGTGGCAGAGATGTTTTAGAGCTATGTATGGCTCTATTATGCAGGACACTCTATTTGAACAGAGGCAGCCATGTTCCCTGAGGGCAAGTGTGCCCAGCTGTCAGAAGAGAGAGACATCAGTCAACCTAAATGAGTAACAACGAGGTGAAATGTGGACTGAGATATATATATACATACATATATATATATATATATATACAGGGACAGAGACAGATTTTTACATCCTGTCATTTAACCAGTGTGCCACCACAGCTCATAAGTATATGTTTGTGGTGTTTATTATGCACAAATAAATTTACCAGCAGTGTTTCTACGTGTGCACTTGTTCAATACAAGTCATCTTCCCATTTGTCTACAACATACAGTACCAGTCAGAAGTTTGGAAACATCTACTCAGTGGGATCTACAGACATTTCGACAGGTTCTGTCGATACATTAAAAGGGAAAATGTAAAGAGCACTGTGATTTCATTATAACCACAAAAAAGCTTTTAAACTTAGACTAAAAACAGCATCAATTTTAAAAAACAAATGTTTTGCTTTTGCAATAGTTACTACTGGATAGTGACTTCACTAAACAGAGAAAAATCATTCACAAAAAAAAAGCTTGGCTCCTTTCAGGCATCAGAACAAGCTGTAAACTGACTTAATCCCCTTTTTAAGTTGTATACATAGCAACAGTGGTCACTTCTAAAGTTGTGCTTCTGTCCATTTGACAAGTGTAAGTTCACTATTTAGCTCTGATTTTGTGTGAAGCTTTAATTTTCTGACTGAAAATAGCTGCCTGCCTCATTTGCAAACAGTGTCCGAGCAGTGACTGCGAACCAAACAGCAAAGTGGCCCATAAAACCAAAAAATGATGAACAGAGGGAGACTGTTGATGAGTAGAATCACAGACTCAGTGATTCCCTCAGCCAAATCAGCAGTTCGGCATTGTTGCTGCCTTGACAGAAACTGCAATGTGTGTCAAACATATTTGCAATGCCACCCAATAATGGTCCTGTGTCTAATAACTCAATTTGCCATTGAGTTATTAGATTGTCCAACAGTTTATCCTGGCAGAACAGGACAAGGCTGCTGTACAAGAGAAACAAGAAAGCAAAATCTTAATTTTCTCAGCAATTGTTCAGTTTTTTTCACTTTGTTCCATTGTGGACTTACATGTTCCAGTGCACTGTGTTACTTGTGAGTCTTTTGTGAGACCCTTCTGTTTTTACTTTTGACAACAACAGTGACCACTTGGTCAGGTTTTGATACCAAACTGGTTTTGGGCAACAAAACTGGTTGGTTCTTCTGGTTACAAAGTTGTTGAGTTTAAAAGTATCCCATTTTCCTTTGTCCAACCTTCCATCGAGCGGAATATGTTTTATTGTACAGAACACTTATTTTTCAAAGATTTTGCTGCAGCTGGTGCCAAAAGTCCCACTGTGGCCCCAATGACTCCACCTGCCACTGCTCCAACAACCATGCAAATTGGACCTCCAACAGCAGTTGCAGCAGTTCCGACAGCCAGACCCACTTCAGCGGATGTTACAACCATATCAGTTTTAAGAAATTTGTTTTTTTTCTCTGCCCTATCTCTTGATTTCCGTTTATACTCTTTGTCGAGCCACTTAATCTTTTCTTGCAACTGTTTTCCCTCCAGCCTCTCCCTCAGTATTTCTTCCTCTCGCTGTTTCTGTTGCATACTGGCCTGCAGAATCCTCCTTGCTTGCTCTTGGATTGCCTTCTCTGCCTCCTGGTACATTGCATTTGTGTAAAACATTCCTCCATTATTGCTTATCATACGTCTTATCTTTGCAAGCAGCTGACGAACTTGACTGTCGTCAGTGACTGTGTTTGAGAAGACGTGATACCGCCGGCTACATTTTTCGATCAAATGTCTAAGTTGCCCACATCTGCGAAAAAAATCTTCAACTGTTGTGCCACTCAGCTGGTCACCGTGAGTGAAGAGGACCATGGAGTAAGCTGCAGCCTGGTCACCAAACACTGAGTTCAGTAGTTCAACGGTTTTCTGTTCTTCTGCTGTGAATCTTCCCAACTTGATCACAATCAGGAAAACATGGGGTCCAGGGGCCGAGAGAGAGATGCATTCTTTTACTTTTCTTATTACCTCAGCTTCTTTGTACTTTGTATCATAAATTCCTGGTGTGTCAATCACAGCGACCCTGTGACCACCCACCATTCCTCTGGCCTTTTGACACCCTGATGTCACAGAGCATGCAGAGAATTCAGACCTAAAAGCGTTTCGATTTAGGATGGTGTTCCCCGATGCACTCTTCCCATTTCCTGTCTTTCCAACGAGGACTATTCGAATATCCTCACCTGGAGCAAAACCTACAAAATAATGTAGAAAATGCCTTTACTTGTTGGCTGTTTTCAACGTGCTGTTCCGTAACAGCAACATCAGGCACTGTGTCACATTTTCATAATGCACAATATGATTTAAGTATTACTTAAGTAGCTTAAGAAGGGACAAATAACATTACAAGTTTTGCTGTCATCGATTTTTTTGGCTCGTAACAACAGGCAAAGCACATAATATTACACATGACAGCATTGCACAGTAGATGTGCAAAATGGAGGAATGTTGTATAGTACATTCGTGTTAAATGCCATAATTGGGTAGACACTTTAAGGAACTAAGCTGTCAATAATAAGGATTCCTTCATCTGTGCTACCGCCTATTCTGATGAGTCAAAACGCCGGTTGTGCAAAAGAACTATGGATGAGGGTCTTGGAAGCAAGTATGGGATGTTAGATTGTCCAACTGTTTATCCTCATTTGCACAATTTAACTTTTTAACACTTTTTTTCTTTATTCAACCAGATACAATATACAGTTTTAAGGGATTTTACACCCATCCACCTGATCTAACCTGACATGGGCTAATTTTACAGCATCACATAATACAGCGCAAACAGACAGTTAAAGTCAAGTCACGCACTTTCACAGACAAAGCTAATCAGCACATTTTGCAAAAGGGCATAGAAATATTTCATATATATATATATATATATATATATATATATATATATATATATATATATATATTGTTGAGGTTCTTGACTATCCGATAATTTCACCAACTAAATAAATGTAAAGCAAGTCTGTCGCAAGTCTGAGCTGCATGAGAGAAATAGATCAAAAGCCACAAATCAAACATGTTTAAATGCTGATAGTTAGATATATCATAATATGTTACCTGAGTTTCGATGTGGCACAATATCCACTCGAGTTGGAAATGGCTGCCTTTGCAGTGGAGCACTATAGGCCATGACTTTACAGAGTTTCCTTTAAAATCATAAAAGAAGCACTGATTTTCTCAGTGAGTGCACAGGTTTATATCACCAACCTGTAGCCGGCAGGAGTTGCAGAAAACTTGTTTTGAAGTGAACACTCAAGTTTGATCACATTCCATAATTTGCCTGGATGTTTGACGTAAACGTGGATGGAGAAACAAAAAGTTTGAGTGCGCGACATACCGGAAAGTAATTCATTGTAACAGAAAGAGTGAAACACTGTTAGACAGCTGGAAGACTTTAGTGCAACTACGATTGACATGACAGTCTTGTTATTTCCTACGAAGCTGTTATTGAGAAATTCCTTTTAACAGTAAAGCCATCAGAAAAGCAATGTCTTTCCAAATTGATGTGCATATATGTGGAGTGAAAACTTCATAAAAATGTTCTTTGTTTTGTTCTTGTTGCAACAACAAAATGTGCTGTCTTACCAATCTTTTGCAGAACAGGAAGTCCAACTATGACATGATCATTATTTGTAAAGCTGGGTACATTGAAAGGGATTTGTAAGGTATTTTTTCAATTAAATATGCTGGCATGCAGACTATTATTGGAAAGAACACTTTCTAAACAACAACACTAACATGAGTATTGTGATCTTTAAATCATGTATGCTTTACAATAAGAACCAGTGTAGAAAATACCTCCTCTGGGAACTGCCATACTGTTCAAATATATGTGTGTGTGTGTTTATATTGTTTTAGCATTTCTAAGAAATGATCTCGGTTCAGACCTATAAAGTCAAAGATGTGTATCACTTGTTTTTTGTTTTGAGAGACAACTTCCCATCAGCACACACTGATTTACCGTCACTGCTGAAAGCTGGAATGTGGGTGTGTCTGTTTCAGCAAAAGGTCCCTGTAGCATCACAGCCACTCTGCCTGTGGCCGTACAGTTTATCACTTTGTTTTGTGATGACAGACAAGGCTTTCAGTAAGGGATTCATTTACAGTTTCCAAGTCTCAGTACAGAGCATTCATACCACACCCCTGAAACCAGCAGGCAATGACACTTTATCTCTCTCCTCCTTCGGGTACTGTTTATAATTGTCCAACACATATGTCTACTAATAGGCTGTTTATGCAGTATCTCTGGTTATTTTGCATCTTCTTTTGCTTTGTATCTTCTTGAGTTTTCTCTGATTTTTGAAAATATTTTCCGTGCTGCTGGGAGGATCTCTTCTGTGCATTCTGGCACTTTTTAGATACCTGGTGTGATGAGTTTCTGTACCAATGAGACAGCTGTTTACATGTGAGAGTGGTGAGCTTTCCAAAGCCCAGGTAATGCCCAGAAAAGAACCCAAATCCAGGCAATTTGCAGAGAAGACAGTGAAGATATAGGGCAGGAGAAAAACAGAAAGTGAGGAGGAAGATGTTAAAACCATTCCTTCCCTTGATCATCAAAGGGGAATGTGAGATTGCAATGGATGAGCTCGGAGCACACAGCAGGATATTTGGAAATGTATCATTATTTATTTAACCAAGACATGGCTGCAAGAACATATTCCATTCTTCAATACCTCTCTTTACTCTCAGACTATACGGGTACACAAAGGCTGCAAATAGAGGAGCGAGAATAAGGAAGAGAAACTGTAGCGCTTGTTAACAAGAAATGACATAATCCTGGACGTGTTACCCAGAAGGAAGGTCTCTACAAGCCAGATCTGGAACTGATGGTGCATATGACATCATCTATTCATTTGTTGCCAAGCTAAAAACCCAACAACACAAAACTTTGATGGTGATCTCTGAGATTTCAAACACACCTCTCTATCTCTGCTGCACTTGAACTTTCCAAAAGTTTGTCAGCATTCTCTCTCCTCAGTAAAGTACACTGCAACATGAGAATTTCTCTTTGGGGATTGCTAAAAATATCATTCCTTTCTGTTCAGTTTGTGTTTTGTTTAATTGAAATATCAAGCTAGAATGTCGCCGTATTTTGTGGTATCATAACAATCTCTGACGTTTTTGCTTTGCAGCTTCCAGTAAATATGGACAACGGCAACTTCAGTACAACAAAGATCAGCCGCGTGAGGAGTCATATGAAACGGAATACTACTGTAGAGGTTCTTCAATACAGAGATGTGTTGGTTTAGTTTTGAGTTTTGCCTGATGCATGTCATGTTACATCACTGTGAGTGTCAGCATTTTGCCTTTCTAGTGGTCACACCACATGAAGGCAGTATACATCAAGAGAGAAGTTTTCTCAGTCACTCTGCACATACTTAACTTAAGAGCCAACACATAAGCTTAGGCATAACATCCAACACAGCCAGTAAATATATCATTTGGTAGACAACTGGTTATGTCATGACCTAAATAGTTAATCTAATTAGGCTATATGCCTTAAGGGCAAAATCAGACGGGAAGTGCCAATTTTATGTCTTCCCTCAATCTGAAATAAATGATTCATAATTCTTCTACTTTAGCATTATATGTGAGCACAATTCCATGGTGTACTGTGATCCCTGTTGTGGTCTCTTCAACAGTTGTTAAGATCAGCAGTGCATGATAACAAAAAACCCCGGAACCATTTGCATACATTGTCTACATGATACAGAATTTGTACATCTTAGTTACGCTCTGAGTGAAAAATAGCCAAGATTCTCACAAGGAAGCAGGAACCCTCATTTGTTACAATCACATAAAAGATTTCTTTATGATTTATACAGTCAAAAAACCTTTGATAGATAAGTGAGTGACTTATTCGCATCAGACATGGAATCATAGAGGGTGTGGGACATGTGCACGTGGTATGTTAAAAGTTGAAGGTACAAGAATCATGGTTACAATAGCAGTGATATAAGCGACAAAAGATCGAAAAGAGTATAGTGGACCTCAGCATCAGGTTGAACGTGACACATCCACCCACTAGATGGCGGTATTTCCCTTTCCTGTTTGCTTAGCCCCTCAAACTAACAGAAGAAAAAGATAGTGTTTACTTCCGTGTAAATCTTATGAATGACTCTAACTTCCCTGGTGCAGCTTGCTAACTAGTACTAACTGAGTAAAGTTGTTTTTGACAGCTTCTGTCTCCCACGAGCCGGCTCAAATGGATTATACTGCAACTCAAAGTGGGTTCAGACAGCGTAAGTTACGTACGTACTCTTATCAATCAAGCCAGTAAAACCTTGTGGGGCGCATGTATATTTAGTTCTGCTAGCTTTCTGGAAGCCAACGGATATAGCTCGCTCCCTTCAGCCGGTTTAGGTTAACACATCACATCAGGGGACTGTAAAAGACACACACTAAATGTCAAATGATAGTCATTTCATGTCTAACAGTAGCCCACAGCTTCACTAAAATACGCTAATAAAGAACAGCTAAGTATTTTAACGCTGCTAACAAGCTAATTTACTTACCGTTAAACCCCTTTAGTATGGCTAACGGTTTTCTCTTCAGACATCCCTTTTCGTGTCTTCCCGTTTGGTGAACCGTTTGTGTGCGGATTTGTACACAACTTTAGTCGAACCTTTGATACATTTAATTATTCACGTTATATATACGTTATTATACTTTGTTTAGAGAAGTTAGCAAACTGTCAAATATGTCCATCAGAATATAAGCATGACAACCTAAAACTAACTGTCGACCACCACAGGCTTTTTCACTAATGTTTCTGTTATTAAAACTATTGGAATTTGCAACCAACACGTGTAAAAAAAAATGTCTTCAGAGCTGGTTATATGTCTTGGTAAAAGATTGTTTGGACTTCAGGAACGACAAGGTCCAAACTTGAAGGTGTCCTGGCTCTTGCAGATGGTTTTATCTGGTTTTGTGATAAGAGTGAGATGTGATTGCTTTCACTGGGAACTGACTTCAAATGTCTCTCTGTATGCATGCTGCTTTATTTGATCATTCACATATCCTGTCTGCTTGATGCCTTTTCTAAGATTGTGAAAGTGATTCAAGAAATCCGCTTCTTCCTGTTTTTGCCGTCTGTCCTTCTCTAATTGCTTTCTTTTTTTCTCATTCAGAGCCTCATATGCGTCAGAGGAATAGTTCTGTGGACGGATCAGATGACAGCCATGTGTTTGAGGATACTAGTCGAGTTGGGCCTGGATCACATGGAGCCTACAGGTGGGAGGATGAAATAAAGCATGTTTAGAGACAGACTCCTGCGCCTCATTTCAGTCAGGTTTCACATTTTGAAAACAGAACCTGTTGTGTAATATTGTACATTATTTATATTGTATACTTGCATGCCTTTTATATTAATTAGATTGATGGATCATCTTAGTCTTTGGGCTGAGTCTCTTTGTCTCATGTTGGCAGGAACCAGCAGGCCGGCCCTCAAGCAGGAGAATATCCTGGCCAGTCCATCCTCTCAGACCCCATGTCGAACTTGGCCATGGCATATGGCAGCTCACTGGCTTCCCAGGGGAGAGAAATGGTGGACAAGAACGTAAGACTGGGTCACGCTTGTGCACTTTAAAATTCTGCTCATACGATTTTCTCAGTAAAAGCAGGCTGAACGGGAGAGAACATGCAACATCAAACAATCCGTGTGCGCATGTCTTTGTGTTTGACTGTTTGTTGACAGCTGGACAGGTTCATCCCAATCTCTAAGCTGAAATACTACTTTGCTGTGGACACGGTGTACGTGGGGAAAAAGCTTGGCCTCCTAGTTTTTCCTTACATGCACGAGGTAAGTTCACCTCCACCTGTGAAGCATAAATCTTTCAGTTAGGCGCGTAATAATTGCTATAATTATTAGTTGTAGTAGTAGTATTGTACCACCCAGTAAGCATGCCATTCTGCCTATGTTTTGAATGTTCTAAAATATTGGATAGTCTGTGGTTTAACTTCAATATTCAGGCCCAGAGTTTGAGCAGTGCTGATTTGGTGTGTGTGTGTTGTAGAATTGGGAGGTGAGCTACCAGCAGGACACACCCGTGGCTCCACGCTTTGATGTGAACGCTCCTGACCTTTACATTCCCGCCATGGGTTTCATCACATACATCCTGGTGGCTGGACTGGCTCTCGGCACACAGAACAGGTACGCACGCACCAGTCAGGTTTTTTTTTTTTTTGGAAAAGACATCCAAATCTAAGGCTCTGCGATGTCTTTAGCTTTCATTATTTAGCACTTGATGTGTTTGTCGGCGTTTCTTTACTGATGGTTTTAAGTCTCTTTGGAGAAAAGCTTCTGCAAAATGAGTGGATCTCGATCATTTCTCAGTTGTATCTTGATTTTGTACACTTTGTAAATAATGTGCAAAATAAAGACAGCTTAATTACTCAGCATTCTTGTAGCTTAAGTAACACAGATGACAGTAAGAGCTTCCCATACACTCCTCAGTATGCAAGTCTGTGATATTCATTTATCTGTTCTGTCCAACTCAGGTTTTCTCCAGAGCTGCTGGGAGTTCAGGCCAGCTCAGCTTTGGTGTGGTTGATCATGGAGGTCCTGGCGGTCCTGTTGTCTCTTTACCTTGTCACTGTAAACACAGACCTCACTACCATAGACCTTGTAGCCTTTTCTGGATACAAATATGTTGGGTATGTACCTATGTTGTAATTAGAATCTTGTGATTTCTTGTTTGTTTTTTGTTTTTTGCTCAGTGAATGTCATCCTTCATTGTTTTCTCTTGTTTCTCCAGGATGATTGTTGGTGTGATAGCTGGACTTTTGTTTGGCAGGCCTGCATATTATCTCTCGCTACTGTGGTGCTGTGTAGCCATCTTTGTCTTCATGGTGAGTTGAAGCATTTTCTTTTCTATTCCTTTCTAATTCGGCTTAATTTAGTTGTGGTTCAAGATAAGCACCGACAAAGTTTCCACCTTCAGAATATGGAAATGAACACAGTCTTTTGCTAGTTGCATGCGCTAACATAGACAAGTCATCTTCCACAGTCAAAATAAATAAGATGTGAGCGGTAATGGCTGATTAAAGAAGAGCATGTTTCGGTGGTTTCTCCTCAGATCCGCACTCTGCGTCTGAAGCTGCTGTCCGAGGCGGCGGCTGAGGGGAGGCTGGTGAGGGGAACCAGAAACCAACTCAGGATGTACCTCACCATGTCTATAGCAGCAGCCCAGCCCATCTTCATGTACTGGCTCACCTACCATCTCATCAGATAAAAGCTACAACAGACGCACACGTCCGCTTGTGTAGAGGATAAACTTGTCCGTCCGAAACGCTAGCTCATCCCAGAAAAAAACAAAACAAAACGAACAAAAAAAACTTCATACACATATCAGAGAAGCCGAACTTGGGAAGAAATATTTCTCACAGATTTATACAAGGACAGATTTCTCAGAAGAGTCGTGGAGCAAAACAACACGCTACAAGACAAGTGAGACGTGAGGCATCGCTGCCTTTCCTCACACAGCACAGCCATGTTGTTAGTATTGCCTTTTTTTTGTTTTGTTTTTGTATGTAAATTTGTCCAAATTTGTAGCAAGTGGCTTTCTATTTGTTTCTGTTCGTGTCAATTATGTTGTCATTTTTTTTTTTATTTTAGGACTATTTATGTGTGTCTGTGAATAGCCGAAGTATTATTGAAGATGTTGCTTTGGATTGATCGATCGTCACTGGAGGTAATTCTGAGCCGACGTAAAGCACATTAACCTCACACCCACTGTTCATTCGATGTAGAGAAGAAAGTCAAATCCAGGTTAAAAAGAGATCAGCTGGCTCCACTTGGACTATTTTGACTTTCCGTTTGGTTGTTAATTGATGAAATGTCTGGCATTTGGTGGAAAACTGACCTTTTGACGCGGTGGGGTCTGGAAACCAGGTTTACGCAACTGATCTGCAAACGTGGCTGGAAGGCGGCCGTTTGAAATGTTCAATCCTTTTGTACGTGCTTTGTTTCATTTGTGAGCTCTGCTACCTTACGCCTCTTGGAAAGAGAAACGGTGACATTTCAGTGCTAGATGAAGATAGGTGAACTTAAGCTTTGGTATCCTTTTTAAAAACTCAGTTTATGATTTACTGCTTTTCATATTGAAAGTCAGATGGACTAAAGAAAGGGAAAGACGTCTGCTCGATAGAAACTGTTATAGTCTTCTTTGGATACTTGAAATACTGTAATTTTATGTCAGCAGTGCTTCATTGTGCTTGTAGTCTTCCGTCACAATGAAACTTTTTTCTCTTTGTGTTGCCAATGTTATTTGTTATTTCAAACCAGAGGATGATTCACATCGACTGAAATTATTTAAGGAAATGAAACCATAAATAAAATGTTTTTACCTTTTCCCTGAATTAAAAAAAAAAAAAAAAGATTAAAGCCTTAAACTCAGTGACTTGAGGCACAACTGGAAGTGTTTTGATAAGTGCTCGCTTAAACAGGAAGCATCTCATCAAGGACTCATTCTGTGGACATGTTGTGGGTGATTTGACCGCTGTAACATCCAGCCTGAGCATCTGAAAGCACAAGGAAAGCCGATTTAAAACCGAGCCACTGAAGTGATGTGACCCATAAATAAAGTGTGACTGATGGAGCTGCTTTTGCTAAGGTGTCATAACTTTACTGTCGGATGTTTCCAGGGTAGAAAATGATTTAATCTGCCACTCCCAGAGGAACAAAGCACAAATCTGACTTCAGATGAATTCAGAAGTGACGTAAATGGAGAAATAGGCAACCTGTAAGATATGAGGCTGTATTCTGAATGATCTAAAAGGCATCTTTTCATTCTGTGATTCAGAGAATATTCAAATAAAACCTCATTTTAAACCTAATTATGAACTGCAGAACATTGTTGCTGAAGAGTATGTTTATTTGGTTGGTAAGTAAGATACAAATGACAGAAATATGTGATTCTTTTTACCTTTTTTGATTGGTTGTCATTAATTACACAAAACATCTGGCAAACTGACATAATAACAGTGAGTTGTGAAAACGGCATCAACATTTTAAACACTGTGTTCAAGCTGCAGAGCCAACAGAGAGTGAAATTTAGTTATTCTGATCAACTAAATGATACAATAGGTATCAACATCTCAAATGACCTATGTTAAAACTTCACTTGTAATATTCAAATTAGAAGTAAAATAAGCCTCAAAGCTAAATAAATATGGGCCGTCTTTAGAGGAAGCCGTTCTTGTGCCTATTGCCTATTCCTTCCAGAAGCCTCTGTTATGATGGATAGCCTGAAGCAGCCTGTTCTGCATTGTCCTCTCGACTGGGTATCTCTTGTAGATGGGCAGCAACAACAGAGAATGGCAGGTGAGCGATTCTGGCAAATGGCTCTCAGAGGCATTAGGCAACACGGCCACTGTCATGGTGACGTACTCCATTCCCATGAAGGGGACTCGGTCGCAGCCTGTGAGGAACACTGCAGACAATAACGTAATAAAACGATCAGGTAAAGTGTGACATGGAGGCATCAGACATTAAATCGAAAGAGAAAAAACTGACGTGAAGCTTGACGTGTGACAAGAAGTACGGTCGCATTGAATACTTACAGAGGAACTTTTTCTTCTCCTCTGCTGTCAGTTTCTCAAACACTTCCCAAAAGGTAGTGATGTTTGGATGGCCAGCATGGTATTCTCCTTCATAAACGGTGTTCTGTTTGAGAAATAAACAGTTCAGATGCCTAAAAAGGCTTCTAATCTAAAAGGCCCTGCTGATGCTTTCACTGACTTATGTAGGTTCTGGTAACTCCAACCTACGTAAATGTAGTTTTGTCAAGCAAACTGTTGAGGTGCATTATTCACATTTAATTTGACTTTACTGAGACTAAATAACAGTCAAGGCCCAAAGAGATAAACCAAAATGGCATGTTGAGAAAAATCCGACCTAATGTCCCGACAAAAACCCAACTTACACACAGAAGCAATAACACTATATCAGTCAGCAGTGTTTACTAGCCTCTCAGGGCCCTTTTACTTACTATAAGCAGCATTTTGAATTTAAGATATTTAACTTGGAACATTTTACACCAGTGCAGAGAATATACAAGAAAAGTAAACTATTTGCATCATGCAGCTAAATATAATTTGTGGTTATATGGTTTACATACAGGAAGCCAATGTCCGTAAATCTTTAGTCAGTCTTTTAGCACGTGTTTAGGTGCTGTTGGCAACCTCAAAACACGGACCTGTGATATTCAAACTGGGGTTAAATTGAAACTTTGAACAGACAGATCAAACTTGCTTCTGCTTTTTTAAGTATTGGGCTATCTCCACACAAACACACCTCTCGAACCTCATTCAGTTAAGAAATATCTCCACAATGCTATGAAATTTAAAGTCTCTGACCATTTGGAAACAGAATGGACAGACAGTGCTGGTGTGTTACGTTTTGTCAGTACTGTGGACATTTATGTATTCTTGTGTATTCCACGCTGTGTAAAACTAAATCTACGTACTAACTAACATTTCTTAGCTTTTTCAAAGACTCAAAAAAAGACTTCAGCCAACCTTCTTGAACACCTCCCAGTCGTAGTTTTCTTGGCCCACCATCACTGCTTGCAACTCCTCCGGCTGGAAGAACTCCACCACATCTCGGTCACACACTTTGAAGAACCCTCTCTTGAATGCTTCAAACACTCCCTCCACAGATTTGTTAAAGACATGGTTGACAATGGCAGCAACATATTTGTTCCTATGAGAGAAAAAAAAAAAACACCTTCTGGTGAGCTGATACCCGTCAATGAAAAAACTCTGAGCCTGAACTGATGTAAATGGTCCTTGTGTATCAACATGCAGCATCCTGATCAGCGTGAGCATACGTGGACTGATAGATGGCGGGAAAGCAGAGTGACACGTACATGAGACACAAAATTCAAGAAGTGTACATATTCAAAAGATTAAGAGGCAGACTTATAGTTCCATTTTCTACAAAAACGTTTAAGCCAATCAAAAATACCTGTTTGACCCAGTGACAAGTTTCCCAGGTTCACTTGGATCCAGCTCAACTTCCTCATCACCCCAGGTCACCTGTCAGAGAACAGTTGCATTGAGACTGGAATAGCGCATGTACACATGCAGGCATTGGGTCATTTGAAGACTGTCATTTAGTAAACCTACGGTGAAAGGAACGTCCAGGGCTTCGATCTGATCGGGGGTGTAGTCCTCCAGAATGCACCTCCAAGACCTCAACACGAAATCAATGTTGCGAAAGATTAGTCCAACCTCATCACGATCTGCACGTCCTCTATAAATATGTCAGCTGCAGCTAAAGACCTCCAGAAATAGAGCAACACCTCCCTTGTGCCAGTAAAACATTCACACTCTCTTTTTATACTTTGGAATTCTTTAACTATTTGACGTAACTGGGTGCAACTTATCCAACGTAGATAACCTACTCAGAGAGCTGTTCAGTTATGATCAGTTATGCATTTTTTAATCAGTCTCACTCTGCCAGCACAGGTTCAAACTCCTTCATGTCATCCAGTGATGGTTTCACACTGAGCAGCTTCTTGAAGAGAGCTTTCGGAAAGGGCAGGTGTACAATGTTGTGGTTGTAAAGAGCCAGGCCACAGAGAACGCCAAACAGGAAGTAGCTCTTCTCCTCCACTTTTGGCTGTTTTTTTTGGGAAATAAAACGCAGTTTATCCATCATTACACAGGGAAATGTTAAAAGTTGTAGGTAAAATGTTAAAAGTTGTAGGTAAAATGTGTCTATCAATAATTTAAAAAAAGACCTTATCAATACACTTATGTAATCTTGTGAAAATGACCCTTACTTAAATTATTTCAACTATCCAAATTCTATTCACATATGCAACGGTTCATGAGTTCCTCTTTGACTACAGAGCTGTTTAGACCTAAAACACAGTGACTGGTTGGCTTTTGGCAAAATGAATACAGTCGTCTCTCTTTGATAAGCTGGTCTTACCCGGGGTGGGAACCAGGCCAGAGTCTTGCTCTCATTGAACATAAACATTTCAGATTCAGGGGTTATCAGCTCTTCAAACACATGAAGGAAAAAGTCCTTTTTGTTGACATTCATCACCTTCCTGTCATCCACAAACTGCACCTAGAATAGAAAAAATATATATTACTGACATAAATGTACATTTCCATCTGCTTTATTGATGCAGATCTAAATTTTCCATCATCAATTTTCTAACAATAAAACATAGTTTTGGGGCAAATGTTCCACTTCAGCCAAGAAAAAAGATTTGTATCTGTTTATCATTAAAGTAAAAGTTGTCTTGACTTTAAACTTTATCTTTTCAATGTAAACACTTCAACTTCAGGGCCTCAACCAGATTTACTCATTAAGTTACTTTGAACTTGTCATACTGTGAAAAAGACATGCGAGGCTACATAGGAAGTGTGGGGTCCAGGACCTATAAGTGCTAAATTCACACTTCTGTAAACCCTTGAACACAAAAGCAGGCAAACATTTTCATGTCACGTTTACCAAAAGCTCCTTTTTGAAGGTGGAATGGTCGGCTGCCCCCAGCTGTCTGAAGGAGTCCTCAATCAAGTGAGTTCGTCTCAGAGTTAGCTGGAAGACCGGGGCACTGGTTTCGTCTGCAAAATCTTCAAAAAGCTCCCGACGGAACCCAGGAGGTATTTTGCAAACCATTTGATGAGTTGTCTGTCATTACAAAACCCTCTGTGAGTGAGACTCTGGCTGCATCGTCGGCAGCACGATGTTCTTTGAATGATCAAACTCCTAACACATATCGTACCTTCGTTACTTTTGCAAAGATGTTAAACACTGCAGTCTTGTGAATCAAAGTGAAAACAAATGGGTAGCGGCAGAAGATGACAGGTGTGTTCTCGTCATCCTGTAAGAAAAAATAATGATCGTAAAAAAATGAACACTTTAGCAAGAAGTTGCTTCAGCTGGGGATAGCGACCAAAATCAAAACCTATTCAGAAAAAAAGAAGCAGCTTTGAACATTTTGTATATCACGCTGCCTGCTTTTACCTCAATTTGAGAGCACGCAAACCAAAGAGCGACGTCCTGCTGTGGCACAACAGCTTGGTCAAGTTCCTCCACATAAAAGGTGCTCAGTGGGACTTTGTAGGATTTTCCAGACTTGTTTGCCTTAAAAGATGTCGTTTAAAGAACAAAAATCAGACACGACATCTCCCCTAATCCTTCATTTCACTTATCAATGTCTAAACAAAGATTTTTGTGACTTTGCCACGTCAAACACAACCAGCGGTCCAATCGGTCGGTTAACTTATGTCAACCGGTCAAACTTTACAGATTCGGTAGATGATCAGTAAAAAAAAAGACGCCGTATAATTCATGATTTTTCCCGAAATTGAAAAAGGTAGTAAACCCGTTAATGGCTGAGATGAAACTTTCAGCACTGACTTTATGCAGCAGCTTCAGGGCTTCCAGCAGGTATCTGACCCCCGGGTTGTGAGTCTGTAGGAGGCCGTTGTTTAACATGAAGCCCAGGGCATTTTTGAAGACCATGATGTGCTTCAGCAGTGTGGAAGCAGGAAGGGACGACCACAAGCTTTCTGCAGAAAAAAAAAAGGCATTCACTATCAATAAGAAAATGTTACGCATTCATTTCTAAACTGTGCATGCATGATTTCAGAAGCAAACAGAATTAAACAATAGAAATAAAAACACATATATAGAACATAAATTCAAGTCAAATTTCTTCTATTTTTTTTTTACTTAGTGTTGCCAGAGTCTTCTCGCTGAGATGCGAGATAACAATTGCCAGAGGCAAAACATTCTTCATGACATGAGAGTCCTCTCTCAGAAGGGGGCATGTCAGCAGAATCAGAAGGATCTCTGGAGATTTTAAGGCGGTTCTCGAGGCAACGAGCAACTCAAGCAGGAGTTCTAGATTCACCTACACGGAAAGAGGCTCCATCAGATCACACAGCGATGTTTCCACATGTCTCTGAAATGTTACTGTACCAAATGCATGTATTCAAAATTCTGTCAATTTAGGATTGTTTGCTTAAACATGTCGTATGATTCTCAACTGATTGTTTGATCCATGGGACTGCTAACAGCTGGTCGAAAGCTTGACTGGCAGCCTCGAGGTCCACCGTTAAGGCACCGGCTTCCAGTGGAGGCCCACTGAAATCAAAAGTGGAAAAAAGTGTTCAAACAAAGAAATTACAGGCCGTACAGAGCATTGAATTCAATAAATGACTTCCCTAACACCTAAACAGTAGAAAGAAAGCTTATAAAAACAGCGACTTACTCTGCTCTTGTGAAACTTGCGACAAGACTTGAACTTGTCGAAAACATTGATTCTATTTCTCTGTTGCACAAAGAGGAAAAACGTATTGGGAGAGCGTTAGAAACACCGGAAACATGGAAATATAACATTTCTCAAACTTAAAATGTAAACATAACTACAACAAAAGTTCAGCGCAGTGGACAAATCACCTTCTTGCTTCCACGTTGCTGTGTTGCATTGTTAGCCACTTCTGCAGTTTGGTCTCATCGAGCCGCCCGATTATCTGTCCATGATCCGAGTTCTTAAGAGAAGTCTGAAGACAGAGGGCCGTGAAACTTTGTATTTCTATCTTTTCCCTTCGGTTGGAGGGGGGGGTAACATCGGTAGAAACTGCGAGTTTTTAAATGGTTTTCACATTACCTTTTCAGTTGAAGAGTAAGTGAAGCTCGAATTCCATCCAGCTGATATTTTCAAGTCTGCTTCAGCAAATAATAGCAAAATGGGAAATCTTGTGAAAAACTTTTGGTATTAAAGTAAATCAGCCTATACAAGATTAAGAGAGTAACTGGTCACGTCTTAGTCTGACGTGGCAAACTGTCAAAGAATAAAACAACCATGAAGTCAAAACGTCACATAACAGTCTCCTCTAATTTCTCATGTGGAAATGCATCACCGGGACTACTTTTCTGACAAAAGATCAAATAAACAACCTCATTTGATGCATTTACTCAAGCACTCACTGCCCAGTGCCAATGCATACATACCACTTGGTACGGCTGCTGCACCCTCAGAGCTCCACGGAAGTTGAACCAGAGTGGGAGACAGACTCCCATCTGGCTGTCCAGTCCCTATTTGACCTTTTTCCCCACTGCCGAAAGCCCACAGCTGGCCCGAGGATGTCAAAACCAGAGTGTGACACCTGGGAGGCCAGAACCACTTCTTACAATTCAAAAGAATATTCACTAAGACAGAGTAAGCCACAACATAATGGCATTTCCTCTGAATAATCCTAAAAAAGTGACTCTAAATAAGACACTATTATGTCAGCACCGCCTAAAATGATCTTATAATGAAGCACAAGTTGTAGTTTTTACCTGCCACATGCTATCTGGGATGTGGATCCATCCAAACCGTCAACCTGTCTGGGCCTCACTTCATTGGTGGAGGAGTTGTGACCAAGCTGACCGTTGCTTCCTTCTCCAAAAGTGAAAACTTTCCCATCCTAGAAGTTCCAGAGTCAAAGTATCTAAAGTAACTTAGACTAATTATCTTGACAGTGAGATATCTAATCACTGGGTGAAATCTGAGGATTTTGTCACCTTTGTCAGCACAGCGGTGTGTGATTCTCCGCAGCTGATGAAGGAGACACCCAGAGGTCTGAGAGCAGGCACCATGCAGATGTTAAACCGGCCTGTAGAAAATCAAAAAGAAATCTAAAGAAAGACACCATGAAAATAACACATATAATGAGTCAGTGACCCTTATTCGAGTGCAACTGAGTGTATTTTAAAAGGGAGTTTAGTGTGAGGTTAGCTACACTGGCACCAAAATGATGCATCTGAAGTACTGAAAAATAGCTCTCTGAGCAGGGGGCAACCCTGTGCAGATACACAGGTACAGGTTGCTAGTCCAGCACAGAGAGAAACAACCATGAACACTCACACAAACTCCTAAGGGCACGTTAGAATCACCAATAAATCCTTAGCACCCGGAGAGAATCCCTGCATGCGTGGGGAGGACATGCAACCTCCCCACAGAAAGGCCTTTGTCGAGATTCACAGCAGGAACCTTCTTACTCTGAGCCATCAGTGCTCGACCAGACTGAGAAAGATTAAATGACTCCACCTTTTTCATCCACCCTGTTGAGCCCCAGCTGGCCTGATTTATTGGCCCCACAACAGTACACCAGGCTGGAGAGCGTGAGAAACAGGGTGTGGGACCCTCCTGCTGAAATCTTGGTGACTGCGACTCCGGTAAGGGCACACACCAGGACGGGTTTGTGCTGCAGTGCCACGTCCCTCCCCAGGCCCAGCTGACCGTGGCTGTTCGAACCCCACGAGAAGACATCTCCTCCTGGAAAGTCGTAGGTAAGTGCAGAAAAAAAAATTACAATACTTTCATCTCATCAAAGCTATAATAAGTTCATCTTTCTTACTCAACACTGTAAATTCTCACATAATACACTGATAAACTTAACAGAATATGTGTAATCCAGAAATGTAGTTCCTCAACAATTATACACGTACACCTTTATGGCAATTAAGAAAATCAAATAAGAGCTCTTCTCTACTACTGAAAATGGAGAAGCCTTGTTTCCATATAAAGAAAAAGCTGCCGTGTTGCTGTGTTTATCGTCTTACCTTTGGTCAGTGCCAGCGAATGGAAGTTTCCACAAGCAACCTGAATTATTCCTATGGGCAGCGGTATGGGCACCCGGCTGCATGATGACATGGAGACAATAATCATTCAAAAATATTTTGAAAACAGCGTGTGTGTGTGTGTGTGTGAATATTGGTCTACTCCAAACACTGAAGGCTTGCCTTGGTCTGTAAGTGATGCTCTGTGGCATCGGACACACCCCAAGCTGTCCATCATCCCCTGCACCCCAGGAGAACACATGTCCAGATGCACACAAAGCCAAACAATAGTCCTGACCACAAGCCATCGCCACCACATCACCCAGCCCCTCCACACGGCCTTTTGCAGGACAGCAGACGGAGACACAAACACATCAGAAAGTCAACAGGATGCAAAGTGGAACTCTGCTTGCTTAAAAAAAAAAAAAAAGTCTTCATTGAAATAGTTTTCCCTTTTATTTCAGGAAAGAATGAAACTGTAACAAAAGGTTTTCTTTTCATGTTTAACTGGTGTCTGTTGTTTGACAAACTCAACATTAAAACTGAACACATAGATAAGGAAGCCGCTTTTAGTTAACTTTCGTTACCTGGACGAACAAGGATGAAACGAAACTGAAACTTAACTGAGCAAATAAACCTGCAGCAATATGTTAGTCAGATGTGACTCATAGCTCTCAGTGGATGAAAAACAAACAAACAAACAAAAACAAGCAACACACACGCACACACGCACACGCACACACACATATATATGTATAGATATACATATATATTATATAATACTTACTTTCAGACTAGGGGTACTTGCAAAGCTATTTCTTTTATTAAAAATAAACATAGCAAATCTTACTCACCAAGCAGTTTTCCATTATTATTACTTTTTCGTCCAAGTTGTCCACTTGAGTTGTGTCCACATGACAAAACGTCTCCCTCTGCATTCAGGAATAAAGTGTGCCGCTCTCCGCAGCAGATGCTGGTTATAACACCGGGGACAGTCCAGGTCACTGGGCTAAGGGCTGCCTGTGGACCGAACTGTCCACTGGAGCTGTCTCCCCAACAGAACAACTTCATGTCTCCACGTAGACTGAAACTTGCGCCTGAGAGACGGCCGTATTTTTACAGGAGATGCTGCCTTCAAATGCTGTCGGACATACTACATTCATCTTGTAAGGTGCATTAGAAACCGGCCATCAGCACATTTATGTAGCTTTTTTTTTTTTTTTTTTAATAGAAGCTCATATTTATATAGCTAAAAAAAACACATTGTAGCAAAATATTTTGCTGTACTTTAATATACCATAATTTAGTTGCCATACCCTTGTATCAGGAGGTACAAATGAACAACGAATGGTTAAACTCAAATTTACAAGCTTACCATGGTACTTGAATGCAGCACAATAGGGTTCTGCAGTAGGGTTTCTGTTGTCGTCACATTGTCCAGAGACTTCCCATCTCTTTATGTTAATTACCTAGCTATTTGGTATCCCATTAGAAATATATAGTAAAATATGTTGAACAATATAGTATAATATAATAATCAAAGGATAATTGGACATGTATGAACCAACTGCCTACATCCTAATAAAGGCAACTTTCAGGTGGCTAGAGATTTAGATCTCTATGGCAACAGTACAACTAGTGCAAGCAAGAGAGGCCTATTATCAGCAAACATGAAACCTGTTGTCATTTGGAAAAATATGCCAATCATATCACAAAATTTAGAAGGACCAACGTCTTTCCGAATCACCCAGGTAGCATAGGTGTTTTCAGGTGTTTATCACCGTGCCCTTATGCTGTCTGTATCATTTCTCTACAAATATTTCTAATGGAAGTATGTCAATATCACATACAGAAACAAATCATTCTTTGGAAACTGGTTTAACACCTATGTATTATTTACATATCCTATGTATTCACACATGTTTTGTTGGAGTTTTTTTTTAAATAGAGAGATGTACTTAATCCTGTCTCTAAGGGTGAGCATGGGACTGTTATTAATTGGCCATATTTTGTTGATCTAATTGCAGCTGAAATATACTTTGTATTGAGTGATTGTGTTTTTATGTGCAAATACATTGAGAAAGTGGAGCTCTTATTGCGATTGAGCAGTGGATACACAGGAATTAAGAGCTGTGTCACTTTCATTTTCAATTTAATTTCATACACGCTATGAGGTTTTGGATTTTTGCCATGTTGTTCCTTGAAAGTCTCTGTTGTTGTACTGGCTTCTTCAGTTAGTTTTGTGTCAGAGCCCGCAGCCGGATCTATGGAGAATGCACTTTGGCCAGTTTAGGTAGCTATGCAGATACGTGTGCAGGAGTAATTTGACACCCAACGGCATTCAGAAATCCAGTTTAACACAATATCAGTCAGACTAACATGTTTTAAAATGCTGGTTTTAGTCACGTTTTCACTATAATTCTGTTTTCTCACATCATATGAAAGAACCTACCGTTGCAAATAAACCTTGCTATCTTGACATCACTACATTTTCATCTTCTGGCGAGGGGTCTGTTATGGTGACAACTTTGACTTGTTTCTACTCTATGTGGCACCTCTGCTGCCTAACTTGGGTGGCAAGCTAAGATGTCACCTGAACATTTGTTGCTATTGAATTTTGAAGGAACTATACCGTAGTCCGATCGAGTTAAAACAAAATCCTCTAAATCCTCTGCAGTTTGTTCTGACGAATAACAGTTAGAAATGTGTCATAATGGAATATAATATACATACACATACTGTATGTTCATTACTAAGGCTGTTTAATTACTGCTGAACAATCCTGAGATATCCCCAGATATGCCGGGGGTCTTACTGAAACAGTAACAAAGCAGGATTCTTGGGACTTATATGTTCATTACAGTCTGTTTCCCCCCCTCCAACCCGAGGCCCGATTCATACGATACTTATCTTATCTCTTTTTTTTTTGACTCCACACTGCAGGAACTGCAAAACATTGTAGTTCATCAAACTTTAAATAGGTGCTATAGATGTTTTGCAAACTATCATAATTGGTGGAGTGGATGTTGCTGTACTTCCAAGTCACTTTTCACCTGAATAATCTTTCAACTTTAAAGGCATCAACAGCCTGCTGTGCTTAACAATTAAACAGCAGTGACTTGATCATGACAGAACATCAGGTAATAACATAACAGAAAAGCAGTGTTGGAAAACCACTGACTTTATATGATGTAATGAAGATTTATTCTTTAAAAATTCACTGTCGATCTCTGGTCACCAGAATGCCCTGTGGGTGTAGGGCAAGCCGGCCTTTTTGGGCAGAGACACTCTGGGCAATCTCCTGCTGGGAAAACTTGTGACTGTCTGTTCTACCCCATCATATGAATTGGATGCTTTGTTTACCGAAACTCATCAGAGGAGCAATCAGAGGAGCCAAAATAAGGATTTTTCTCCAACCCTGGCCCCAACTCATACGGTACTTAAGTGTTGGCAGCTTCTTTCCTAAAAACAAACCTTTCCTATCCTGAAATGAACCATTCTGTCATTTATACACATGATTTACCCAACTAACCTAGCTGTAACCTCCTTAAACCCCTCCCTGAGACTTTTACAGCCATTACTGACTGTCTGCCCCCCCCCCATACACTTTCAACCATTTTTCAGTTTCTCTTTCCTTTCATGAGTAAAACTCCTCTATGAGTCAGCTCTTTGATGATGAAGCATTTCTAGTTTATAGGCCAGGTCAGGATAAAGAATAGATAAAAAATCTATGCAGTTATCTTAAGTATTGCAACTCTGTGTGAATAAAACCTACATTATACTGCTGATAATTATATATATAATTATATAATTATTCTCACTTGGTGAGAATCATTTCTTGAATAGTATTTTTTAAAAACTATAGACTCTATTATAATTAGTGGACAATAACTATTAGCCATGGCCATGGTTAACTGAGGACAGTTAAATGAAGACTTCAGCTCAAGTCAGTAATCAACATTAGAGGTTAAAAATCAGTTATGAGGAAACCAAATTAATCAGAGACTGAAGTATTGCAAGAGAACCCAGGTTTATCATGAGATGCAGAACATATTACAAGGTCACATGGAGAACAATCCAAAGAAGTAAACCGAACCAAAGCACAGAAAACATGATATGATTTGATAGGAATGATTATATGATTATATGTATATATATATATATTACAAGATAAAAACATATTCAGAACAAACAGCTATGATATGTAAAAATATATAGTGTCCATATTATAAATGAACTACTTGCAGTGATAATAGGATTGCTATTCAAAGTAAATAATATGTTACAGAATATGAAGATGACCTGATGTATGATATGAAATAGCAAAATGGTACAATACTGTACACATTATATAAAGCTGTGATATGGAGTATAAGATATGATTAGAATATTAAAGATATTAAAGGATGCACGTGTACAAATGATATTTGACACACAAAAACATAAACAAATGGATTAAGATAAAGACATGTTGACCGTGGCCATATAGTGTAAAGATTCGGTTGAACTGAACTGTAAATGTCAGTAATTAACACAGGAATGTGGAGGAAAAACTATAATCTATTCTAAAATAAAACACAAACCAACACAATAAAAAATAAAGTAAAAAAAAAGGATACATACCTGTTTCAACAAAGTAAAATAGGAAGAAAATATGTTTTGAAATCACTTTGTTTTGATCGTGTAAAATGTCCACGAAATAAATCATAGGTAACTATGAGAAGAAATTTTTGAAAGATTTACACGAGCTAACCTTTTCCAAGGTCTGTAGGAGCCGATAGGATACAAAACAGAATAGAGCAACAACATAAAATATTTGAAAATGAAAACATTTCAAAACGACTTGAGGAAAATGTCCATGAAAATATTTTAGGTAGGAATTATTGGTGTAAATCTAGATGTACACAAGACTGACCCTCTTCCAAAGTATGCAATTGTCTTGAAATTTGAAATAAAACATAATTTATGTAAATACTGTAAATTTATGTAAATATAAACTCAAATTGGCAGGAAGGCTGCAAGATAATAATACAAAAAAATTAAGTAACTATGTGGAATATTTACAACAGATGGACTTGAAAAAGTGCCAGCTATTACTCTCCCACAAATGTTGGAAATCCTCTAATTCTCAAAGACACATTTACAAAAATGAAGGGAAAGTCCTCCTGATCCATCGTGTTTCTGTGTGGTTCTGTGTGCAGGTTGAAGAATAGATCTTCTTAAGTGGGGTTCTATAGAACACATGTAATGCATGGCTGAATGAACCTTTCATTGTAGCGGCGTTGTTTTTGCTACCCAACATTAGCTCATCTGAGTGACCCACGTAATTACCAAAACAACGTAGCCACATTAACGATTCATGTAAAAAAAGAAAAGAAGACCTCACACTTTGTTTAAGTTCCAGTACAGACACGGATGTGGCTTAAAAATGCTATTCAAAATTCCAAAAAAGAAAAAGCCTGCTGCTTTCATATTTCATATATACCGTATATATATATATATATATATATATATATATATATATATATAAATAAACAGCACACATCACAGCTGTTTTTTCACTTCTGAGTTATGACAACACTTCAGGAGACCACCTTTGTCACTTCCTGGTTGGTTTAGACAATAACATTGCTTGATTTGCTTTAGAAATGGTTACGCTTAGGTTTGAAATGATTACAGATTAATTACATTATTTCTCATAATGCAATGGTTACCTTCCTTCATAGGAGCCTTTTTTACACTTCACATGCAGTTGCTCTCATAACCACCAGTTGATGAGTATCTTTCGAACATAATTATAGGTCATATAGACTGGATGCATGACCCCGTGGGCATGTTTTGGGGAGGAAGACAGTCACGGATTCATCCAGCCGACTGTTTCGTCTCTCTGCTGTGGCTCATTTTGTTGATGAAATTGACAGTAGACATCGCAAGTGTTAGACTGACGTCACAGATCATTCTCATTACCAGGCCTGTTGCAGGAAAGGGAAGCACAAGTTGAAGCATCTTTGTTAAAACTCGATAAGTTCGTGCGAATGGGTCATTGTTGTGTTTAACAAGAAACAGACAAAATTAGGCAAACTCTTTTATTCGATAAAACTTCTGCAAACTCTTTTATTAGAAACAAAAGTGACAAACTCCTCTGTGTCAGTGATAGGCACTATTCTGTAAATAAAGTATACATTTCATTCTGACAAATGCTCAAATTGTTCAGTTTTTTGCAGTGTGGTGATAATCCTTATGAACTGAGACCTGCTGAAACTAAAACAACATATAAGACATATGGAGGTGAAGTTTAGTCTGAAAACTCTTTTTTTTGTTCTTGTATCAATATATGAGACACATGTGCACTTTGTGCTCTGTTAAATTCAACATCCTATGTATTTTACAGCAGCAGTTCTTAGCTAGAGTAAGATGATAGCCTTAAGACCATGAAACATTGGGTTTAGCTAGAGGAAGCCAGCTGATTGGTGCGCTGTCAAGGTTTTGTCTTAGCTGACCTTTAAAATTCTCCTCGTCTCTGATTAAGTCTTGTTCGTTGATCGAAACATCTGTAACAGAGTACACACCCACAGACCCGTCCACAAAACCCACAAACACACTCTGCCGCTCACTCATAGCCAGAGTCGAAGGGTTCTTCAACATACACACGCTGCCTATTCTCTCGCCATCTGAAAGCCGCGTCACTGAGAGGACGGACCCTGCGTGCAGAGAACAAGCACAGCTCCTCTCTGAGGTGGCGGAGTGGGATATGTGCGCAACATAACATCCGGTTTTGTCCAAGCAGGCTTTAATGACAGGACCCTCAGCTTTGAATGAGCAGAGTCTGAACCGAGACAGGTCTAAGAGGTTGATAGAGTCATTATCAGTGGACAGTAGGGCGTAGCTCCCATGAGAGGACATGTGGAAGTCTTGTGGCTGACAGTGAAACATATGTGGCAGGTGAAAGTGCCGGCACACCGTCTCCTCCGATACCTTCCAGGTGTACACTGCCCCCGACGCAGCCATAACCACCACAAAGTCCGGGTGTCCTGAAAGCGTGTGGAAAGCGATGACACGCTCGGAGTTCACCACACAGGAGAAACGCTTGCTTATTGAGCCCGACCACAGGCTGGCAGCCAGCAGGTCTCCTCCACGGAGACCAATGAGGAACGTGCTCTCAGGCGACACCTGGGCGTCAGACAGGTGCAGGTGTACGCTGCACACGATACCTCCATGCGCCATCTTCCAAACGCGGGAGAGCCCTCGTTTAGAAATGCTCACTCCAAAATGACCATTCGGGGTGATTAGGATATCTGTGGCTAAGCTGCCGCTGATCCGTACAATATTCTGACCCGTTTCTGTCAGCCAAATGTAAACGTCCCCTGCTGAGAGTGACACGAGATGGACACGGTTCGGAGACAGCTGCAGTTTGTCAACAGGGCCGCCATGCAAGAAGCAGGCCTCTGGAAGTCCTGTGTCTGAACTCCACCTCCACACTTTCTCTGACTGGTCTGTCGTGTAGAACAACTTTCCTGTTTGGTCAATCACCAGTTGTTTGACTTCGCTGGCCATTTTTGGAGCTGTTCCTGCAGTAACGATCATCTCAGAGTCCCACGCTGTCAAGCAGCCATCACGACTGACACAGATGATGTCCGAGGTCGTTTTGAGGAGTGTGTGGGGCTGCGTATTTGTTTCTAAAGAGAGGACACACTTCCCTGTGCTGACCCTCCACACCAAGACGAGTGTACAGGTGTCAAATAAAGCCAGGAAAAGGTGTCCGTCGTGGGCGAGCAGAGCTTGAGTGAAGGCTCGCCCATGTGGAGCCAAGAACCGATCCCAGACTTCCCAGTTACATGTATCCCACAGTGTCACCTGGTGGGCTTGACACACCAACAGCGTGTTGATTTCCTGAGAATAATCGGTGCTGAGGATGTCGTTAGATTTACCCTCATTAAGGGTTTCTTTAACAAGTCTGGGCAGTTTTGTTTTGTCAGAAACATCCCATAAGGCTACACTGCCCGCACTGTCAACACATGCCATCCTCCACTTGTCCTCACAGAGGATTATCAGAGTAATTGCGTTAAGTCTTGAGTTTGAAAAAGTGCCAAGCAAACTGCTGGTGTTGATGTCAAATATGGACACAGTGCCATCCTCCTGTCCACAGTACAAACAAAGGCTATCAAAGGAGAAAACCAAACAGGTCACACAGCTCTGACATCGGAAATGAGTCGAGGTTTCACTGGAGATGTCAAACACACTGACAAAGCTCTCATTTTTCCACCACATACATAACTTTTTCGGACACGCGACAAATCCCTCAATTCTGTTTGGTGTTCGGTTTGACGCAAATCCAATTTTCAGCGAGTCTTTAACCTCTAAAAACCTGCCTGGGCCTGTCACATCCCACACAAAAAGCTTGTTGCGTTGTGCTGATAGCAGCAGGAACGGGCCGCTACTCTTCACTCCTGCAAACTTCAGCTCCATCTGCTCGTGGCTTAGTGACAGTTTGACTACCTCCCATTCAGAGCCTCTCCAAATGAAAGCAGAACCGTCGTCCATGACCTCCGCTACGACCCCACATTCCGTACCAGCAGTTTCCTTAACGCAAATCTCCCTGGTTTTGTCATCATGCTTTAAACACTGAATTGGGGGGACGGAATAGGCACTAGGACAAATTGCAACTCCTAATCCTCTTCCATTCTTGCTGCTTTCCTGTCTGATATCTCTGATATAACCCTCAAGCGCAGGAAAGACCTCCAGATAAGGGAGAAGGCTTGTCTCCATCACTGTGGGAAGCTGCAGGGGTGAGCTCCTCAGGAAGCAAGCAGAAGACTTCAATGTGCTTGCTAGAAGCAGTTTTTCCCTTAAAAACTGAAACTTGGACAAGCCTCCATCCCTCTCCAACATGCCAACCAGATCACCAAGAAGACCAGCTTGAACCATAGCCCAATGAAACCCAAAAGACAGTAACAACCCACATTCCAGCTCCTCTAACCTGCCACTTTGCTTCATGTGATGAGGCAGTTCTAGGACTTTTCTCATGTTCACTCGACCTACATCTGTGGAAGACGGGAAGTCAAATGGTTGCCTATCTGCGTCAATGTTTGGTTCAGATGAGTGGTTTCCAAGTAGTAGTTTCCAACTACCACATGCCCGTCGGCCACTAAAATAGTCCGCCATTTCTGAGTGAATCTTCCTCCTCGCCTTATCACTATCTAGATACCTCTTAGCTACGACTAGCTTGAAATGCCTGCTCACCCAAAACAAAACCTGCGAATCTGCAACTGTTCTTTTGATGAGAAAGCTCTTTAAATCCAAAAGCAGTCTCTCCACATCGACTTGCATGGCCTTTATTTTAGGGGCAGGGTCCCTACTGTGACAGAAGTAATCAGCTAGACTGACATCATCACTCGAGAGCAGATCCGCGAGCTCAGCCTCGGTGAGCCCGGTCCGGGAGAGGGTGAGATAAGAGGCTGCACGAGCCGTGACAGAGGAGCCATGTCTCTGCTCGAGTTGATCCAGGAGCGCAGAGATGGATGAGTGAACGGCATCAGGGAGAGACGACTCTGTCACATCTGAATCTGATGGGATCAAAAGAGACGACAAGAGAAATGTTGGGATTTGGAAGTGTTGATAACAAAGAAAGTGTCCTGCAGTTAGGCTTCACATGCACAGCTTTGACATAAAGTTGTCCAAAGTGTGTTTTGTTTCATAGCTTTATATTGTTTCCCTCTTCAGTCTTAATACAATCCTCCACAAGGTCAAACCAAGACCCTTTTTTTGTTAATGTATTGAAAACATCGGACTGTAATATCCTATTTACATAAGCATCATGACCCTTTGTTATGGGCAAAGGTAGGGACCAGTTAGGAGGATAATTCCCAAGAAGAATTCAGGTTGCCATTGTTGGGATCTAACCAAGTAAGCGATCAGTTTGAATACTTTTAGGATATTTCAGTCCAACATCTTTAATAAATGTACAAAAAGACAAATCTATAAACCACGTGATAAATCCGCCTGCTCTGGGAAATAATGGATTTGCATAACAATGTAGTGACATTGGAGGACGATGAAAGACTAGCTCAGTTGCTTTTGGTCTTGCTGTTGTTGATTCTAAAATGACAAAAGGGCATTTTTGGTATCAGCCATACCAGAGTGCCACAGCGAGGTGTGTGCATGCAGGAGTCGAGCATAGAGCGGCAGACCACAGGAAGTCAGTGCCCGGTTCACCAGCGCTTGCTGCCCTGACGTCACCCTCCTCCCTGAACTTCTCAGCAGTGACGCCAACATCTTCACACACTGTTTCCTGTCAGCAGATCCCAGCTGCACACACACATACCCCGCATCCTTCTCGCTGCCCTCAGATACACTGCGAGGACGCCGGCCTTGTGGGTAATGTAGTTTAATGTCTTGCAGGAGCTGTGCTCGGCTTGAAGCAACTGTGAGGATGAGTTTGACATCGGGTGGGAGGGGGGAGGGGAGACGTCTGATTATCTGAGCCCCAAATTTGTTTTCGAGTTGATCCAAGCCATCAAGGATCAGAACAAGAGGCTGTTTCATGGAGGGGAGGAGGGTGAGGAGGGATGCAAGATGGTCTTCAAGTTCAGACAGACAAATGTCAGCTTTAATGACAGAATTAAGTCCTCTAGAATCTGGACGTGGTATTGTGCTGACGTTGGGGTTGCGGTTAGAAACATCGTCTTTGGTGCTGCTTTCATGGGGAGAATCCAGAACAGATGTTGGTCTGCAGTCGGATATATCCTCTGTGGAGTAAGGGATGAAGCTGGGATCATCTGGATCACTGCCGAGGCAGAAGTTGGGATCCTGCTCAGAGGAAGACGGGTTGTCATATCTGCTAGCTATTTGACAACACAGGTTGGAAAGAAGACGCTTTGGAGATGTGTTGATCGACAAATGGCAAAAACAACTGATCACCACAGGATTGCTGTCTGTTAGCCAAGACTTTATCTGTGGAGAGAGATAGAAGTTGTTTGTATGTTATCAACATCATGCAGTACAGATATCTGCAACACTGTCACTAGATTTGAATTATTTTTAAATAATACTGGTGTTATTTATTCAAACAATGATAAAAAAATAAATAAAATGGTGAAAATGCAGGTTTAATTTTAACTGATCAAAGGCAGCATAAAAAGTATCCTTTCACATTTAATTTAAACCTACCCACTGAGTGCAGTGTGCTGCCAACACTGTCTTCCCTGTGCAAGGGCCCCCTGTCACCACTAGTGGGCACTGTTGGTCTCTCTGCTCCACATAGGCTCTGACCTACAACCAATGAGAGTAAAACCAAGGCTGCTGCAGTGACTTTCAAGCAAGCTTCACAACAGAGACATAACAAATAAGAAAATATCCATGATTAGGTTTTAAACTGGCAGAAGAAATTCAAGATAAAAATGTAATACTATCCACTGAGCCGCCACAGGCTACAAGCTGCAGTTTCAATGAATGCAAAACAGAAGCAACCATATTTACACCACAAGCAGTTACAAATCTGGCATTTCATTGCTGTTTCTTGGAAAATCATCATGGGAAAGAGCCTCATTCTGACCTTTTCCTCCTCGGGCTGAACAACATCATAAAATTGAGAGAAGATGCTGCACAGCTGCTCCTGCTCGGCTTGCTCTCGGGATAACGCATCACCAATGCGAGCATCTTCTCTGGGCTCTGGGCTGTGAGTCAACATCACAAGATCTGAGAGCACTTGCTGGCACAGAGACTCAGCGTAGCTCCGCCTCCTGGCTGTGGTGTAACCATGACGAGGGTCACACTCAGTTGTCGTGGTGTAGAGTAGAAGTTGGCAGGATGTTACAAGTCCAGGGAGAAAGCTGTTACACAGCTCTGATAATAACTCGCCGCGGGTGGGTGCTGTCCTCAGAGTGGTTTGATCAGATGTTTCGGCCTGAAAAAAAGAAAAGGATTAGTTTTAATTTACCTAAATCTGTATTCTTTTATGTCATGGAGTACTGCGTAGAGTAGAGGGATGGATGTTTTACATAAACCCTTTAAGTGTGACTTGCCCTGTAAGAACATTTCTACATCCTGTTTTTAGAAAAGTAAACTAAATGAAAGTGAGAGGACAAACAGATACCCTTAAAAATGCACGGTTTTTACCTCAGAATTTGGCTGCAGCTGTGAATCCAGCAGCCTTTTTTCTCCGTCTTCTTTCGCATTGAGGACCCTGTGGACATAGACCACGCAGCGGCTGACGACATCCTGACGCTCCCTGCCCAGAGCGAAACGCAGATCTGCATCAAGGGCTGGAAATAAAAGGCAAATTGTGTATTAAAGCCCTACTTCTGTCAACAGATAGCAGCTGGACGCTCCCTTCCACCTTCAAGCTTTGGCGCAGTTTGGTCTGGAGGAGGCAGCCCAGGACACACTCCAGCTTGTCTACTGTAACTGAGGGATGACTAAAAAAAATTTCTGGGAAGGTCAAGAAGGTCTAGAGAAAGATGGAGTGGATTCTCAAGATTTCAGCCTCCGTGACCTGATTCTTGGATCAGTAATAATTGAGAACGGCACGATAATCCAATCAAAAACAAAGTCCAGTCAGACACAAAGCATTTGCCTCACCTGATCTGTAGAAACAGTGGGCTCTCTCTGAGCTCATAAGGCCGCTGCGGACACACAGACTCGCAGCGGTCTGAAACACCTTCATCAGCTCATCTTCCTTATCCTTCACGTTGCTCTCCTCTGCCTGCAGAGCAGACAAAATGAAAGCACTTTTTAGGGAAAAGCAGCACAGTTAAAGAGTTCGAGGAAAATGTTTTTTCCATGCAACTCACATCTCACATCACATACAATACTGTAGATGAAATGTGATTTTATCAAACAATCCAAAATGAATCGCAAGGTTTTATCATTTCATGATAAAAACTTCTCTTGCACATTCAACAGGAGCATTAATCATAGTTCATTATTCACAAAGGAGTTCTGAAAATCAGACAGTAAACAGTGTTATCACCAGCGGACTGCAGCGGTGTGTATGTGGTCTGAGGCAGTAGGAGGCAGGGATGGTGTTCTCGTCCCGCCGGTACGACCCCTCCAGCTCCTGGGTGCAGGCGCCCACCCGTTGGCTCTCCTGCAGCAGCAGCTGGTACTCTGACACCTCCACCTGGGTGGGCAGACTGGCTGTGCCATACTGATGTCCTACCAGAGCCTGCAGCACCACCATGTGGACACAGGTGGAATGGTAAGCAATGATCAGTGCTGACGAACAGACAGTTTTTGGATTTAAGAGGACGACAGAGCAACATTTATTTGTTTTTTGGGGGGGGGGGGGGGTTTAGAGGAAGTAAACTACTTGTTTTGGATGTTCCAAAGCAAACTGGCTTTCTCGTTATTGGATAATCTCTCATCCGCAGTGTGCACCTCACAGCTACAAAAGCCTTTTGTTTTAAAGCTTTTAGAACTAAAAGCCTTCAGAAATCCATTTACACAGCACCTGTCAATTGAGAGTTCATGCGTGAGAATACAGAGGTGCTGATAGTCTTTTAGAGCTGCATCTAATGCCTGTTCTGCTGAGAGATTGTCTGCGCTCCCGTAGGTTTTAATATGTGTCATCTAGTCATGTCTCAAGATCGGGGGTTTATTTACCAGTAAAAAAGGTCCGGCTGAGCTTTCTCTGCATTCCTCAATCAGCTGCTGTCTGGTGTTTTCATCTGGCCAACAACTGGAATCACTGGACTCAAAGGGGTCTATCACCTGCAGAAACACACACACACACACCATTTGAGTCGAAACAATCTGGAGGAGGGATGACTGAGAATCGGCCACACGCTGTGCATGAGTAAAAACTAACACACAATACAGCTGCTCATCCTTTGTTTTTCAAATCTAATTTAGCGAAGTCGAGTAGAGTTGACTGCACCTTTAGTGGAGTGGCCTCAGGCGGAAAGTGTGAAAGGATACTGAGCACACAAACACACACACACACACCACTGTTGGCAGTGAACAAGTGAACATGTGAGTGTTTTTAAGATGGACCCAGTAGATAAATGAGGTTTACTGAAACTTACATCTATTTCTTTCTTTTCACTCCCATGAAAAACAGACGCACATTTCAGTCGATCACCAAGTGGGAGGAATAGCAACCAAAACTGAGAACACCACAAAAAAATTGAATCAAACTGCTGCAGTTTAAAAGTAAACCCATTCCCAAAGTTTCCAGTGTGGATGAATGCTCCTTTTTGAGAATGAGTTTTGAAGTATTTGCGCTCTTAGATTGGAGCCACAGCTTCTTCATCTTCCCGCAGGCAGTTTATGGGGCCAAAAGGACAGACAGGATCCAAGACCAAGTTTCCTGTCCCACGGCAATCAGCAAACACTCACATTCTAACCGCACCTAATGAGTGTTGCAGTGAGTACTCACCCTGACATCCAGACCCTGCGAGTGTCTGCAGTGCTCTCTGAACTTAGGGAACACGCTCTCTCTGAGAGCTCTGCGCTCTGCTACGCTGTCTGTACAGAACACAAACACAAACAGGAAACATCTCCAGAAAACAGCATGATCAAAGAGGCCTAAAATGACATGCACAATGTTTCTTGTTTTTTTTTTGGTGGCGCTGTCACAAAATCCAACGGATTCTTTAGTATCATGAATTATTCACATACTGTACCATGCGGGTTGGAGCAGAGATAGATTTTCACACAGGACGAGCTGCGGCCGGAACGTGAAGGCGAACAGTCTTTTCCTCTGGAGCACATAGCAAATGAACAGCTGTTGTCGAATCCAGAGAAATAAAGGAGGAAAACTTATAGCAGGAACATATTCAACAGCCAAGACGGACGGTTAACAGCTTCTCCTCTGCTGGTGTTCCTCTCAGGAAACTCTGGCCTCGGGGTGTTTATACACTGTTATTATGATCACGCCCATTTCTAGTTACTGGAACATCTGCACAACACACACACACATCAATCACACTAATTCTTTGTTGTATATATCATTCATACAGACAAAAATACACACGATTACCGCAACAAAGTGACAGACACAGAGCTTTTTAATATTTTTTTATTAACATTTGTACACAATAAATACAAACTTTATTTTTTTTTTTTTTTGTACAGCCAATAATAATATGCTGAAAGACTTTAGCGCCTGTTCTCATTATTGTCACCATGGCAACAGTCTGTGAAGAGAGAGGCCAGTCGTCCCACCACATCGCTCATAACGGCAGCTGCGCTGCTCCGAATTCACGCATGAAAAATGCAGAATCATATAAAACATAAAAAAAAATGAAAACACCAAGTAATCAAACACTGTGGTGGATCAAAGAGGCTGTCGAACAGAGAGAATAGACATGTTCAAAGTGGCGATTAGCAAAAAAACAAAAAAAAAACAAACGTACAAAAAATGTTTTAAGTGTCAGAAAGATGGAATTTACGGATGTTGCTCAAAGAAACGCTCAACTTCAAAAACAAGCTTAAAAGCCATCAAATAAGATCTATCTCAAAGAGAAGAGGCTGCTTTCGTCACGCCGCCATAGGTCAGGTCAGTGCTAGTTCCTGCAGCAGCAGAGGGGCAGCGGTGTGCATCCGCGAGGGTAACTGCCTCCAACAGGCTTTGCTTTTTGTTCAGCGGGGGGAGCCACGCAAAATACGGTTTCATTTTTTTACCATCCTCTGCCTCGCAAAGAGGAGACCAATCCGTTTGAACCGAGATTAAGACTTTTCTTCCTTCTTCTCTTCCAATACTAAACAGTAGTATACTGTTTACTGTATACTTAGAATAAAATACACTTAGCAGGTGTAGTAACACTCCATTGTGGCCAATGGAAACAATGACTTTGAACTGCTCTGACCTGAGCTTCAGTTGCACTGTTCAACTTTCCACACTCGAAAACAAAGCAAATTTGGTATCTATTCTTGAGTCAGAGGTGCACTTTAACTTGAGATTTACTCAAAGCTCGAAATGCAGCGAAGAACCGAGGCACGTCCTCAAGTCCTCGAGAGCTGAATCAAAACTCCTCCACTCTCTTATAAACAGCCACACTCTGGAACGACCGGGCCCACCTTGAATCGAAATAAAAGATCTTTAAAAAAAAAAAGAATAAACCACGCTCTCTCCATGACTTCATTCAAAACATCCTTCTTTGTAATTTCTTTTAGACTGCATAAATTAAGGAAAACGCCCAATGACACCGGCCACAGTCTCTCCAGCTCTTTGGAAGAGTAAAGATTATTTATTGTTTCCTCCTTTTTTTAAGCATCGAGTCAATATGAAAAAATATGAAAGCACTCTGCTGTCTGCATTTGTAGCTACTGTGATTCACCTTCAGACTCAAACCATGCTGATGCCGTGTGAGGGTAGTGCTACTTTCCAGGGAAGGTACAAATAAATAAAAGTGCTACGCTGCCCTTTAGGCAAGGAGTTTTAAAGGCTTGAAGTGTACACGGGAGGGAGATTTATTGACTTAAAGCAGAAAAAGATTTGTCATTCTCCAATCCGTTTCATCCGGCCTGATATATTTGCTTCTTTCCCCATCACTACTCAAACCTGAAATGCAAGACATAGAAAAGACAGGGCTTGACATCAAGTTGGAAAGGTTGACTTTTTTTTTTTAGTCTCACACTCACACCACCTTAAAAATACCACCATTGAGTGCCGATGCATGTCAAGTAATCAAGGACGTAGGGCATAGCTCAAAGGAACAAGGTTATAATGGAACAAAATCAACGAGAGAGGAGACGTGACCTTTCGGGATTAACTGCTCGTTCTGTGCTTCTGGTCCAAACTTGTTCTCGTATTCAGTTTAATTCTACGTGAAAGTCTGTTTTCTCGCCACATCGAGAACTCCAACTGTTTCGGTGCCTTTAGAAAAAAGAAAGAAAAAAAAAAAAGCACCAGCGGCCTTCCTCGATCAGCCATCCGAACAGAACCAGAGAAGATATAACAACGTGTGTGTAATATACTGTAACTGTATGTGTGGATATTATAGCCACTGATTCACACGGACTTGTCCATCGACAGAACAAACATCAGAGACTGAGAGACGGAAAGGAGGGATGGGAAGAGAGGTGAAGACAAGAGCAGAGGGAAGGATCCAGCCTCCTTTGGCTCCAGTTCTTCTTCCACCCTCTCCCCTCCTTCTCTCCTTTCATCTCTCCTTCTTGCTGTATATACAACGCCCTTTCAGTATATGATGAAGATAAAAACTTCCACTACATAGCATAGCAGACAGGGTATTCCATTCAGCTGAGATAGTCTATATGAAACGCTGTGCATAACCATTCCTATGACAACAGTAATGTACTGTACTAATACACATTAAATACGTATGATAATGATCATATATGGCGCGGGAAGGGCTTGGAAGGGGACACTGCGTCCACACACACCACCAAGTTTCTCTGTCCATATACTTCAACCTCCCACTGCACCCCAAAACTGGACACACTCGGCAAGTTTTTTGTTTTTTTTTCACTCGTTCCCTTTCATTTGGCCTGGTTTTCATGGAGCCCAAACATTGACAAAATGGAGCGAAAGGTATCAGACACGTTCCCAAGAAATAGTTGGTGACCCGAGGTTGAAAGCCAAGCGATCTTCATTACTTTTTATCTGCTGCCAGCTCTCGTTTTTACCATTTCTTTCTCAACGGAGGACCGTGTTGGGCTCACTTTGTGTCTCATCTATGCACGTCATAAGCTCACGGACCTCTTTACCTAAAAGCTGATTCATTAGGGATGCCTGCGAAACCCAAAAGGTTGTGAACAAGCTGTTTTAAAGTCATCTCCTGAGTGTTTTCATCCACATTCTTTCAGGAATGGTTTTACATCACATATTCATACCGATACAAGTATTTTATCTAGTTGCATTTTTGAGTTGTCGGAGAAGCTTTCACTACATTTTATCAGTTTGGGACTCCAATACTTTCCTCATACCTCATGAATAATTGTTAGCAAAAGGGCGAAAAAAGGAGAAATGCAGCAGAAGAGATAAGTTGTCTTACTCATGTTGTCGTAAGCTTAACAAGACTAAATCAAACTTGCCAAATCCATCATCAAGTGCTCCTCACGGTCCCCCTCAAAACATTCTTCTTCGTCTTCACCACACTCTGGTTTGCTGCCCAATGAGGTAAGGTTTTAAGGCCAGAGTGGAAGGAGAGGGGAGGGAAAAGAGGGAGGTGGGGACGGCTACTGCTGCACTTCATTAGGAAGCTAATACAGAGATTATTTAATTAGATACTCCGCCTTTATCCCGTCCCTCTGCTCTCCTCCTCGGCTCGAAGAGGAGAGAAGATGCGGAGCAGCTGGAAGGGTTGACGTGGTTCAGTTCAGTTTACTTCACATCGCTTTATTTACGCTCACTTCAGTTCAGAGCAGTTCAGTTCCCCCGCCTGTGGGTCTCGTCTTTCGTCGGTTTTCAGCCTTAGAGCGCCTGTAACCGCCTTCGAGCTCGTATGTCTGTCACACAAGCGTGATTTCCACCTCCTCTGTCTTGTCGCCCTTTTCCTGCTGCCGGCGGGGGTGCTGTTTGGGTGGAGGAGGAGCAGCTCGCACCTGTATCAGACAATCAAAGCATGTTCAATTTAAGTCAAAGAGAAGAGCCAAAGGGATGAAAGCTGATGTCAAGGCAATGACAGAGGTGGCCTACTTTTCAGCACAATGCTCAGTCCCTGATGTGGGACGCAGACATTTGATCACCAGACAGGTACCTTAAAGCTACGGAACACTTTTCCAACATTTACCGTCTTCTTTTCCTCGAGTTGTTTTTCTCTTCATCTTTTCACACAGTCAGTCAGGCTCATATTGGGGAACAACTGTACTCGCTTGTGCCACAACTACTGTGTTCTGTTAAACTCTGTTAAGTTCATTAGTTTCTGTTATATGAAAATGTTAGTTAGGTCAAATTCCAGACATCAGCGATACATACCCATTAAATCAATCCTTTGGTCAGTAAAAAATGTCCAAAACTCAGAGAAAAACACAGAAACTCGAGGTTGTTCTTTTCAGGGCTATAACAGACAATAACCAGGAAGTTTTCCATTCTCTCTCTCTGTTGTCTTGCTGTATTCAACCATGCCACTCATTCCACACAACCCATTTGTTATGAATAAATTTACCCAGTTATACCAGAGAAAAGAGGTGTACACAGTGTTTCAACTCTGGCAGTAATTCTTTAACGGATTAGGACGATTCTGTTGTTGCAACCTGAAACAGTGAGGAAAACATTGCCGATCCTACGTCATTAAAGGCTGAGCCTCGACATGACATTGACAATGACTCGAATGACTTTGATACTAACAGGTCGTAGTTTGCCCTGGCCTCCTTCGGGAGTGAATCGTAGCGGCTGAGTCTGAGCGAATCCTGGCGACACCGGACTCCTGTTAGAGCTTTGATCTACAGAGAGAGAGACAGAGACAAAAACATTCCCATAAAAACCCACAAAGACCTCTTTCAGTTTATGTGGTAATTGATAAAAGATGTTATGTATGTCGTACTATGAGAGGGCAGCTGTCCTTTGTGAGAGGAGGCCGGCAGGGGAAGCTTATGCTCCCCATTAAGTGCGGCGGAGGGGGAGCGTGGCAGAGGAGGCGGTGTGGACGTCTCGGGGCTCGTGAAAGGGCTGATGGGAGGCTGGTCGTACAGAGGAAGAGGCGGCAGAGAAGATGGCACCTTTAAAGATGGCGAGATCTACAGAAAGTGATGGAAAAAAAGAAAGTAGTCTCATACCTTGCTATGTCACATGAAGATAATATGAAACTGATGCAAACATTGACTCAAACTGACAAACATTGACTCAAACTGACAGGATAACTCATCGTCAGTTAACACAGGAAAAGCTAAACATTTTGGCCAATGGAAAAGTTTGGAGTTTATTGCTCATAGGAAGGTTAATAAACTTAACCTTAAATAAACCTTAATAAACTTAAACAGGTTTAATAAACTTAACTCAACTGCTTGAAAAAAGTAAAATTTGTTCCTGAGATAAAAGAAGGGAAACTGTAGATGCATTCACATGAATGTAAGAAAATAAAACGATGTAGGCCTGATGCATGATTTCTTCTATGTTCTATGTTCATCAGCTGGCGACTAGCTAATAAAAAGTATTGATGTGAATGTTAACTAATTAGGTGGTGGAACACTCAGCGGCTATAATCTAGTACAAAATTATGAAACTTTAAAAAGTTTACCATTAATAATTTACAGACATGCCCTTGGCTTTCTAAACACAACTTCACTGCCTCTGAATAACAAAACAACACAATGCAGTTTCCCCTGAACATCTAAATCTCTCCACTTAACACTTAAAAGATGCTAAAAGCTGCTGTGCTTATGCCCACAGGGCTTCTAGGAAGGGAGAGGCCGTATCCTTCCTGTTGCTGAACTTCTGCTGTAATAGGGCACCACTCAGTGCCACAGATAAGACCTTTTGGCCTGTGATTGCAGCGGTTTTATCGGCGTGCAGCAGGAACACGGCCGTTCTGATCCACTGTTTGTGAACTCTGGCCCTGCTGATAGATCAGCTGGACGACAGACAGGAAGGGAGGGGAGCCGTGGTATAAAGTGGCACAGCAGACTTCGCTCCAACCTTGGTATTTCTGCCCTGAGGAAAGACTGATAAGACTGAGTGTGCAGCTCAGCACTGACTGGCTGTTACCTAAGAAGCTTGCCTCCATCCTAAATCTGCCTTTTGACTTTTCCCTCTGAGATTGCTCGCGCCACATGCAACAAGCTTAACACTTGTCATTTCGTGTCTTATCTATGATTTGGGCCGGTGTCACTGTACCTGTGCGTCCCCCACCCCTCCCCCGCTGGTCTCTCCATTCTCCGTGAGATCTTCAACCAGCACGGAGGGGAAAACGCCCACCCGTCCGTTCAGCTCTCCCTCCCAGAAGCCGTCGTCTGTCTGAGTGTCGCGGTTCAACAGGCGGATCACAGCTCCCTCGGAGAAGGAGAGCTCTTCATCCGCCTGGCCCTCGTAGTCATAAAGTGCCCGGACAAACAGCGCTGCAGAGAAAGAGATGGAGAGGAAGCAGTCACACAGGAGGAATAATCATACTCTGAGACATATAGTTTAACGTCTGCTTTGCCCTCACTGTCATAAATAAATTGGTATACGTGGCCGGAGTGAGGGAGATGGAGAAAGGACACAAAGACGCAACTGTTAGTTGACAGGATTTCCTCACGTGAGAAAAAACAAGAGAACAAAAGAAAAGATGCTAAAAAGAAATGAGTCGAAGGAGATGGAAAAAGGACACAAGCAGGAAGGAAGTACAAAATCAGAAAAAACTGTTAGCAGTGAAGATAACAAGATGATAATCTAATGCTGTTTCTCTTTGTTGTTTCTCCTCCTTGAAACTTCTAAAACTATCAACTTTTTATCATCGGAAATAATCAATTCCGACATCATTTGCAGTCTGTGTTCCAGTCGGTCTGTCACTGCTTCCCAGAATAAATCATATTTAAAAGCGGCCATGAATTCAAACTCTAGGCTTTTGTCCAGCAATGTCATTTACTCTAAAACGAATAGATGATTTGTTTCAATGTTGGCTGTAAGTAGACTTTTAACACCCAAAACATCCATTTGGATACAACCTATCATTCTGGAGAAATGAATAAGTCCAAATCAGAGCTAAAGTTGTGCCCGTTTCAGTCAGTGTCAGCCACTGACAAGGCGGACAAATTACACACTGACATTACACAGCTGCTGAGCTTTGCTTTCTGTTTCAGTGGTCTCTGGAACAACTTTTCTTTAAACATACCCAGCTTTTAACTGAACTACGGCACCTAAGCGCTCGTAATTTGTTTCACTGTTTCATTTTACCTTGATGCAGCCATCGAGGGGCGACATCCACGTTCGCTTTTTCCAATAACTTCCGATTAAGCTACATCTGTATACGACTCAGTTGGAGCAGTAAAGAGAAAAATGACTCCCTCAGAGCCACATAATGACTTCTTCATGGGGGAAAAACAAACTCATTTAAAACTAATACGAATGGAACTAACTTCTTTTGCTGAGACCTATGGCATGCGGTTTAATCATTACAAAGACTACTTCATTGTCATCAGCTTTGTAGCGCGCTCACTGTTCGTGTCTCCGTTGATGCAGCCGGAGTGCAGTTCCGGCTCGGTTGAATTGGACGATGTGTGCGATCGAGCGTCCAGCGTGGCCAGAGACTGGAGCATGCTCAGCAGGCTGTTGGAAGTCGGAAACTGCAGGTATTTCTCCGGGACGTAGCCCACTTGACCCGTCTTGTTGCGTGCCTGGGAGATAGAAATGAAGGCAAAGAAAGCGGATAAAGCCCACGCAGCGCAGCTAGACGGTGCACAGAGGAGCTGGCGAGACAACGGATGCTGCGAATGCAAACGAGCCGCATCTCTGTGCGGCTGATAGGTCTGCGTTTGTGTGTGTTTTTGCACCTTGACCCAGTCCTCCATGTCTCCATCCTCGATAACCTCCAACATCTCCTGCTCATCTATGGTTAACTCGTCTGGCTGTGACGCCTGCGTGGGAAGACACAACAAGAGTTAAAGTGAGCGAAAAAGTGCAAGAAAAAACTTTTTAAAAAAGAAACAGCGAAGGACAAGTGCGCTTGCTTCTAAATTTTTCATGACTGACTATAACAAAGTCATTAATATTTCACTGCTGTTGACTTTTCCTTGTGCACACAATGATGCTGTGAGCCGCAGGTGTTGCTCACCTAGCAGCGGACAATTGGTATGTATGCAGGTGTGGGCGCGTGTAATTACAGCGTGTGTGTGTGTGTGTGTGTGTGTGTGCGTTGACTTATACCTTGTATGAATACAGGACTTTGCAGGTTAGCGGGTAGTTGCGGAGGGTTCCCGAAGGACTGGAACTGCTGTCGTCAAAAACCTCCATATTTTCTTCACACTCTTCACACTCTTCTCGCTCCAAGTCCACGGTGCCCTTTGGACACACAAAACAGAGCCGCAGCGAGATTAACCTGCGATCGGCGCGTGGACGAAGATGAAAAGATGCAAACAAGAGCTTTGTGCTCCAGATCAAATGAGCAATTATCCAAATACAATAAACATCCAAACGAAACCAGTGGACAACTTCAAACAGACACAGCGGGAGAAACAGAGTTGACTCGTGCTGGAATTAGATGCTCTTGTAGCACACCTCTGCTGTGGACTACTCCTGCTGTGTTTATGTCTCAGCTTCGACTCCCGAGCCAGTCGCAAGCTCCGACCATCTTAACTTTTAACTTTCACCCCCTTCCTCCTCTGTACTAATCTCACCGAACAATTCAAACTGACGACTCCTCACCTTTTCTTCCTGCCGAAGTTCTTCTGTGAAGCTTTTAGAAACAGGTGTGTGGGCCGAATGTCTCATATGATGTGGTCCCTCCCTCTTTAGTTACATGAGAATTCGCTGGCTTATATGAACGTCATGTGATCCGACCAGTGGAACGATCCATCACACACAGAAAGCTGACCTGGACAATAACAATAGTGTGTGTGTGTGTTTGTGTGTGTGCATCTGTGTGCCTGTCCATTACAAGGTCATTGTGTTTAGTCATCAAATTTCTGTTGACAGGGTAAACTCTACTCCAGTAAAGAACAAAACAGATGTGTGTTTTGTATATGAGCTAATCTCACAGGATTTCTTGTCCTGGAGATAACAGATCATTCCCTGGTGAAATGCAGACCTCTAAAGGCATGCTTTGAACTAAAGAACACTTTTATCAAAGCTCTCTTTTGGGAATGGTAGCGAAAGTAAGCATTTCACGTTTGCTTTCTTTTCTCTTTTTTTTTTTATTGCCGTTGCAGACAGGTTATACCTAGAATCTGCGAAGTTAAATGTAATGCAATGTGCTTCTTAGGAGCAGTTGCGAGTGAATATCCGCATGCTAACGTGCAGAGTTACACACTGCTTGCCTAGTTTGCTCACCACTTCAGTTCATAACTAATCAGCATTCTGACCATAGTCAAACACACAAAGCTCAGTCGGGAGATCACCAAATATCCCATATTCATCCTGACGGTTTTATGGGTGTGTTTTCCAATTGTTAACAAACGACCGAGCTGTGCTTTCCGTGCCAGCGAGAGAACTTCCCCTGTAAAGAGGCGTGATGTCGGGACGCAGCCGGGGTGGAGAAAAGACTCCATGTCCACTTATATATTTTGACACTTGCTAGCAAGGTCATATTTTGGCGAGTGCACGTCTGTTGCGTTACATTACTCTTCTTCACTTTACTGCATTGATTTAAGAGTAGGGCGGTGCTGTGTGAGAGGCTCACAGACAATGAGCAGCATGTATTTGATTAATAACCCAATAAAATCGCCCCAAAAACCCCCCCAAAAAATGCAAGTGTGTGTACTAACACAACTGAGATGCAGACAAGTGGCATATTTTATTAGCCTTGGAGGTAATAACTGTAAAAGTGATATTGTAATGAAGGCAGCGCCTGCAGTGGGTTTGAGGCTGGCAGTATTTCCTTCTTGTATTAATAAAGATGAGTGGAATGAAGGGGGGGGGCTCCTATTGGTTTGAAATCCCTCTAAGGCTGATTATTATTCACAATTCATCCGTCTTTCTCATCCCTTTGTTAACGTGCTCTTTTCTTGACCTCTTCTCAACCAGCCAACTGCTGCTTAAAGCCTCCCATATGCACCATTTATTCCCTTTGTTGCACCTAGTTAATAATGATGATAGTCTCTCTATCTTTTCTGGTCTCTTGTGGATTTAGTGCACACCAAATAAAATGAAGGGCTGCTGATCTTCTGCTCAACGCCTGACTCCTTAGCGTGCCTCCTGCGGTCTGTTCTTTAAATGACATCTGGAGAAGTTTTCACCAAGTGCCTTCGCCTGGTTGAGCTTCTACACGGAAGAACAATTAAAACCGGGTCAGTCGTAACGGACTATTTGCAGGTATTGATGTAATGTGAAACTCAAATGTGTCGAGGCCTGTGCACTTTCTTTGTCTTGACGAGTGACATGTGTCTGAATTTAAAGTATACTGTGGCCTTACAGTGTTCTCTTCTGTTTCTCAGAGCCCCCCCCCCCCACACACCCATGTCTCTCACCTCGGCATCCAATTTTTCTTCACTCTGATGCTATTCTCTCCTCAACCTTCCAAATCACACCACCTCCTCTCCTCTGCTAACTCCCTCCTCCCTCGCAGTAATCGTCTTCCCACCACTCCTTCTTGCAGAGCACAACTCCATCTATTATCCCTGCATCTTTCTATTTATTTATCTACCTGCTAGATCCCCCCCCCCCCCCCCCCCCCCCCCCCCCCTTCCTCTCCATGTTTTCTCTCTCCTCCTCACCTTCAGTATCTCACACTCTTCCACTCTGGTGATAGCTGCGAGCTGCAATATCGTGTGAGCAGAATGTCAAGTGCTTCCAGTGGAGCAGACTATCTTTAGTCCTTTTGACTGACAGACACATATAGGTCTCCACACTGAGTCCGTCAAGGTATTAATCACCGAGTGATGGACGAACACCTCACTCCTTGTAAAGCTTATGTAGCCCAAAAGACACCTACAGCTGCACAGACATAATAAAAAATTGGAGGTTGGGCGTGACTTAAGTTTGATGTGAGTTTTACAAAGAGCACATTTCCGAAAAATACCATCAATCCGATCAGGGCTGTGGTTATTAGTTTGTTACATACTGACAAAATAAAGGCGCAAACAGGTATATTTCCCCAAATATCGAGCTATTTTTCGATGGGATGCTGTAAAGGGGGAAGGAAAGATAAGAATCTACCGTCACTGGTAATTTATGAAGTGAGGCAGCAGTGCTACTCAGAGTCTACCTCTGCAGCCTCGACTTACTTCTACATCAGCTCGGTGCTCAGCCCATCTCGCTGTTAAAGCTGAGGGTCGTGAAATAAAAAAAAAACGCAAACCGTGGAATGTCTACATCAGCGCTCCAACCGGGCAAGTGAGCCGCCTTTAGAGGCTCTTACAGCTCAGCAGATGATAAGGCTGAGGCTATGAGCTGGGTTATATTACAATTTACATCCTTCAGCAGTTGATTTGTCAGGAGAACTATTCTAGCTGGGTGGTTTTCACATATAAAGAAATATTAAAGAATGAAAAGTCTAGGATTATGAGCCACTTGCGTTAGGAGTTTAACATTTCAGTTCTTAACGGGATGAACTGAGGGCAGAAAAAACCGTCGGAGAGACTATTTCATGGATCGTTTCTGATTATCACACACATCCAGCATTCAGTGGCCCGGTGGCTTTGATCTAAAGGGGATAACGCTGGCCACCATGCATGCAACACAGACAGCTGTGACTTTTGCAATGGGTGCGAGTTTTTCTAACTTTCACGCCAAGTCGGTAACTAGTAATTTGACAAACTTTACAGGCTCATCAATAGTTTCGACCAGAACACCAAGACACTTTTGCTGGCATCACATTAACGCCCACTTTTGGGGTAAAACGTGACCCTCGTCAGGGAATTTAGCTTGATGTAGCAGCACAAACAGAAAACTTATAGAAAACCATCCTATATAAATGCAGTCCTTTATAACTCAAATACACTGGGTCGAGGAAATAGATCAGCTCTTCCTGTCTCAGAGTCTGAGATAGAGAAGTTTACAGTAATTTGATTCTCCTTCTTTAGTAATGACCATTCAGTCTTCCGGCATGCAGCTGGAACCATAATCTGCCTCAGTGGTCAGACCTCGACAGGTGAGGTAACAGCACGAGCAACGCTCTCTCACAGTGTACCCCCGGTCACATCTGATTTAAACGAGTCAGTCGTTTTCTGACTGCTGAAGAGCGTGAAGATAATTTGAAGCAGGTGTGTTGTAACAGGGAAACATGCAGGCCAGGAGGTGGACAGGAAACACCGGCACATCCTTACGTTGTCTAGGCGTTGACACTGCTGCTGAGCTCCCACTGGCTACTGTTAGCATCTTACAAAGGGTTCAACTAGAGCTGAACCGCTGCATAAAGTAGGTTAGAATGGGCTATGAGATGTAACGAAGCTATTAGCCATCCTGATACTGCACACAGACTGCTGCCACCTTCCTGTCTTATATTCGCTTTGGCTGACAAGCAGCTGTGCTACTAATAATAGACCAAAGCTAAGGTTAAAATGGTTTATCTTTGCCGCTTTGTAGTTAAGCTAAGCTTATAAACTTGCAGTGATGCCCCACAGAATGACTCTTCCTACTCTAGCAAATAAGTAGAGAAAGAAAACTAACACATTAGAGTACCTCATCGGCTTTTTTTGGTCTGGTCACCTTGTTTTCTCGTCAGTAATTCAATCCCAACTGTGTCTATCAGAACGTCCCTTTTATTTTCCTTACCGCCTGCCTTTTCCCTCTGATTTTCTTTAAACCCTTTACAACACACTCCCATCTACTATGGCAGGTTTGAAGCTCTTCTGTTGAGATGTGTTTGGAACACAACAAAACAAAATCAAACTCTGAGATTACCGCTTTTGGATTGATTGTTGGTCCACGTGACGACGAAGCAAACCGTTTTGGATGGAGTTACAAATCTAAACCTGATCGTTTCCAGCGTTCGCGCTGTGATTGCCTAACCGTCTTCCCCCACAAAGGGGCGCGAGGGTCCGCCGTGTTCCTCCACCGTTTTCACGTCTTTTAAAATGAACTTTTTTTGTTTTCATGAGAACAGGTTCAGTTGTGCTGACATGGCAAAAAAAAGCAGCAACGCAGACACAGTGAGGGGAAGTGTCTCACCGACAGTGAGGGATCGTGGGAAGTGTAGCTGGCCCAGCGTTCATTCTCCAGCTCCTCCATCACCTACAGCATGCACAGAGAAAGTGGGTGGTTTATACACGCATTGCAAACAGACACAAACACACACACACACACTAGGATACTGACGGGAATTCATTTGCGAGAGGATATTTATACACTCACACACGTATCACCCAGTGCCTCACACTTGTCTGCATGAAACAAGTAAGGCGTGGAGCAGGCGGTGCTTACATACACAAACACACACACACAAACACGGAGCGTGTATTCTTCCACCTCTCACAGACAGCACAGACCTGGTTCATGGCGCTCTTCAGCCACGTATCCACGGCAACCCCCACTTGTCGCAGAAGGTCCAAGCGAGCCTCGGCTTTCAACTTTATTGTCTTTGGAGAAAGAGTGGGGTAGGAATGTTAAAAAAAAAACACACACACACACACACACATCACTGGCCAGAACAGCTTTTCTCGTATCAGTCTTTCTGTTTGTTTGTTTAAGATTTCGGGCCTCATTTCTATTTTCCCACAGATGAAAAAACAAACAAAAAGGAAACGAGATACATCTCAGACGGAGGATGGCTTCGCGCACGAAGGAAAATTTGATTTCAATGGACCTGTATACCAGAGCAAAACTTTCTCCGATCCTGATAACGCTCTATTTTTGGCCTGTCGACAGCAGAGGCAGCCTTCAGTGAAGGCTGTGAATTGAATTTACACCCTGAAATGTGATAAATCTGTGCCATGGAGTGTCCTTTGCAAGAAATCATTACATTTTCTTTGATAAGCTGTGAACACCCAATTGAGCTGTGCTCTCCCTTAATGAGACAGTGTGACAAAACTATAAGCACCAGTTCGGCGACCCCTGACATGCTCACTCAATCTCTTTTTCGTCTCACCCCTCGAACGCTTTACTTCTCTGATCCTTTCTCTGTAGCTCTGCTTTCTCCCACTGTCTTTATCAATATCCTCCTTCGCTACCTGCTGATCTCCTCCCTCTCTTGTGCTGACAGAGCAGATTGATAGCTCATAGCACCACCCCGCAGAGGAATCGAGCCAGACTCCAACGCTTTGATCAATACAGACCTGTTTTCCTTAAGTGGCTCCGTTTTATTCCGTTAGCAGCACCCAACAAATATCAAAGGAACGCGTCAACCTTGGCCGCCGCTGATAGGCCGTAACGTACCGAACTCGAAGATGAAAAGTGAAAACACCGGTCTTTTCACTGCCCGAAGGTGCGCCTTAAAATCATTTCTAGCAGTGCATCATTACGTGGAGTCGATATAATAAGCAGCCAGCGGCGGGCAGCACAGCACAAACTCAGACAGACAGTCCAGCTGAGCAACTGTGATCAATAGAACCAACACTGAAGAAAAGGAGATGGAAAGGTAGACGGGCAGAGAGATGCTGCACGGAGAAAATGCTGCACCTTTTGTGCAGAGACAGGGTGGCAATGCGTCTTATCAACTTAGTCCACTGGTGCTACACGTGCGCTCGGTTTTAATAACCACAAATAATGTGAACTCATCCTCAAGAATGCGTCCACGTGAAATTCTCCAAAGGTCCATAACCATGTCAGCGCTGGCAAAATGTGAGCTAGATGTGATGGGATATTCAGCTGACTTTTACCAATTCTTATCAGTTTTGGATGCTTGTGGTGAAATGAGTCTGGGGGACCTCCATGTGTCACTGCAGCGTGTAAATGAGGACAGACTGCCGGGTAGAGACAGCGACAGCCCTTATCAGCTAAGGCTGGACACAGCATCTACAAAATGTAAAACGGCAAAGACGTACGAAAGCATCTCAAAACAACAACAACAAAAAAAAAAAAAGAGTTCTTTTTCATATTCAAAATCACATCAGCCAGATCCTGTATAAACAGTTTAGGAAACCGTTCGCATGAAAGTTCCTCAGCAACGCAAAAAGGGGATTTGACTTCCAGGAAAACATTCACTGGAGTTTAATTCATTCCAATCAGTTCTGGAAAATCCCCCTTTTTTTTCTTTTCTTTTTTTTTTTAAATCAAAATACACTGCAAATCTCTAGGATGTCAACGTGAAATCCTATACCTTTTGCCTCTTTCAGAAAACTTTTCCCTTGATTCTGAGTTTGGAAGCTCGTGGTCTTAAAAGCAGGAGCAGAAGGCCCGGAGCGAGATCATATATGATTTATACAAGAATATATAACGAATTGAATTCTATGAGAATCTTCACTGCTTTTTATCACAGCCTGAATTAAGCAATTCACTTTATCATGCCATGAAATCTTGTTTCGATAATAAATGAGTCATTTCGGAGAAAGATGTGCACAGCCTCTGGCTTCAGTCTTTTGTCGAGCTCTTGGACGGAGGCCATAAAATCAAACCAGCATCTGTAGATAACAGAATACAGAACTGTTCTTTCACTGCTCATTGAATACATTCAAGTAGAGGCAAATAAAAGAGGATTGTCCCTCAGATAAAGGTGAGTACCACTTAAAATAAAATAGATTTAAAGCTAAAACATAAACTAAAATAATGACAAATAAACTGGTTTCTAAACCCCAATGGAGCATTACTCTCTACAGCATGCATCTCAGGGGTAAATAAAACTGTATCACAAATCAACCTTAACCTTCTACCTTCCTCACAGATTTGCCTGCACGATCACATTTTCACCGCAGACAGCGTATCCCTAATAAATACCGATTTAGAAACGCATCTGTCTGTCACATTTGCCCTTTAAAATACCAAAAAAAAAAAACAACAAACGAGCGCTGGTGTAGAGGCCAAGTGTGCGGTCACTCTGTTATTACTTGCTGATCCCTGTCTTTTTCACTTAAGTTGGCTTTTGAGGAACGCCGCCTCTGACGATAACCCTGCATTATCAGAGGATTGCCACCAAGTAAAACATTCCTGGGTCTAGATATCTGAATTTGTCCACCCCCCCCCCAAGTTGACAGCTCTGTCTGATATCATGGAAAATCCAAACAGATATCTGCAACTCTGGTGTACACTGATTCTCTGTCCTAAATGTACGTCTTTGTGGCTTTGGTTTCTAACAAGGGGCTGAAATTATCTGGAAAAGGCTCAATGGGATGAAGATTTGACCTCAAATAAAAGGAACAATGAAGCTATCGCTGTTCGCATAAAGCTGCAATTGAACCTATGTCTTTTCTCCACCTTTTCGCTGCCTTTATGATTATGAGGTGAGAGCTCTGTGATGAGATCTTTCGTACCAAATTAGCTCATCAAATATTCATCAACTTAGTGAAGGTAATGTTGGCGAACAAGAGAAAATGACACCTGAAAGACGGTGTGGGAGATAAGAGACTGAATGACACAAAGAGGAGAGGTGATGTGGTTTAAACTCTCAAATGAAAAACCTTCCCTGAGATCAAAAAGTTACAAATATTTTCAAAATCATCAGTTACCGACGAATACTTAACGAGCCACTTAACGAGAATTAAAAATGGTTTTGACTTAATCTGACAGCAGAGGGCGCCAAATGCGCGAAAGCCCGATAAGACCGACAGCAAAGAGAAACAAAAAGGCAGTGACGTGCAGAGAATGAGCTCAGCGAGGCTGGAAAGCAGACAGAATACATGCATGGAATAAGACGAGGAGACGATGCACCGCTGGCAGCCAGCGTGTGACATGTTACATCTGTGAGAATCGTGGCATTAATGATAACCGCAAAAGGAAAAGCTGAGTGGTGAGGGAGGAAAGGAGAGAGGGAGAGCAAGATGACCGCTTAGAATCTGAAGTATAAGGCGTAAAACCTTCATTTCAGTTGTCTTCACTTTAGAGCTGGTGCTTTTGTAGCTGCACTGCTCTCACACTGAGGCATACAGACAAACGACACTCTGGGAAAGTGCATTTAAACCTGCACAAAGGGGCAGAATGTGGGAAAACTACATAAATGAGATTACTGGGCTTAGTCGATGTGCATGGGCTGAATGACATGGATGATTTGACATTTCGTGTGATGGATGATATTTGTAGATTCCTGGTTCTTGTGAGGTACACATACCCTGTTCTCTATACCTGCATTCAACTTTTCATCCTTACATCAAATGGATCAAATCCTCTGTGACAAGCCACTCATCAGAACAGCACATATACATAAACACTGCATTCACAAGTTTGTCATCTGAGGGTTTGTTGGAGATCAGTCATCTATCTGTTCGCTATATCCTCGCATCCTGCGCACGGGAGCAGACACTGGAGCTTACGTCTGTGTGTTCAGTTCACAAAGAGGAAAGCCATCTGAACACACGAGAGAGTTTAGTCACAGATGCTAAAACAACAATAAATGTTGACAATGTGAGTCACAGACCTCAGCTTTGCGCATCATCTCTTTGGTGTCGTCTATCTTCAGCTCCAGATCTAGTCTGCCCTGCTCGGTGGGGGGCAGGCCGTGACTCTCACACTCCTCCAGAGACTGAGAGCAACACGCACACACACACACACACACACAAGCGCAACTTCATTAGAAAAGGAGCATGCATGTGCTTTCTAATTAATTGAGGTTCAGACGTTGAACGGCTCGTCAGCGTGCGTTTCCGCTGCACTTACTCTCTTGCAGTGAATGATATTTTTGTGCTCTCTGGCCACTCTGGTTGCCCATTTCCTGGCCTCCTTGTTCAGGCTGTGCTCCTCCGTCGTCCCCGACTCCGACTCCAGCTGACGACTCTAAAACATACACAGCCACACACACACACACAAAGAGACAGGCATGGGTAAACGCACACCCAGCCCCGCACATGCAAACACCCATAAGTACAGTGTCAGTGTTAACAGCTCGAGGCGTGTGATATGCTGAAGCTGTTAATTGAGCTAAAGATAGTGTGAGAGCGATTGTTTCCTTCACACATAATCAATACACTGTGTGTTTAGCAAAGCTCCATCGTAATCCTCTCAGAACAAAATAAATGGTATTGAAACCATATGTGTGTAGGAATGTGAGTGTGTGTGCTAAAAAGTGAAAGAGCAGGGGGCACATGGCAACAGCCTTCTCGTTTTTTATAAGAGACTTTTCTTTTCCCCTTTTTTTTTTATTTTTTTAAACGCATTAAAAGAAAATATGCGACCCTTTCAATAAATCTACGCGACTTTCCAATAAAGCGTTCATCACCGATTATAACCATGTGGCAAATCTACGGCGTGCCAAATCTGCCTCCGAGTTCCACCGTTCACAAAATCAGCAACATTGTTTTTTTTTTTTTTTTTTCAGGGAACTTGGATTCCACTGAAATGCGCATTTACTGGCAAAAGACTTAAAACACTTCAGCTTATTGCACTCATTTCGTCCGTGGCGCTTTTTTTTCTCAGGTTTGAAGAAGGTGGAGGTTTAGCTCAGCAAATATCGTGTCACATACTTTCGTGTGCGTGAACAAACAAGCATTGAATGACATCTGATCAAACCACACCCTCTGTAGTGTCGATAAACCACAGTAACAAGGCGTTCTGGAATTAAATGCCCAGTAAACATCACACCTGGAAAAACCTTTCATCTGCTTGTTTGGTTCGTGGAAAATGATCACTAGAATTCCTCATGGTTTGCTTCACCTAAAATGTCAACCCTTCGCTATGCTGAGTTTGCTCCTAGTGATGTCTCCTCAGATTCTTCTACTTACATGTGTGGCGTCCACGCCACAGTCTGAAATTCAAGCGTGCACCAATCAGCCATTACATTAAAACCAGTGACAAGCAAAGGACTAACACTGCTTGTATTGTTACAGTACACTGTTATGATGGGGAAAAAAACTGTATCCTGGTATTCTCATAGATGTTTTTGACACTTGCCATTCACCTTAATATCTCTGCATACCTGTCTCGTCCCCACATGGCAACAGTTCTCCAAAACAGTAGCAAACTACCCCAGCAGGACAACACTGAGCCTCACAAAAACTGTCCAACCCACCCCACAACATACCGAGCCCGAAGGATCTATCTCTAAGGTGCCGATGCGAGTGACTCTAGGGACACCCTCTGCTGCCGTGACTGATCAGAGCTCTTTTGGAAGCACGAGAGGGACATTCTCAATGTTAGGCTGATTGTCGTAATGTTATTGGCTGATTGGTGTATGCTGGACGAGCGAGATTTGGCGATACTCGAAAACCCATCTCTGTGGCAAAAAAAGCAGTGTAAAAGTCCTGAAATCAACACAAAAGCTAACAACATCTACAATGCTGACTACATCATTCTCAGATGTTGCTGTCTTTGGTGCTCCTCCCCTGAGTCTTGATTTGACTTGGACTCACGACCAGGAATACGCACACAACACAAAAAACTTAAGTCTATGCAAATGCTCAACATTTTACAGCTGGCTGCTCTTAATTGCTCTGAAGAAATGGTTGGAAAATTTGCCATTTCTACTCTTTAATTCCTCTAATTTGTTTCTTTTCCTTACTTCTTTACAGCAGGGACTAGTATTTGATAGTATTCATTTAAAAAAAAAAAAAAAACTCTATTTTCTTCATTCTTTTACACCAACTCATGTCAGTGGTCGATATCGCATGTTACAAATTTTGCCTCAAGGTGCTTTTCCTATCTGTACATCACACAGCACATTTAACCAATGCCTCAGGTCTCCCAGAAGTAAATCAGTGCAAAACCTGGACTTCCATCTCTGCTTTGAGGAAATAACAAGTCTTCCTCATGTCTGCAAAAGTTGTGAAATATATCTAGAGTCTCGTGTCAAAAAATTTGCAGAAATGTCAATCGTGACATCGGTGCAAACCAAAATAAACCGGCTGGGTGTCACTGCTGTGAGTTCACAGATCTGAGAAGCTTGGGTTCCCATAATCTGCTAATAGCCAGACTCAAGTACACAGTGTTTTAACTGCACCTTTTCGAGCAAATCATATCCATTAATTATGAGCTGATTCAGTAACGCTGGGGTATAAAACTGGCTAAGTATAGGTGTGAAACAAAAAGTATTACACTGGAGATTTACAGCTTAATTACATCCGGGCATGGGAGAACACCGAGGAACAAAGGGAGCAAGGATTAAAATGGTGGCTGGCAGATAACGTGTCACATAAAGATGAATTCTTTTTACATTTCTATTCGGATAGTTTGCTAAAACTATGGACTTAAAAATACTGGTGGCTGGATCTCACATTCAGCCTCACCTTTAACCTCACATTTCTTCTCACAAAAATGGTCTCTTGCTCTGATATTCAGTGTTGAAGAGCATCTTTTTAACGCTTCAGCAAAGAAAGCAAGATTTCTGTGAAATACTCCATAGTGTCTGCATAGCCTGCATTAGAGCACAAAGCTTTTAGATTGTGGTAAAAGCATAGCTAGTAGGCTTTTTATGTGTACAAGCCGAAAAATGATGCCCTGTTTTAACCACTGAAACACAGTGTTGGGCTGACTCACCTCCAGGAAGTTGCACGGCCCAGCTGCTGGTTTAGTGGTAGGGTCAACAGAAGGGACGGTTGACACATCATAGGTATGCCCATCCTCCAGATTTATGGCTCTAACCACCCGCTTTGTCAGCGTTACGGTCTCCTCTTTTGAAGTCCCCGAATATTCAAGAAACACTGTGTGCATTTAAGTCAGGAAGTGCCAAAGTTTTGAGGACAAAGAGCCAATTTAACGACCCGGCATATGTTTTAAGGGGCACCTGGGAAATATGGAAGCTGTGTCATAGCTGCACTACTTTTCACTTGATGTATTAGGTCAGACCTTTGCCCCCATACATCTTGCTGAAAGCGTTCAGTGTTGTTTTTCTGACTCAGGAAGGCAACGTAGGATTTATTAGTCTCATGATTTTGCTGTTTTCTGCCTTTCTTTTAGAGCTGGAAATGCATTTGTTCCGATGGTGGTTTATGTTGGCAAGTCTTACCTTCTGTGCTAATCTACAGTTTTATGTCAGCCGGAGGACTAGTGCTTTTAAGATCAGCTGTATCTCAACTATCCGAGGGAAGGTTTCCTCTATCGCCCGCAGCAACGCTCGTTTCATACAGAAAATACGGTTCTTGACTTGGACAGACCATTTTCACAGGAAACATTTAGACTTCTCATTACAAGAAAACCACAGGTGAGGCAAAATTTGTTAACAATAGCTCAGCGTCATTAAGGGTCCCAGCAAGCCACGATGGTGGGCAAGCCTGAACACACGCAATAAATCACACCTCTGCTTTTCCTCTTATTACAAATCAGAGTTTCTGTCGTGATGCCAAAGAATGAAATGAGCTGCCTGAAATAATCGATGTATTTCATGCCATTATGGCAGGCTGCATTAAATGCCGCAGTCACTGATCTACAGGCTGCACTTCCTGGATTGAACAATGTGGTAGAATCAGTCCAGGATCGGAGTTAATACGAACCAGAACGTTTAGCACGTCTTGCCGAGGTAAAAATGACCAATCCATCTTAATGTGTCAGATTGACCTTGATGTGTCAGATTGACATTGATGTGTCAGATTGACAACCCATAGTTGTTTCAACTATATTTAAAAAAATAATAATAAATCAGCATACAGCTGACGTTTTCTGTTTCATTCATTCGTTCTGCTTACAGATACAGACACTTATAGACAAAAAAAGAAGAAAGAAATACTGTGCTGCTCACCGAAACATGTTCGACCAGCATGACAGTGAAGTTTACGCTACATCGGACAGGACGGATTAGGCAGGAAAAGTTAGAATAGTCAAAGAACTTTGAACATTATTAAATAGCAAAGAGTGTTTAGTTGTTGGATAACAGCAAAGTCGACTCGAGCGACAGCTAAAGTTACAGCTCATACGTGGAATTTAGAGCCTCTGTCTTTGACACACCAATGATCGTGATGTCATGATGTAATTGTGTGCTTTTGCTGCAGCATGCAACTGTCACGCTAATGATAATATGACAGAAGTCCGTGTAGATTCTGATAACTTGTTCTATAATTAAGCAAAATGGAAAATTGCACACATTATGACTACGGTTAAGGCTCTGACCAATATTATTTACTATAAACAACGTCCTCCTTGACCCGCAGAGATCAATGTTTAACACTAATGATCTGTGGAACACAAAGATGTGCCAACATGTATTCGTAAGTTAAAAATATGTTAGCCCTGTATTAAATAAAACACCCCTGGGTGTACCGCAAAGGGTTCAAAGTTGCTAAATATGAGCACTAATGTTTGGTACACTCATGCTAAGAGTCCTGTTTGTGCTGAAGTGGGCAAGACGTGTTGTGATAGCTGCTTCACTGTCTGTTCATAATAAAGGACAGGCCCATACAGCCAGCCAGCTGGGATGTAAAGGCTACTAGTTGACTTCCTGTTTGGAGAAAGGCTTTGCCTACCGTAAAAACATACACTTAGGAAGGGAGCGTCATTTATTATGCATTCTAACGTTGTTTTTGTAATGTCAGCGGCCTGCAAAGACTGCAGACATGAGGTTTCTCCTGGCAGAAAAACCCACCACAAGTGGCATGATCACTGGTGGGCAGTATTGCGGTGGAGACTAGCAATTATCAGCGCAACTCCATCTTTTTTTCAAAGCAACTGATCCTGATTTGACTCCAACTGACGCGAAATGCACCGGCCGCAAAAACACGCGGGGAAAGTTGATCTGTTTGCTTTGTAGTTTGTATTCATATGGTTTGTAGTTTGCAAGAAAAAAACACAAAATGACACATACATACATACAAAGTCATGCAAAAACATCAGTCGCTACCTTAATTGTTGGTGTTGAACTAGATTGTTAGAGCTTTGTTTGGTACATAGCTAACCACAGGTTACCAGGCCATACAGATAATAACAGAACATGAATGGAGCGGATGAGATATGGTTTGTGTTAGGAGTGAAGATGGGAATGCCAACAACGGTTAAGACTACCTGTGCCAGGGTCATTCTCATGGCACTGACGGGCGACGGCTCAATGTCCACCAACTGCTGCACCGAGCTCAGAGTCTGCCACACACACACAGGCAGGAGGCATCCACACACCCGAGAGCAGCAGTGCAAGCACGCAGACGCACAGGTTCAAGGAGAGGGTTATGGGGAAAAAAGTTGAGGGGAAATGTGTTAGCGAAGATTTAAGAGGAACAGGAAGACACAAGGACGGAATCGAATATTGATACACAGATAAATGTTAGAGTAGCAGAGAAAGGAGAAGAGATCAAAGAGGGAGAGAGAAACTTGTGGGAGAAAAAGTAGCAGAGAATCAAGAAAGCACAATATGACTCTCACAGGAGAAAAGCATAGCTTCTCTATAGAGGAATTAGGCCCTGTGTCCACTGAAAGACGTGTCTTTCTAAGCCAGAAATACTTAACAGGTCCCCAGAGACACCCGGCAGCCCAAATCCATCTGTTCTACTGTGATCACACAGACTTTGATCATTCTACACAATCTTAAATATTTGTTACATTCAGCAGTCAATTGAATAAAAAAGATTTTTAGATGAGCTTTAATGAACGATGAATGATTCAAGGGCTAGAAAGATAAGTTCCCAGTGGACACACATCACTTGGCACTGGCGATAAAAATTAGAACACAGAGTCGATTCATGCTTCTCTCATGCTGTCACCAGTCTCTAGTTAAGTGGACTGTTCCATCTTGAATTGTTAACAGAAAGAAATCTCCAAAAGCAGGAAGCAAAATACCCAAAGATCTCTCCAGAGAGAGAGAATGATCAGAGCTTTTGCTTCAGCTTGGAAAAGCTCTCAGCCTCAGATGGATTAGCCTAAAATCGTGGAGAAAAAAAGGCCGTTTCAGCAGTCCAGCCGGCTGATATGAGCCAAGAACTTGACCCACAGGTGTAAAGTGAAGTGAAAAGAAAGAAAGGATTCGAGGGAAAAGCTAACATGAGGCAAAACAGGAGGCTGGTTGATGTATCCGTGTCTGAGTGTGTGCGAGTGTCTGTTTGTCCTGCTGCAGACAAGTTCATGTGCAAATATCTAAGGATTTTGAATACAATATGACAGCGTTGCGCGTGCACAGATGCTATGACAGCATAGGTGTGCGCGTCTATGCAACTCTTACCATGTCACATTCACTGGGCTGGAACTGGAAGTCGTGTGCTTTGTGGAACACGGGATTTTCTTGCATGAATAACTGCTGGTTGAACTCTTGTATTATCTGCGAGAGAAGCAGAAGGAGATAATCAATTCTGTACATTTTCACACAAACTTGCCGCCTGATGCCGGAATCTATTCTAACCTCAGTGAAGCCACGCTGACTTGCAGCTGCTGTTCCCGCCCGCGAGGGAGCAAACAACAAACCTTTTAACCGGCACATTTCAAACCTACAGACGGTGAGTGTTTCATATCCGCATATGGATTCTTGAGCTATGAAAATGGCACACGTGTTCAGGTCGAAAAGCAACAAAGAGTAGGGAGGACTTTCCCACACATGCACTGCAACTCTGTAACTGCATGAACATTTTCCAGAGAGAACCCAAACGTTTGTGGCATTTTCTTCCTTTCTTCGGTGTTTGTACACATCAGGTAATCCTCTGGAGTCGGCTGAAGATATTTCCGTTCGCTCTTTCCTGCCTGAGAATATGTTGTTTTCAGTTCCTTTTTTAATATTGCAGATATTTTTGTTGTATTCATATAAAAAAAGGCAGAAGTGCTCCAAGAGGTCAGATCTCAGTAACTGCCTTTATGTATGGACGAAAGGCCAAAACACGTAGTGAAATCTATGCTTTAAATAAATGCCTCATACGCTAAGGCAAGGCTTAAGCGTGAACCTTGAAACTAGAGAGATGCGGTAACACAGGTGACCTTTTGCAGGTCACGATAAAGGGACTACTTTAAGAACTCTACTTTAAGACACGACAAGAGCAATGAAATGACAACACATACAATCCAGAATACCTACACAGCATAAAATACATTTCAAACAGAAGCAGAATAATATCATGAGATACAAACAGTTTCAATAAAATGCGTAAAGCATCCGATCCGATTTCTTTTTTAGTACATTGTTCCACTTACGAGGGACAGAGACATTAAAAGGCGATGTTCACAGCTCCGTGTTAACACGCTGACACTCAGGGTTAAGACACTTTGGGACCTAATACAGTGTGAAGTGGATTCATAGTAAAGTGGAAATGTAGGAAAGTCCAGCAGTTTTACAGAGAGGAGCTTTATAGATGTAGAAAACGCGAACCGGTCGTGTTCTAAAGGCATCCTCAATAATAAACCGGAGAGCCGAGTGTTATACTGCATCAAGAGGTTTAAGAGCAGCAGAAGAAGAATGCATATAAATGACAGCTTCGTAATCAAAGACGGATGAAAACATCGACTGAGCCAGTTGTATTCTGCATTTCTTGGCAATGCGTTCTTTGTGTTAACAGCTAACAAAACAATGTAAGTTCAGAGATATGCTAAAATATACAGCTAAAAAGCTGTGTTTCGGTTCCATTAGACAAGTCTAGCTAAAGACCAAATTCCTCTACCATGACATAACAGAAAAAATAGTGCCTGAGCCCAAATTGTAAATGTAATCCCAATTATTCCAAACAGGCACATAGTACCTGCAGAATAATAACCGAGTTAAAAAAGTCAAGCGCATCTGTTGCATTTCTTTAAGAACTAGCTTTCAAATGAGCACAGACGGTCCATCTGACTCACCCTGGTGGATTTGTCCAACAGGAACTGGAAGGTGTTGTGTGTCACTTGGGAGGCCTCTAACTCCGTACGACACAGCGCTACCAGGTAGTCTTTCACGTGCTCATAGATTCTCCCGTCCAAAGCCTAGAGGACAGACAGAGAGAAGGACCAACAAGAAAAGATTAAGTCAGTGAAATTTCACAATCTTTAAGCGTGACGAGAGGAAAACCTACTGAAGTCAGAGCTGAAACCCTGGGAATACACCATAGTGGTGTTAACACTTATATCACCTGGTTAGGCCTCTGCAAATATCTGTGTCGGCACCTGTTAACAACAGTCTGCGTTTCCGTGGTGTTCGCAGTTTCCTTTTATGGAGCAGACATTATAGCTGGGCCAAAGGTGTCAAAAGCAGAAATGAGTTGAGAGTTGAGAGGTTTTCGGAACACGCAAACACACCTCTCCACTGGCACGTAGCATTGCTGCCATCGATGAATTCGGTTTCTTTGTAAATACGGTGTGCTGCCATAGGCTTTCAAAAAAATAGAACGGAGGTCTGATGATTTTCACCAGAGCAGAGTGAGGAGAAAAGATGGCGAGGCGAACAGTAAGAAACACAAAAGTGGGGGAGATGGCAGAAAAAACAAGAAAAGATTGAAACCACACGGCTGTTTTTGCTTGATAGCTTACATTCAAAGTTCTGATGTACTGATAGAAAGGTACCTCAATAAAGCATGAAGCCTAAATGAACTGCTTTTACTGGGATAGCGCTGCCAGGCTGCGGGCCGCACTTCCAGACGTACAAGTCAGACAGAGGGAAAGCGAGAGTGAGGCTAAAGGAGACGAGGACAGGTCGTTTGAAAAGGTAACAGCAGCATTAGCGGGCAAAAGCGAAAAGGAAAAGACTGAAAAAATGTGTGCATAAGACACGGGTGTGTGTGTGTTCTTTGGACAGAGTTCTCACAGCTGCAAGGGAAGGTGAAGGGGTTCAGATTCCAATTCAACAAAACAGAGACCGCAAACACACACACTTCAGCTCTCAAATATTCAGGCACGGATACACTCCTTCGGCCACAGTACTTCAAAAAAAGCTCATACTGTCAGAAACCTGCACACACACCACGTGAGCCAGGGTTTTTTTTTTTTTCAGGCCAAGTCTTTTTCCCTTTACAGGCGAACACATAATCACATAGAAAAACATGTTTTTATTTGCACATAAACCCCACAAATGAGGCCTTTACACACACATAACACAGACTTATAAAACAATAGGTTATTGACAAGGAAATTATGTCATTAAGGGTGGGTTGTTGGCCGACTTCTCTCTGCATGTTCCCTCATCATTCTGGTGATTTCCTCCTCCCCCTTTCTTCTCTTCCTTCCCTCCTCTTTTTATCCATTTACGGTAGTGTTGAAATGAAGTGAGTCAGCTTCCAGAAAAAGCCCCGTCCCTGTGCCACGGCCAGTGGGCGTGTGTGTTTGTGCGTGTTCACTTTGAATGACTGCATCGGTCTGAACAATCAGTACGACACAGTGGGGCAGACGGGGCAGCAGAGGTGCAAATGTGTAAAACGGGTTTGTGTCTGGAGGGGGAGAGAGAGGCGCCAGCATCGGCTTCTAACAGCAGAGGGAGACGAGGAGCAGCCTCCTGTCCTCTCACCACGACTGTCGCATTGACAAGGACAGCAGCGCTCCCGTGTAGGATAGAAGTTACTGCTGCAGCCCAGCACAGTTCCCAGTACAGCAACTGTTTTTGAAGTGAAGATTTGATCTAAACAAGCCTTCATCTGGCAAGTCTCCTCATCTATCTTCCTCTGAAAACAATCCTATATCTTCAAAGCCATCTCTCCCACGTTCAATTCGTCATCTCCCTCTGTCTGGTACAAAATTAACGACAGATGACTCGGCTTTGCTTTGGTAAAAAAAAAAGGATCTTCACTTCAGCAGAATTAGCTGTCTGAAGGATTTTCTGGAAGGTGAAATGTAGTATCGTGAATCTCACTTCCTACTAAATCCTGAATATCCTCCCATCGCCACATCTAGTGAATGAACAGCTTGCTCCCCTCTAGCAGTGGCCCTCGTTCTCCTTGTCTGTTTGCATGCACATATTTGTGTACATGCATATTTCCCTGCAGTTCTGTCCTTCTGTCAAAAGGAGCTAGGGATCTATTATTCAGAATGGCCTCTTAGTGTAGATGCTCATGCCGAAGGCAGAGTAAATCAGAATGAGAAGCAGAAACAAGACCGGGAGAAGGAAAGTGCAAACAGAACTTTAAAAGAGAAGGAACAAACATAAAAAATAAAATGAAAAATCGACTTGGCCAGTGGAAAATGGAGAGAGGTACTGAGGGATGCTTTTAAAATTGGGTATGTTAGAAGTGTTCCTTTAGTCATGCGATCAGTCACATAAGCTGCATGTTGGCTATGTCAGAGGTCAACTCGGAGAAGGTGTTTCCGTCTCCTGTAATGCACATTCACGTTCTTATAAAGTGGCAAAAATCACCACAAGTGAGCAGAAAAGCACTTTCGCTAAGTAAGGAAAGCTCAAATGAACCTATTTAAATGCATAGTCTCCAAATGCCCTTAAAAAACAAAGATGGAAACATCATTTCAGCATGACAGAGAGAAAACAGCACCGTCGGGAAACAGAAAAGAAAGACAATGGACTAATTATAGATGGTCGCAGCTACCGCTGGCTTTGTGTAGCCTCAAATTCCAGCATTTTGGTCCTGACTGTTTTGCTCTTTAAAAAATGGCAAACGCTTACTGCATTCACAGATCAAGTACGAAGCAGGATCAGACTCTCGTAGACTACTCTGCCGTCTTATCTTTGCGATGACCTGCTGGCGATTAGAAAGAATGCAGCTTTAAGACGCCTCTACAGTGGCTTCATTTCTCAGTCTGGAAAGCTACGTCCATCTTTTATCGACAGTTTATGATAAAAAGATATAGAATGTAAAGATGCCTCACACTATATGTATATGTGCCACTGTAAATACCCCCCCCCCCCCCCCCCCCCCGGGTAGCACAGTTGAAAAATCATAACTGACTCAGACATGTTGAATTGAAATTAAGATCAAGCTGGTTTGAATGAAAAGCTCGCCTAAAGTCCTTTCATCCCTTTTTCTGGCCTTTCACATTTAGCTCACGGTTGTAAAATTCATGATTTCCTGCCAACCAGTCATCCAGTAGGAGTATAAATCAAGATGGCTAATTGTTCTGCATTTTTCCCCCTTACATAAGCCCCTCTCAGATCAGAAGTCCATAAAACGCTATGACTCCCTTTGAAGACTCAAAACTGTGAAATCGTCACTTTTTCAAGTGCAATATTCCCCTTCCAACTATTCAACTACAAGGGAGTTGAAACTGTGCTTTAACTCAACCTAGAAAATGTTACCCCTCTTTCGGGACTAAAAGAAAGAAAGTGATCCCTCGGGTTATTCTCCAGGCCAGGACTTTGCCCTGTGGCATTAAAACCTTCTGAGACTCCTGCTCTTTAGCCCTGGAAAGGATCCGCCCAGTTTCTCTCACATCACTGTGAATACCTGTATGCAGTGCAGTAGATCTGTGTGGTAGTAGCGGTCATGGTGAGCATTGGCAGCAGCTAGCGTTAGCAAGTAGTCATTCCTGGCCTGTGTCGCTTTAGAATTACAGTCGCTCCTCTTTGCTTTCAACTGAAATGAAAAGAAAACAGGTACAGAGATTATTGCAAAACTCGCAAGAGACTCATGAGTCCTGGTCAATGAACAAAGAGAAATATCCACGTCTGTGTTTGTCTCTTAGCTTTAAAACAGTCCACGTGAAAGCTCTGCCGTGATGACTTTGAGGATGAGGCCCTCTTACCTTTACACTTGCTTTCTGTAAACTAATTCTTGACTGAAAAAGAGCCAGTTTAGACCTGAAAAAAAAAAAAAAAAAAAGCAGATGAAGCAAAGGAGTCAGTCTCGATCAAGTTTCCTTTCTTTAATTTACATATAACAATAACCGCCTTCACATTATTTATTCTAATAAATCAAACTGGGCACCAAGCATTAGACTGAGGTTTGACAGCAGGAAATCTCATTATTGGTCAGATTTCAGATACCTACAATAAAGGCCAACTTGTTTTGTTCTGCTTATATTTGAAAAAAAAGGCCTTGTTTATCACTCCTAACGCCCCCCCATGCACAGCGATGCCAAATGCTTTAGAGGTGTGTGACAATGTCACTGCATGTGTGAGCTCATGTGATGCGCTCCTATTTGAGTTCTTTGCACACCGAGCGCACTCAAAGGCTGGAAGTGTGTGATGCGTCTCCACGTTCACACCGACTCCTTCCTGCGATTTCTCCCCGCTTGTCGGGGATCAATATCTCGCTAGTTTTCTCCTCTAAAACACAAAGAACGGCACGGAGGCGGTGCAATCATTTCTGTAGCTGCGACTTTCTGCTGAGTGAGAGAGAACGGAAAGCGAGTCGACCGGCCAATCGATGGGAGCGCTAACCAGAGCCGGGGGGGGGGGTTTCAATGAAGTGAAAATGTCGCCATAGCTACTCCTGCCTGGGGATGCTGGGAAAACAACACTCAGCAATGGATCAAAATCGGGAGTTAATTGTGAGACTCCCCTACTCATTTGGCTGAGGAAGCCTCCAAAGCGACGAATCATAAAAGACTCACTGTGATCAAATTAAATATCATACATCTCCATCAAGCGAGCTAATATTTCTTTATCTGCATTTTCTTCACCTCGGTCTCTCAGAAGCGTCACAGTCTGCATGTGACTGCTTCTATCATCGTATCTCTCCCTCTGCATTCTCACTCTCTCACTTCTCTGTGTTAGGCGAACCGACTTTGTTTTTCTCGATCCCATTCCCTCAGACAATGCAGACCATATGTTTAGTCGCGGCGTTGTCCTCATTTACATAATCCCCGCTAAAGCGCAACTCACCTGGCCTCTATGTCGGCTTTCTCTCGCACAGCGTGGGCAACCTGTTCGCAGTCGTAGTATTTTTTCTTGGCTTTCGCCAACTCCTTCACTGACTCCTGCAGCTCCGCTTGAATGCCACTCAACTGATCAATGGTCTGCAGTGGGGGGGGGGTAGGTGAGTTGTTAAAGAAAGAGCATAGCAACACGAGTCATCTTAACTCGGTGTGAGCACATGAAACGGGACAAATGTAGACAGGGATAAAGAACAAAGATCGCTCCAGGAAAGGAGGAGCGACTTCCACGGTCCACACATTCACTCACCTTTTTTAGCTGCTGTTCCTTATAGAGTCTGACAGTCTTCGCGGGATCAGATACTTGACTCTTGTAGTTGTCGCATACATTAAGCCTGGACTGGCTCACCTGAACTGTACCCTCCAAGTAGGCCCTCCACACTGCATAAACATTCCTAGGAGGAGAGGAAAAAGGCCGAAAAAAGTGTTTCCGATGCTCTTTAGCGAACACTCTCGAGAGCATTGAGTCAGAAAACCATAGACTGTGCACAAGTGAATTTTAAAATTCCTTTCTTTACTGTGTGGTTGCCACTGTGGTCATTCAAAACTATGTGTGCATGCGAGAGAAAGGGTAAAAAATAAAAAAAAAAAGAACGTGCAGAAATGCAGTAGTTACTGGAGCTTATTTCCAGTTGTCACAGTAACTTGAATTCAACTAGAAGTTTTATATTTCAGTGCCTCTACACCAGTGACTCATAACTGTGCTGCAAGCCATATGTAGGTTTATTTATTCAGATTTTTTTCATTATGTTATTTTGGAGGAGTCCAACAGGGGACAGATTCAGCTTTTCATCTGAACAGAGCAGCTGACGGTGCAGGCAATTTATAGGCTAGATGACACAAGAACACAAAACCAGTGAGCAAAAATAGCTTTAAGCCTCACACTTCACGGAACATGAGAACGCATGTAGACAAACTTACCTATAGTCTGTTCTCTGGTCATCAGGGCTGATTCCAGGCCAGTCCCTCTTTAAGTACTGACTTGCTAACTTCTGCAGAGCCTGAGAGAACGACAGCAGAAATGATGCGCTTAGAAAAAAAAAGGCCGGACCACAGTTGTTTTCTATCACCTGAATCAGTGTCACACCGCTGGAGGTGATCACATTACTACTCCTGTTACATAAAAACATACAATAGGACCCGACAGTGGGTCAAATTGTCGGTACTCTGACATGAGCGTTGTAACGTCACGGTGAGCTTCGTGAGGAACCCAACACATGTCAGACACCACAAGACAAGACGGTCAAGACTGGATCCAGACAGTGTTCCGCGTCATTCCTTTGCCTTACCGAGACTTAACTCCGACTTGGTCGCCTCACAAGAGCGGTCTGAGTAGTCTAATGTATTTCTAGCTCAATTACGAAGCGAAAAACTTTCCATTTTGCACTCAGTAAACGCTCTGAGTCAGCGGCAGTCAATACCCTGTCAGCTCTTGTGTGTACGAGCAGAATCCCAAAGCCTGCGAGCAAGGATAACCTACATCTTCTAGACTGGGTCACTGTGTCAGTGGCGACAGCTCACACACACACACACACACACACACACACTCTGCCCTCGTGTCCCTGTGTGTATGTATGTGTGTACTCATATGTAGGAGAGCAAAATTCTCATTAATAAAACAGTGGTTAACAAACCAGGAGAGCCAGCATAACAAGCAAATCAGGACAAATGGGGCTTAGGGACGGAAAAATACCCGAAACGGCACTCTTTGCTCACGCTTCCACATCTGTTTGTTAATCTGTTCTCAGTTCTCATTTACCAATTTCCTCTCCTCTCTCTCAATCATCAACTCTCCGCTTATCCATCCTTCACTCCCCATCCCTAATTATTCAAATCGCAAAGGCCTATGTTCCACATGTTATACCGCGGTTCCCCTCGCATTAAGTATGAAAACTGAAAACTTTGCAATTATAAAGAGACAACTGGGGTCTAGCCTCCTCTAACGTGGGGCGTGCAACATGTTTCTAAGGTAAGTCATTTGTATCTGAAAGTGAAAGAGGACTCGACTGAGTCAAGGGCATGTGTTCCCGCTGAGTTTTTAAAGGGGAAAACTAGCAAGCAAAACGTAGCCCGACACTTAAAAGAAAAACACTAAGAAGATCCGAAGGGATTTGAATACATTTAGAGGCAGGAAGGACAAGTTTGTGTACGTCCCACAAAGGAGTCCGAGTCACAGGAGACTGGTTTGATGAGGAGTCCTTTACACAGGCTCGAAATACTTTCAATCATTCACAGAAAAACAGATTCACTTTGTTCCCTAAAATGGTCATTTCACACAGGATACCAAGAAGGAAGTTGATGATTATTTTCACATGACATGAAGGCTTTATTTCATGCTTTTTTTTTCTAAATCTTTTTTTATAAAAAGTCTCCAGAAATGTGGTGGGGATAGGTTTTCAAGCTATGAGAGCATTTATGGCATGCTTCCAGAAAATTTCCCTCTCTTGTTTCTCAGCGATAAATATAAAGAAATCCAACACAAAGCCCTACGCAGACAACACAGAATGCCTCAGGTTATAAAACAAAACAGATGCTGGCAAATCTCCTTTTTGTCCGATACGGAAGACAGAGATTGAGACCTCCATAAAAGCAGCAGGAAAGAGTCAGCTGTGAGGCTCACTGTGTGTGAGAATCACTGAAAAGTGACTATTCAAAGCTTTGAAACTCTCCAAATTCATTGGGTTCATACATACACTGAGCGAAAGCTCGGCATTAGCACTCGGTTTGAACCGGTCCCCCCCCCCCATGCTTCCAAACTCCCACGCAGCCATGACTCCTCAGGTCGAAAATAATTAATTATATCTAGAAGAGGTCAAGCATTCCCACTGTTTGGAGGAAATTGTTAACCGATACTCATTGATGTAGGCTACGATGAGAGGCAAAGCACATTAATACACGTGAAAAACAAAGAAACAAACATAAAATAACCTCATGGCACAAAAAAACATGCACTGTGCAACGCATTAGGAAACAGGTTTACTTCGCGAAGAGTCACCCTCTCTGACTGTGACTCAGGGAAGGGTGGAGTAGGTGTGGATGGTGATGATGAAAGTCTCTCTGACTGCGGGGACATCAGTTCGGAAAAAAACACACGGCACAGGGAGGAGAGGAGAGGAGAGGAGAGGAGAGGAGAGGAGAGGAGAGGAGAGGAGAGGAGAGGAGAGGAGAGGAGAGGAGAGGAGAGGAGAGGAGAGGAGAGGAGAGGAGAGGAGAGGAGAGGAGAGGAGAGGAGAGGAGAGGAGGGGAGGGGAGGGGAGGGGAGAGGAGAGGAGAGGAGAGGAGAGGAGAGGAGAGGAGAGGAGAGGAGAGGAGAGGAGAGGAGAGGAGAGGAGAGGAGAGGAGAGGAGAGGAGAGGAGAGGAGAGGAGAGGAGAGGAGAGGAGAGGAGAGGAGAGGAGAGGAGAGGAGAGGAGAGGAGAGGAGAGGGGGTTTATTGACGGGTGAGACTCATGCTCTCAGCTACATAACGGGACGAGTGGTCTGTCCGTCCTGCTCCGAGAAAGACAAAAGCACCTTGTTGGATCTAATTTGTAGCATTGTTACAGCACTTCTGTGAAATGGTGGGGGGGGGCTCCCGCAGACTTTACTGACCAAGGGACAAAGTGCATTCACTTTAACACCTGGAGAGATAAACTGGATCAGTCACATCCAACTTAATGTGGCCATTTAGTTATCAAATTGCTGAACAATTACTCAAATATGAATTCTTATGAAATTATTTGTTATCCTGTTATCGTAGTACTACATGAATAATTCTATAATATATATCTCTATATGTCTAACATATATAATTATATTGTTTTGATAAGGAGCAGCTCTGAGCCTTGGCTGATTGATATGAGAGAGATCAGAGTTTGTCGTAGCGGCGCGCAGGTCAAGATTTTTTAATATCCACACCGAGCCAAATCGGACATGAGAGCCAGTCTATCCCGACCCAACGTGCAAGAATACCTGCCCGTGAACGGTCTGAACCGCCGACCCGATCCGCCTGTCTAATTCCTCATTTCCATTTCATGCAGTGATCTTCCTTCTCTCCCTGTTGTCTTTGTGTTGGCGAACTGTATCAAAAACAGGCTTCTCTGCAGTTCGGTAATGCAGAGCATTGACAGCAGGTCAGCCGGTGCAGCATCAGTATATTGAAATGCCCATTTTAAGCAATAATGTTAATGCCTTGAGACACTTACTGTCATGATTGTGCATACTAATCTGATTAACTATCATTTATAGTGACAGAGTTGCGCTTTGCCTACTCTGTCTTGTCTTTCTGAAAGCAGCATCCACTTGTCACACCACATTGTTGTCGGTTTTGAATAAATTTTTTTCACAGCAAGGCTCCCTCCCAACTCCTGGCATAACTGTTTCATTATTAGATTCATTTCAAATAGCTGGTCCCACAGAGACACTAGCTATCCGGTTTGTACTGGATTTGGTCCATCTGGACATCTGGGATGGTAACCAGGGTGACCTCTGTCACTGATGAAGCAAATGGTTCAAATTCGGGTTTTTTTTTTGTGTGTCCAATCATCCCTTTCCAAAACTCACTATCTAAAATTCCCACTTATGACCGGCCAGCCGTCTCCTGTTTTGGATGCTTTTAATGTTTTCAATTCAACGTTTTTGTCCCGCATTTCCAGTCAGAAAAATCGTCTTTACAGACTTACACAACAGCCAACACCAAAGTGTTTTAAAGCTAAATGACACATTCTCAATAAAGTCCAGTTTTCAGTTTGTAGACATGAATGAATCAGTCAAATTATCAGTTGTACCGTAGTGGCTATAAGTCAATCTTAGAGTCTTAATCTTTTCATAAAACCTGGTGAGTGGATTTTGACCCTCATCTCTTTCACTGCTATTGTCTTCAGTAGAAATTCTTCCCAGCCAACATGTCAATTATTGTAATACAAATATAAATATGGCGACCTATCATCCTTTTATCTATTCTTTTTAATCCACAAAGTATCCCCGCAGAATCCTCCGAAACATCACGGGAGCACGGCTGTCTCTCCGCGTCGCCACCCTCAGTAAAAACATCCTTGACTTCCGTGTTCTGGCTCCAAACCGCACTGGAGCGATCGTACAACTTATGATGGCAAGTTGGTGTCTAAGCAGAAGCTAAATCAGAAAAAAACAGGGCAAAGTCTGACTGGTGAGAAGCACACTGAGTTACAGCTTGGAACAGCTTCACTGTTCACCAACTTCAGGGGATTTTTGCCCCCTCCAAAAAAAACAAACCTTACTTTTTTGCGTCCCCTGCTTTCATATCAAGCCCATCTGCTGCTTATTCTCTCCACGCGTTTCCTCGACTTTCTCCAGCCGCGTGGTCATCTTTCCAGCATTTTTCCCCCTTGCCCAGGCTCCCCCCTCCACACCACATCTCATCCCTCCATCCTCCTTTCTCTGCTGTCATCGCCTGGCATCCACCTGGAAAGCACGTTGCCATAGCAACCCCTCAGCCCTTCCTATGTGGTCTGGGTGAGGTGGAACTGATCTCTTTCGTTTTTCTTTTTTTTTTTGACAAACACACACACACACGGCAAAACTCATACACATTCACACACATCCTGTTTTTGTAATCATGATGGCGAACAGGGTGCCCAGACAGCAGGATATCCTGAGGAGACCAGTGTGTGTGTGTGTGAGAGAGAGAGAGAGAGAAAGACAGGTTGACAGACAAAGGTAAAGTGAACGGAAGAGAAGGAAAGGCTGAATGTTATGAATTTTCAGCAAGTCGCTTGGTGAGCCAAACTGAACATCCTGTAATTATTTTCACCATTGTAATATATGTGAGTCCATTTATGGGTTCACATTACTTCATCTTTCAAATTTAAGGGTACGTCCACGGGACAGACGACAATTACTGGTGCAAATACGATGATGTAATTGTTGCTCAGTGGCCTGAAAGATAACTGGCTGAGCACATGTTCGCTGCTGTTCCTTCTCTCACCGCATCCACTTTGTACAGACAGCTTATTTTTCTGCCTACAAAACAGCAAGCAGAGCAGACTTCACATCATGTCGTACTTCAAAGGGCACAGAGGTCATAACATTTTGTGCTTAAATTCATTAGTGAGCGGCGGGACAGCTTCTCTGCCTCATTCGCAAACTTTTCGTGCACATCCTGACAAACAACTCTGCAGTCACCTTGATATTTTTGCCTTTTTCTTAAGCTCACTGTGTTTTTTTTTTTTGTTTTCTTTCCTGTCTACAGCTCAGTCCCTTTCACACACTCTCTCTCTGCTGCCTCGTTCTGATTTCTTCCTGCTTGTGAATTTGCCTTCCAACCCCCTCACTTTCTCAACTTTCTCATAAATCAATATACTTGATATTCACTCGCATCTCTCCCTGTCTGCATTTTTCTTCGCCTACGGTCCTGCAGTGTGTGTTGGGCTTACATTACCTCTGATATCTACACCTGTAGAGAGCTGAAGTAAAGTCAGAGATGTGGGAGAGGAGTGTGTGAATGGAAGAGGAGCGGGAAAGAGTGAAGAGTTGGTCAAAATGAGCTGTTTCTGTTTAACGTGGCAGAAGACAACACCGGCATCTTGTACAGGCGCACTGTGTGTGAGGATGATGTGTATGTTTATGGGTGAAAGGCTACAGTAAGATTAAAGAGAACTTGTCACATTTTGTCCTTGCTGTCTGGCTTGTTGTTCGGTCTTTTTTTTCTTCCTCTTAGCCTGATAATCAATGTAGCTTTTATTCTAGTCTGACTCAGAGGTAGTAGCTCGCTTTTACTGGGTGGGCAAAATCTGTACTGATGGAGAGAGACAGAGAGAGATCACCGTGATTTTGGATCAGCAAGGTCTTTATTTCCGCACCCCGAGGCGGTAAGCGAAGTGTGCTTTTCAGTAACCGCTAACACATAACCTGGACCTATCTAGACGCTTTTAACGCTATTAATAAACGATCCAATCACCTTTGTTTGCATGTGCGTTGCAGCTGCAGATTCTACTCTGCTGCTTCCCTTCTGAGGCTCCCATTTCAAAACATCAGGTTAGCAACAGGGCCACTTTTTTTTTTTTTTTTAAAGGGAAATGCATGGCTGGAAACAGTTCATCGTAAGGAGCCAGCTCTCCACACTCTTTCAAATATGGCTTCACTGCATTTGAAGATCTTTCATTTTTGGTATCCCTCTATCAAATTCAAAGTGGAATAAATGGGTGATTAATGGTGATGAAAATCTTTAATTGCTTAGCAGATACAAACAGACTGCATTATATGTTTGGGGAAAAATGGATGAAATGATTGGGAGATATGATGAATGTTTGCAGCTTGCCTCATAAGCCCTATAATCTGTGACTGGTGATATATTTTTCGAATGCGCTTGTGTGATTTGCGCATGGAGGGCAGGAGAGTCCCCACTTTTCCATACAGCACTTTTAGAGAATTAAATCATGGAGGAGCTTATTATAAAAAAAAGAACATAAAATCACCAATAGCTGGGTTTCAGTCACGTGATTATGATGACGCACGAAGGTGGCGCGAGTGCAGATGGAGGGCAGGAAGTAAAAATGGAGAATACGTCTATAGAGGAAAGTGTTGCAGAGAGTCCGTATTGTACGGATTTAGAGCCAAAGATACAAAATTAATCAACAAATATCTCATGAAGATGAGTGACTTTTCGACAGAACCTAAAGATTTGCCGACAATCGAGGCTGTTGACATCACAAACTGTCTGGTCCTTCAGACATCCTACTACACCAAGCAGCAGATGAAAGCATATAAGTCTGGAGGCATATCATTTTTTTGTCAGCGGGTGGGTCCACAAACTGGGTACCAAACGGCTCCACGATGATTATCGTTTAGTCTTCGCCAGGGTGAGTGTTTATTCTTATATGGTTTTATGTGTTAAGATGCTAGCAGTAGCGGCTATAATGTTAACAAACATTCAACACATCTTACAGGCGTTAGTCTGTTTCATAAAAGAATGAAACATACAAGTCTAAAGACTCAACAACACCAAAAGCGCTAGGGCAGCCTAAAAAGTCCCAATGAAGTCCATATTAGACTACCAGTAACTTCATTACTAAGTAAATGAGCATTTAACGACAAACTAATGCTATATAAACACGGCCACAAAAAACAAGTTAGCGAGCTAACATACCTCTGACGAAATGATCGCTGCATAAACCATGAACAGTCTCTGCTCCTCCCGAACGCAGACATAGGTTTAAAATCCACTTTTTACGGTGTTGTTCTGTGAGCTTTTTACATTTCTCACCTTTATGAACGACTCTAAAAAAAAACCTTTCCCTTTTCTCAGTTAGAATGAGTAGAGCAACCGTAAACCACACAAAACAAGGATTTTTTCAGACAGCAGACCCTCATTTCACTTCCTGCCCTCCATCTGCATTTCCCGCTCTCGCGATGCAGCAATGTGACGTCACGTCAAACCCAGCAATTAGTGACTTTCCAATCACCCCACCATACTCCACGTTTAGCACAATAGTGGTGATGGAAAGTAAGTGAATGAGTTTCTGTTACATAGGCTGCATAAAGAAATGTGAGAGGAACACAGACAGGGAAAGGGAAGGGAGAAAAGACGGTAAAGAGAGGAGAAAACGTAATGTAGAAGATACGAGAGAAAAATAACTCCCGAGTGTCTTCCATTTGCACTTCATCTTCAGTGTAGTTTCTCCAATGTGATGCACACACTGAACCTTAGACTTCTCAGAACTCACAATGTATTCACAGGTCTTACATAACCCGAAATCCTCCATCATGTTAAATCTAATGAACATGTCACAGTGCATTATGGGTGCTCGGAGGAACGCAGACACACAGCGGCAGCCACAGCAGGCAGGCCTTTTTGGGCAGTACAGTCGAGTGTGACCCCAGCCTAAAACTATTCCAGTAATGTTGATCGTGGGAGGGGAACATGAGACAAACAGCAAACACACTCTCCTGCGAGCACACAAACACTTACACACACAAAAGACACGGAGCTTTTGATTGGCGGCTGGTAATTGTGGCTGACTCCCTGGGGGGGGGTTGCCTGGTTTGACATACTGAAAGGACAAAGGTTAAATGACAGCGTCTTCACTTTCTCTGGCACTCCGTTGTCCTCCCACACCAGTGCTCTGGCCTATTTCTCAGGCTCTATTTTGTTAAATCAGTATGTAATTGTCTTTCCCTGCCTCTATAAATGTCCCTTAAAGCTTCCCCCGCCTGGTCTGCTGGAACAAGTGATTGGCTCGATTTTTCTGAGTAACTGCCAGTAGTCGGCTACCTTGAGTGTCTAATGGCAAGAGAGACAAAAGCCAAGGGCAGACTTGCTGGAGTAAACTCCCATTGTCCATGATAAAAGAAGCAGACAATTGATTCCTTTTTTCGTTTTTTTTTTTTGGTTCTCTAAACTAAATCTTTTCTCATTAATCACGTATTTACTAAGGAAAATCCACCGTGCTCAGAGATACCCACGCACACACATACACACACACCTACAATTAGGAGGGGTTCCATTGTCCTACTGATTAGAGGGCTTGTTGCTAGGCAGCATCTTTTTCTAAGGTGAACTAGACAGCGCTGACATAGAATAGCGAGAGACGGCACACAGGCGAGACTAAATGAGGAGAGGGGAAGATAATGAGCGTCTGAAACCTGGCGGGATGACCACAGGAAACTTAATTTAAACCGCGTGTAAATATAGACACACACATGTACAGAAACAAGCACATTCCTCTTCTCCTCTCCCCACACTTCTCTCCTGTGTGTATGTCACAATATCACAGCTACAAAACAAGTGTTATTTGAATAACTTTATCAGCTGTAAGACACACAATGCTTTCCACTAATCCAACAAACCGGTGTCGTGTTTGAATTGCCTCTCTGGTGCTTTTCTGTAACATATTGCGATGGGAGTTAGTAACATGCTTCTATGTGTGGCTTTCGACAGGACATAGGTGTCAGATAGGCAGTCGCATTAACGGACAGATCACATGATGGAGGTGATCCTTTTCGCTTATGAGCTGCCGTTCGGAGGACTCCGACGGATTGCATTGTTTGGGCTGTTAAAACTTTTCTCCTCCACGGTTTTCCCCGCATTAATTAGCTGTAGCACTGAGTCGTTTTCTCACCGCGTCTGAGCCAAAATCAACAAGTGTTCGAGCTGCTGCTGAGGCTTTCACACTCTCTGTGATTGCATATCAATATTTTCAACTGCTCTCATCCACCACGTTTGCATGTCTGTGAGCTTGATATGAATTCCCATGGCTACTGTAAAGCTGTAGCTCTCTGAGGGCTTTCAGAGTTTCGCGTGGCGCTGCAGCCCCTCGTCTGACGAAAACACAGGTGACGTGACGGCGGAGATCGCGTCCTCACATTAAGCCAATGATCGCAATTGGCTCAGGTGATACCTGCAGTGTAGAGCAATTCAGCCATTTAGGAGTGTAAGGATTTACTTTCAAGAATCTCAAACATGTCAAAAAGCGATCGTTTCTGCAAATTACATCAAGCCATCGCTTTGCTCTGCTTGATGGTCACACTGCTAAGAATTTTTAAGGCAGTTGGATGTTTTTGAGATGAACCAATTACTTTGAGACAATAGAGATATCTTCACTCGATTTAAAGTGTAATCTTGTGCAAATGGTAAATATTGCATGTGCACTGTGGCCCTTTTTGTTGCTGAATGAGGCCTGTGGATACCAGCGTCATGATAACTGCCATATTTTGCGCACTATAAGGCTCACCTGATTATAAAGCGCAGCCTCAATTATGGGGTCCATTTCTGTACTAAACCCATACATAAGGCGCACCTGATTATAAGGCGTACGTATTACCTAATGTTCTCTGATTGGTTTATCGCTGCCAGCACACGTAGTGCATGTATTAGATCGCAAAGCGAGCGACAGAAGTGGCCAGTTGCCATTCATTTCCAATGTACAAGAGCGAAGAGGCAAAAGTGAACGAGCGGCGCGAAGGGAGAGCGGTGCGTGATGCGGAGGGGGATTAATGCCCCGATGAATGCTCGGCGCTCCCCGAGGTAAATTCAAAATGGCGGTATCCGTTACAGATTTTGGAATTATATATTATATGGCGCACGGCCGTTTTTTGTGAAAAAAAAAACGCTTTTAGGTGCGCCTTGTGGTACGGAAAATACGGTACATGCTGTCTAGAAATGGCTTTTGCAACCTGGTTGTTAACCTAAAGATCTGCGTGATAACTGAAGCACTTGCAACTAGGGTTTCAGGGTGCCATTGCATTGAAATGGACTTCCTGGATATTATTTCAGCAGTACCTGCCAGGGATCACTCTCCAGGGATCACTCCCGTCAACATACTCTCAATCACAGCTCAGTTATTCATCCAGCTACTTTGCGCTTGCTCTTTCTTATGCTTTTCTTCTTCTGTTAAAGGCAAACTACATGATGGAGAAATCCCAAATGTTCGAGTCAGAGTAATACCTGCCTAAATTACAGCATAATTACACTGAAATTACAAAGTGGAAAAAATAAACCCCAAAAATGTGTTCATGGTGAATTTTAAGCGTTATCTTGATCAATTTCTCAGTGGCGTGTAAAAAAATGTTTCTGAATGTCTGACTGAAATCTTGAGATATACTAAGACAGAGTAGCATTGTAAAGCTGTCTAAGCAGGTATCGCTTCCAAAGCTGTCAAGTCAACTGAGACTACTGAGATAACATAGGATTGCTTGCTTTGTAGATTTGCTGGTGGCAGTGCTACAAAGCAGTATACAAAACACTGCTGGATAGACATTGCTGATCGTGGCTTATGCACATGAACTGCAAAAGACAGAGGGACTGAGAAACAGTGACACATCTGTAGGTAACGAAGCAGGAATAAGGGAAGTGAAACCGAATGTGGTCTGCAGCAGATGTGCGAGGGTTTGCGAGTTTTTACTCATCTGACGACTCAGTTCAAGAGAAAGCAGAGGGCCTTGTTTCAGAACGCTTTTGACGAAAGCTGACTGCAAATAGGACATACTTCCTTTCTAATTGTTTCTCCATAATATCTTTCGAAGGTGGGTGAATCAAAAGCATTATCTTCGGAGGGATGTTCCAAGTTGTACGCATACAAACATGCACTAACAGGGACAGAAACATAACTTTATGTGCTTCAGAGCATATATTTAGGTCACAATTAAGTCAAAAACTCAGAATATCAGACAGCCCTGGCATTTTACTTCGAGCCCCGTCTGTCTGAAGTTGTGACATCCAGTGAGCCGGAAAACGTCCATCACTCTTCCGGGTTATCCAGCCTCCTTTCTCTGTATCTGAGTTTTCATTTCAGATGCTGCATGCACCTCCGGCATGGTACTTGCTCTTTGTTATTAAAACCAAATCTCATCAGAAGTTATTACATTTTTTTTTAACCCGAGAAACAAATGAGCTGACATTGCTCAACCAGCGCTTTGTTTGTTGTTTTATATCCTGGCAAGGACACCATTGACTATTTTTACCAGTCAGACGTTAGAAAATTGTCCTTTTGTCACTGATTGGGCCATCAGTACAGCACCAGTAACAATCTTTTTTAAAAAAAACGATGAAATATCGGGCATTAAAGCAGGAGTTCCTACTGTTAGTCAATTAAACCTTTCACCAAACACAGAGGAATGGAGCGACATGAAATATATGATGGAGGAAATTATAGCGTGATTTTCACTGGTGGTTTTAACTGGCCAACAGCCATAATGCTCTGCAGTGTGTCCTCCAACATCTTGGGCCAGTTTTACTCATGACTGAGTTCTCTCATATTGTAATAATGTGCTCCAATGCTTATGTAGGACTACAGATCTCAGAAGAGGCAGACCATGAGGAAGAGAGGGGTGGAGGGCAGTCCTGTGGGTTCCTTCACACCCTAAAATGATCGGCTGGAATACAGGTGTATAATAATGGACTAAATAAAGTGTGCAGTGTCTTTAAGGGGAAAAAACAGTGCAGACTATAAAGCAAATACAGAGATTTGCTGGGAGACAAGTCATACGTGTTAGACAGTAGTTACTTAAAACATGTTCCATGGTAGAGAACTTTTACAGACTTGTGAAGTTGGGCTGTTAAACTGTTTTTCATGAATTGGTCGGGATCACAAATGCATTACAATAGCACCATCTGCGTGTGTTTGCCTCTGACAGGCGACAAGCGACCTGGCTGTTCTGCTTTCAGACAAATCACCGAAATACGTCTGCCTTGGATGCCGAAATCTGCTGAACCCGTTGACTTGAATGACAGGGAAACACGGAGAAGAGGGAGAACTAGATAGATTTTGTGAACGGTTATGCTGAAACGCACCGCCAATGCAGACCTGGCAGCATTGGCAGCACTTCATCGCCCTCGGCAGGCTCGGACTTACCATGAGCACCTAAGTTTCACAAGTTGACCACGATTGCACCTTTTGGTGCTCTCCCACTACATGGTACCATACGTTTGGTTTTCAAAGAAGCAACGCCAAACGCTGATTGCATCGTACTTCCTTGCTCCATAAAGTCATTTGAAAGTTAAGCAGGCAGTGGGTTGCATATTGTGTTCAGTGCTAATGAAAGGTTTATTAACCGCATGGATGGATTTACAGATCAATCCTTGTCCCTCCACTGAACATTGCTGAGCTCTGTAACACTGAGCCATTACGATCACTTCCCAAAACATATTCAAACCCCTTCTTGACTAAAACGCCTGCTGCAAACGGCCACCCCATGCTCCTCTTTGCTCGTCATTTTTAAGTCACTGTGGATTACAGCGTCTGCTAAATCCATGTAAAGTAATTAACACCCACACACAGCGCAGTGTCTCCACAGCTTCGTACACGATGCCATGATAAACGGCTGATCCTGCCGGCAGTGAGGGGACACTGACTGGAATGAAGAAAAGAACACGGCAAAGCCACGCTGAGTCGAACCACGCTGTACCGTGTCATACCATGTGCTGGAAAAAACGCCATTAGTCCACAGCTGGAAGGTGACCATAATAACTAATATCAAGTAATGCTATCCTGCGTTTGGGACTTCACATCTAATCAGTTTGCTTTGCTTAAAATGAACTCCGTTGGCCCCTAAGTTTCATTTTCCTGTTATTTTGATTTTTTTTTTTTACTTGGTGATCGTTTTAATCATTCACGCTTGGCTGAGTGGTTAATAGTGTCAATATGTAGCAAACTCAAAACAAAGATTCATTTCTGCTTTTCTCAGGCTTTAAGTTGCATCATTTCAAGTGAACTAGAACAACATTTGCACATTTGGTATCAAGAAGCTGTGATGCGGCTGCAGCTGGATATTGATATCTTTCCAGTCTTCATTTTCAGATGCTGTTAGCTTGGTTTGCCATCTTCTGACAGCGGTCTACTGCAAGTAAGACACTAACTACTAATGCATACACGTACGGTAAATGCTTCACTGTGGCTGTTGGACAGCTCTTGTTTTCCACTTAGAATGTTTCCACACAGCAGATATATTCACAAGCTTCAGCAGAAAATCTTTAGAGAAGCCTTAAAAAAGGGACGTAAGAAGCTGCCAAGTACTCAGTAACCCCAATACAATCAAACGTCTTCATGATCAGGATTGTCACACTTCAGTTTGGATGGGTTCCATTGCTGGATGTTGAGAGGTATTTGTATTTTCAAGAGAAACACATTAAGCAACCAATCTATCGCACTACGGCTGAATCACAAAAGTGACAAACAAGCAGAGACGAAGAATCTATACAACACTGGCCGGCCAGTCTTACTTGTGCGTAGTCCCGCTCCAACTGTCCCTTCTTCAGACTGTAGCTCCTGCGAAGAGAAAGACGGGATTGTTTAAGTGTCTACAGGGAGGTGAAAAACCCTACAGACACATTCTGATCATTCATACAGGCACAGAACACATCACACGCAGTACATCTGATCACAAAGAACACGGAAAAATAGCAATCTGGTGTTTTTTTTTTATTGTAATGAATAAAAATGTTGCAAAACACATTTAGCCTCCGTAGACATCCCAGGAGAAGCTTTGGGTATCGCAACGTTGTACATGGAACGAATTACCATTGTTTACACGTTGCTCAACAGCGCTTCCCATAAACGTTTGCGCCACTTCTGACCCACAATAAAAGCACAAACTCCCACCAACTGTTCTTATGTCACCCGACGTCCTGGCAGCAGAGACAGTGAAAGCTCTTATCACGGCTCAGGAATGTGCAGAATGAAAAACGACACCCAAAGCCCGCGATTGAGCAGACAGATATAAATATACTGGCCATAAAGATGAATGAACACAGCAGCGTGTAAAGTAGAGATGACGCGGTGCGAAACATCTTTCCCTTCATACTCCCTCGAGTCAGCCAATGTACACGTATATATATATATATATATAGAAATGTATCTATATATAAAAGATACAAAGTCATGCTCACATCATACACCCTCTCGAGCTGAAACTACTAGAAAAAATCCCTGCCACAGATTACTCAGTTATGACAACATCGGCAAAGGACTTGAACGCATGATCACTTCCCACTCCAGGTCCTTTTCACTCGCAGGCTTCGTTAAATGTGTGGAAACCATTCCTGTGTGGATGTTTGGAAACCATCCCCAAACCTTCTGAAGACTAAATCAAATCCTCAGTTCAGAGGATGTATTCCATACTCAGGTCAAATCTACATTTTCTTCTTTGTTTGCGTGTTTATTCTCATTCAGCATCTATTTTGGCCAATCCAAAGTCTGCAAAGTTGGAAACACACCTTTTGATAGAGAAGATTCCCATCGCTTGGAATTATGGCTGAGCGATATGGCAAAAAAATATTATCACAATATTGTTTTCTATATTGACTGATATTTCAAGAGGATACTCTGATAACTGAGAGCCATGTAAATCTAATCACAATCTAATTTTTCAGATCGTTTTTTAATCACCCAGCCCTACTTGGGACCTAGCACCTTGTACATATGTGAGGAACTTGGTTTATGTTCATCGTTAGCTTGGCAGCATGGCACAGCTGAGGCCTTGGTAGTTTTCATTCACTTGCATGGTGGGTTGTGTAACTTTGTTTCACCACACGCTGACCTGCTGGTGTACTGGTGGGATTCGAATCCCAGGATCTCCTGTTAACTGGACGGGCACTTTGAACAACTAAGCCACGGTACCATAAAATCCAGTACTTATAAGTCCAGTTAACATTCATGGCAAAGAACTACATTAATCAAATTACACTAAAATGACTGATTTCCCTGTAAGATAGCATTTAATAAATAACACATCCAATAAGGTGTGGTTTGATTATCACTTTAGGCTCCTCGGGCAGATCAGTCATAACAAATGTGATCACACTTCAATGATACAGTCCAATTCAAGCCAATTAGAGTCCAATTCACTGTAATCATAATCCATTCAGGTCCAGAAACATATACAAACACCACTTTGATCGATTGACTCAGCTGCATTCAGTCCCAAAAATGAGTCCTCATTGGAAGCAATAGGACACGGGAGCAATGCTTTGTGTTTCAGGTTTAACTGGACCTGCAGAAGACTTTAAGAATAACTGAAACTAAAGAGAGCTTCAGGGGATCATTTCAGCCCGAAAAAATTGGAGATTATTCAGAACCTTTGGTGTCGGGCTTTCAGCACTGGCCAATTTTAATTGGCGAGAGACGTTTCCACCATATTATTTCTGCTTTTCTGTTTCAGTCATCGCAAGTTTATTACCCACAATAGCTCATGAAATCTTTCAATATTAATAACTTTAACAAGAAGTTAATATCTGTTTTCTAGAAGTTATCTTCAAAGGCACGAATAAAAACACCCACAACCTTTTATCATTGTCAGAATATATTCTGAGTGAGTAATGCTGAGGTGCACTTCCTGGAACAAGCAACATATTTTACTCATTAACTTTCTCTTTTTGTCCTTTCACATAGAGACACGAGGAGCTCACTGGAATCTCCCTTTTCAAGCACCGGTTTCAGGGCTTGTTAAGAAAGTTTGGACAAGGATTCTTAAAAGAAAGATTTCCCATGGATGTGGATTAAGAAGAAAACAATAATTAGAAGACTTGGCAGACTTGTATTTCTGGCTGAAAATCTGAATATAAATTGGGGACAAAGTGAGATAAAAGGCAAAAAAGGATTCCTCGTTCTCTGTATCAGCTGACGAACTTGTTTTTCTGAAGCTACACAAAAAGAAAGGATGCTGACACACACACTTAAAATATCCATCACATCTACAGTACTTATAAAGCAGATACTTGGATTAAAGAATGAAACGACTTCAGGTTACATTTGTGGATGCAGGCGTGGACTGTTTTAGGTGAAAGTGTTTTTTCCAAAGTACTCTGAAGCGGATGTGGCTATGTCGTTCATTTTCAAGATATTATGAGCTGCAGATTTTAAGAAGAACCGTGTGTAAGTGATTGTCTCACACCTTCTTCATCTGTGGTGCTGCATTTTATCACGACGTCAAGACTCCAAACCCATACACACTGTATTCCAGCAGCCAGTTAACAACTACAGGGAACAAAAATAGGGACTAGAAACAGTCGAAGAAGACACAGAGAAGAAGTCAACACAGAACTGTAAGCAGAGACAACATAATTACTGCTGATTCTCTCTATACTAATTACAGCCCAAACATATAGTGCAGCGTTTCTTGTCAAAGCTTTCCATTGACAGTGGTAAAGCTGCTGCGTTCCACCTATTTTTACAAAGAGAGATTGTTTAAGATTTCTACAATCAATGGCTAAAGGAGGCATCAGAAGATTATTAACAGAAATAGCATCCTTTAAATCTTACAAATAAAGAATGATACAAAGTGGTACTGCCTGATATTACTGATCTACTGGGGAAGGCTGCCCCTTGTGTTTAGAGCTCAACTCCACCCCCGTACTCACAGTTGAAATACGACCCCTCAATACCACAGACTTGTCCACCCAAAGCCTTCAGCAGTGTGTGTGTAATGCAAACTCCACAAACAGGGCACTTATTAGGCCTTGTTGGTGCAGTAGGCAGCACGTCAGCCTCATAATTTGAAGGTTGTGAGCTCAAGCCTCACACGGGGCACATCTCTGTCACCACATCAGAACCTTGGATAGTAATGTTGTAGTTGGCATAACACAGACTTTAGGATTTTATCAAATTTATCCAAAAGATTCCCTTAAGCAGGATCAAACCACAAGGGCCAGCCTTAACTCCTGGCCTACATAAAGAGCTTTAAGGACCTACAGTTCTGTCACTGCTTCGCCATTTACTACGGTAATTTCCATTTAGTTTAGCAATCAAATTTCCCTGATAAAAGATGCAGCTGTCTAATGATTGGACCAACTATCAGATGTTTGACAAGCACTTTGATCAGCTGAGTTGCATTACCTCCAGAAGATGTTATTGTAAAAAGAAAATCAGCTAAACTACTATACTATGACGAGCATAGTAGTATTAACCTATTACATACCTAGCTAGATAAATATCTTCCTTATCTTAATGGTAGCATATGTCTCTCTAAAGTTTCAATATATGCCTGTCCAAATACGTTTTTTTGGGTCTTAACACCTTTATTTCTCTGACAAACCCCTCTATGAAGTACAATTAGGATTTGAGACTTTTATGTGCTTTCAGGAAATGGTGTGAGAATTTCTCCAAGACATAAATGACAAATATAAACATCAAGAGATCCACATTCTCTTGATACACAAATGTTTCAAGGATCCTGGTCAAAAGCAGTCTTTAGAAAAGGCACTGCTGGGATTTGAACCCAGTTTACTGGACAGGTGCTTTAACCAACTAAGCCACAGCGCCTGATAGTATGTTAACGGTTAACCATAAAACCTCCAATCTAAAAAGACATAGTGATGGGCAATTCCCAAACCTAAGCCTTGAAAACAGCAGTTCAGACAAATCCGCAATGTCACAGACATATCAAGTATCTACATCTAAAATGACTCAGGAGTTTAGTTTGCATACGCTCACAGCGAATCTCAAATCTAATCTGCTGCTACAGCAACAGGAGACATCTCGCCCTCCTCCCATGCTGCCTCACCTGCACCTCGTGACCTTTTCATCCACAACACAGTCAAGCTCCTTGTTGAAGCCAACAGCGACCGGTACTCTGCGCCCTCTGTCTCTCACTCCAGGAGCGAAGATAACGGCGTGTCAGTTATGGTCAGCGGTGCAAGGCAGTGAGAAATATGCCAGATCTCAGCCTGTCCGCTATTGGGCTTCAGCTCTGGAAGCTGGGGCCTAACAATGCCAGCAAGCTCATATCAATCAAACCTGTCTCTCTATATGTCACTGAGAGATTTCTTCAACAGCAGTGGGAACTCATAGCCTTGAACAGAGCGGGAAAGCAGGAGCATCAAGCATGTCCTCAGCAGGACAGAAGTCATTCTGTCTTGCAGTAATTCCCCCTGCTCTGCACTGCTGCCTATGTTGACTGAAAATAATCAAACGATCCCTCTATAAATGTGAATTCAATATATCCTGAGTCGTAAATTTACAGGATTTGGTCTAATTGCTGCAGTAACTGTATTCTTATCTAGTAGTGGGGCGCTTCTGAAACACAGAAGTCAACTCCAGCACATAGACACACACTGGCAAACACACAGCCTCAATCTGAGGACAAGTCTAGGCTTTTCATGCTGCCATGGTTACGTTCAGCAGGAACATCACACGTAAACATGGACACTCAATTATCGGCACCTATTTTGCATGTTCTCGTGACTACATGCATTTCTTGCTACAGGGGAAAAAAAGGCTTTTCAGAGTAAAGTCTTAACCCCCACAGACTTCCATCTCTCCTCCCTAATCGTGTCTTTCCTCTTTAGCTTTTTTGCACTCAGCTCTTTCTTCACTACTCCCTCTGTCCTCCCTCCTCTCTTTTTAAACCACTCTGCCTGCCCATCATGGGTGCGTGATTGTAACTGTATAGTGCATGAGTCAGAGAGCAATGTCAGCGTCAGCTGTGCGCGGAGAGGAAAGGAAAGGGAGAAAGAAAACGCGCAGACTTGCAGGCAAGCGTGCATCTGACAGGAAACGCTTAAGTGCTTAAGTGTGGACATTAAGTGTATGTGCTGTATGTGCGTGTGTGTTTGTGGGGGGTGTGGCTGTGTATGGGTCAAAGGGGGCGATAAGCTAAAAGAAGGGGAAATAAGAGAGAGGAAATAATCAAACATGGGGAAACAGCTGAGATCAGTGGTTAACGGGACAGAGACTGAGATCACAGACGGCAATAGAAGCAGAGAAGGGTGGTCATGTTTTCACACTGCATGATCACCACAAGGCATAACAGAGCAGATCCCCTGCAGTTCTTCTAATCCAACACCGACAGGCCCTTGGACTGAAACACACTCAAGGATTTATCTCGTTTTAGTGGCACATCAGTACATTATCACTGATAAAAAAGCAGTAAAACGACTAGAGTGAATGTTACCAGTGAAACCAGAATTTCCACAGCAAGTTAATTCCTCACCAGGTTGGGTCGACAGTATTAAAGGCATCTGTTTTATGCAAACACACCCCGCAAGCTCTATTCCAACACCAACTCTACTAAGAGTTGTGGAAAGCTCTAACTACAAGAAGATCTACTAAGGCAGACAAAGACAGTGCAGAGATAACAGCGTTAGAGTATTGCTGAACGTTCATTTCACTCATATTCCGTCACCTAGTCAAGAGGGAAAAGAAGACGTTATTGGAGGATCTTTATCGTGGCGTAACAAAATCAGAAAAAGATAAAAGAGGGAACAAGAGAAACTAAAGGCCCGATCGGCTTTGGCTGCTGAAGCATAACATGTCAGGCAGATCTCTGCGGAGTCATGAGACTTGCTCATCCTAAAAAGCAATTTTCAGTTAAAGCTGATAGACGTCACTTTATAACAGTTCGGGATCATTTGAAGTGCAACACTCGGATCTGGTGTCAAATAAAGCCTTTTACACTATAGAGCTGCTTAGAATCCTGCCAAAGTTAATCAGTCACAGAGAATTCTATCTATCCCCGTTAGGTCTAAAGCGAACTGGGAATTGTGTTTATGTTGGTAAGGAATAAGACCAAGTATAATATCACCATCAAATATATAAGTACTGGAGCAAAGTATCTCTGTTGCTTAGAACGTGATGTTTTGCTACGAGACACGTGGAATTTATTTTGCAATACTGCAGTTTCACTAAAACACAAATGCTTTCCTATAGGTACCGTATACAATTGGGCCTTTCACATTTAAATCTATGCTTCCACCTTAAACCAAACAGTAACAAACATGTCACCTTTGTGTTATTCCGGCCATATCACCAGGAAGGCCTGAATTACCGTTTATGAGCTTTTGTCATTTAGAATAACCTCTGAGGTTGTCTGTGGTGTCATTTGGCCAAATGCAGAGGCACCAACACCCAACTGCATCACCAGGATGTGAGTCAGCTTCGCGTTAACGTGAGTCTTTGATTTTCCGTTCCGCCGTCTTCTTAAATTATGGAAGCTTTGGTGATGAGCGTTAATGGGATCTCTGAGAGCATTTTGGGTTCAAACCGGCGCAGTTCATCTCGCTACTCAGCACGGAGACCCATTATGTTTTAATGACATGCGCAGAGGAAATGCCCAGGAATTGGTCAATAAATCGGCGTGAACCTAAAATTCAATTTATCCAACGCCAAGAAAAAAGAACGAAAAACCGGGGGATGAATCATACCGAGGCCCCAGTCAAACCCAAAGCCTTCTAGTTCAGACACTAATTATTTTCCTTCATTAATCCCTGTCACCTCCGCAACGAATGATGCCCTTTAGCGAGTCTCATTAAGGGATTCTGTGGAAACGTGGTGAATTTGAGCCGACTCTCATCAGAGGAGGCGCTCTCTTACAGCTACAAACGCTATAAAGAGATAAAGCCGCTGTGACAAACACGAGAGCGCTTCGTGGATCCACCACAACTCAGCAACACATAAAAAAGATGGTAAAGGCCATTCTGCCGTGCAGGTTTTAGTCACTCCTCTCAATCTAGTGAGTTTCTAAAAGCTGAATTACAACAGTACAGTAAATCTGACACTCTGTGAGCCTGTAGTGGCTGATGTGTGTGTGAAGCTGTCGAGGCAGACATAAGGGTACAGTGGATTTAGCTGGATTGAGGACACCGAGTTGACTCTCTAAGTCTACCAACTGGTCATCCTTTTCTCCTCTATCGTTCTCTTATGCCCCCTCCTGAGACAAGTCCAGCAAAAATGCTCCATCAAAAGATTTAACCCAGGCCTCCCACGTTTTCAACTTTTGTCCTCTCTCTCCCATTCTTCTTTTTTCTCCCCCGTTTCGTCCTTTTGGAGTTTTGCAAGCGCGCAGGTGGTGTGGCAAGAGAGTGCTTTTTATTCCTCTACACAGTGGATTGATTAGGGTAAATAACCTCAGAGCAGCTTTGGGGATTTGGGAGTTTCATGCAGAAAACCGTCTGTCAGTTATGAAAATGCTTCATCGAACAGCCTGACTTTACTTGGCCTGTCGAGTCCAGCTATTTTGGGGATGTTATTTTGGAGGTAATCAATCATCACATCTGTATCTTTGCAAAGGCCTGACCAAGGGACAGTCGAGGCAAACAATTCCAACCTCATCTTTTCTGCCCGGATCCGTTTAAACTGAGCTTTTACAGGGTCAATATGACAATAGTACTACAATACACACGCGGTTAGATTACAGCTCATTATTCGGAGATTCAAAATTGGCTAGCTTCCGACTGTAGTCCATTCATTTTCTTTCTGCAGGCATCAACTCTGCATTCTGACCCTGAATGGGGACAAGTCAATAATTGCCTCTTCCTGTGGAAACCACGAGTGCATTATTAACATTGCTGTCAGTTAGGGCCGCATACTTTACAGCAGCCAAAAGTGGCCGATGTCTCAGTAAAGCATGAAGTTAGGGCTGCACCTAATATTCTTTTCATATCAGTTTAATATCTGCTCCACGGAACCGTCTCACTGCAGACTGAACAGGCAGTTTTGCTAAAGGATACAGCAGCTAAACATGCACGCTGCCACAGGGATCTGAGCCCAGGCCTCCCAAGTTCAAGCCGATCTCCCTAATCACTGCATCGCCCTGCTGCTTTTGATTTTGCCACCGCGAGAATGTGTCATCACAAATAATTTGCCAAACATTAAAAGGCCTGAATAACACGCAGGGAAAACAACCGCGAGCAGCCTCTTTCAACGACGAGGACGACAAAGACAGTTTGGAGATCTTCTGGCCAGTGGCACGAGGCTTCATCTCTCAGTGACTAAAAGAACTAACACATCGCGGTTGCATATGTTTGACTGACTCTCACTCTCTCCCACAAGTGAGACCAGAGCCTTGTTCACTCTCCAAAAGCCCTGCAGCAACAAGCCAATCTGTTCTCAAACAGCTGGAGCTGCCCCCAAGAGGGAAAGGGAGGAGAATCGGTGAGAATAGAAGCAGAGACAGGGTGAAAATGAGAAACAGAGCTCAAGACAGGAATGGAAGCAGAGACGCGTGCAGTATTACGGAGTTTGCTGTCGTAAATAATCAATGCTTTGTCAACAAAGAGAAGGAGAGGGAGCGATGGAACCGAGGCTTTCTCCCATCGCCAGATCCAAAAAGGGAGAACTGCCAACTCGCATACGTCATGAGAAAACAGAGCTGAGCCAAAATAAAAGAGCGATATGGAGGCAGACAAAACGATAGGGCAGAAGAGAGAGAGAGAGAGAGAAAGAAAAGCCAAGAATAAAGGAAAGATGAAAGACAGAGATACAGAATGACATTTGAAAAAAAAGAAGAATGAGAGGCAAAGGGAAGCAGAGTCAGGGAGCAGGAAGAGGGCAGCAGGAAATTCCTTTGTCATTTTCCCGACCCTTTGTGTTTCACAAAAAAAAGAAAAACTGAAGTATGACAGTCCTCCTCCTCCTCCTCTCTCTCTTTCTTTCTCATGCCACTTCCCCCTCACTCCCAAGTTATTTCCCTCTCAATCATTTTTGTTCGCCGCTGTGCTCAATGCGTTTGAGCAGCGCGCACATCACATCCGGGAAGGCTGACGAGACTTCCAATCATCATCTGCCGTTTCGGCGAGCGTCTCCCTGACAACATTCGGACCACGGGCGGGAAAAGGACGGCATTCCGGCGAATTGCGTGGTTCGGAGACGTTGTCGTACCTCATGTCTTCCAGCAGGTCACATTCGGTCTGATGTTTGAAGTGCAGTCTTGTCATCTGCTCCGTGTGAGTGTTTTTTAGCTCCTGTGTCACCTTGACCTGCAGGAAACACAAAGACATTACCAACAGAAGGATTCATGATTCACTCATCTCTGTGCCTTGAGGGCATATTATCTCTCTCCCGGCTCACATTGACCACAGAAAAGCCTCTAGAACAAACCACTTCCTGAAATATCAATAGAAATATCAATAATTAGGTGTCAAATAATGAAGCTGCATTGTTTTTGTGCTTTCCTGCTTGTGAAAGAGTCTGAGAAACAGAATCCTGTATTCCCTCTTTCTGCCTTAAAGCCATATAAGCACATTAACAATTAATTAATCAATGATCCATCCATTAACCTGTTTTTAATCACCTTCCCACGGTTGGATCAAGTGTGGCATAAAATCATAAAAGGTCACGCACATATAGGTAACACACAAAAAAAGAGTTGCACCCTCCACACACACACACACACACACACACTTAAGCACAGTTAAACAATTCAACCCCTCACAACATGCCTTGAGCTTAGTTGTGATTCATCGAAGCGCTCAACTCCAGAGACACCTGAAAAGGGGGAAGACACCCGCGCGTAAAATCCATCAGCGTAAACGGTCACTGTCAGGGTTTTGTCGGACTTTCGGAGATGCCGCTGGCCGACCAAAGCGACTCTGACTGGGCACAGCAGCGTTTGACTCGTAATGAGAGTGTTCGGGAAAAGAAAGCGATTGTTTTTGTCCCGCACCGACAAAACTAACATTGGTGAGTAGATCGGATTCAACCACGGCGTCTTGTGCCAACAACCGACTCGGTGACAGGTCTGACCGTCATTACGCAGCGTCATGCGCAGGCAAGCACCTGCATGCAACACGCCTCCTGCAACACACACACACACACACACTGCGAAGGTCAGTGTGCATTGTCGGGTGAATTCCGTCAGCTATTCACCGGACAAACAGTGGGAGAATTCATGACTGTTCTAGACAAAACAATCAACAACATACCATGCACCACACTGGCACACACACACACCCCCCCCCCCCCCCCACACACACACACACACACGCAGAAACCCAGAGCAGAGCTTTCTTTCATGAGCCGCGACTCTGAAGATAAGGAGGGAGTGGTTCATTACATTATCAGGGCAAAAGCACTTCACTTGATTTCACCTTCTATCACTCACTGGCAAACGAGGGAAGAAGGGGAGAAGGAGGGGGGGGGGGGGGGGGGGGGGGGGACGACCAAGTGTGGCAAGTCTGTCATGAGAAAAGACAGAAGATAAAGATGAGTAAACGAGGGTGAGAGCAGAGGAGGGGCGAGTGAGAGGGTAAGACTCAAAGATAAGGCCAACAGAGAGTTCCGTTGGCTCATCTAAATGAAGCCGTTCAGTGTAGGAGCTTTGATTGTCAGGCCGGTCGTGCCACATTGGCTCCTCCAAGTTCCCCGGCTGTTTGGCTTCTAAACGTCATAAATGGTTTTAGAGTTGACAGATGCTCACTGAAATTGAGACGGTGGAACATCAGAAGCGACAGAGAAGAAAGGTGGCGTGAATCATGGAAAAACAACGCGGGAATAGTGACATTAGTGACATTAGTGGCCTTGTGTGACATTTCGTTAAGTTTCTACAGCCGCCTTCGCACAACCAAGACGGACACACTGACAATTAAGTTAAATTCTCACAGTCTTCTCAAATAACTGCTGCTGGGCAGTCATATATCATCTGTGGCAGGCCTGTGTTACATATGTGATACGACGCCGTTAACTACAGTCACGAGAACTAAAAGTTTCTAGCAGCATAAGTCATCATGTCTTCCTCAAAAACATCTCACATCAGCGTGTTTTCCATGTCTTGTTATGACCAGTTAAAGGAACACTTGATGACTGGGTAGTTGAACTACCGGTGAGCTGTAACTAATTGCATAGACCTGAAATGATTTGAGCCAAATACAACAGGTGAGACAACACTGAGCAAAAGACACCGTGGGGTTCAACCAAAGAGTTCTGCCCATCGCTTGCATGGGCCAACGCCTGGAGTCCTGAGGCCACATTTGTGTGGGAATGCATTGCCTGTCTCAACCCAGAAGCAGCCATCTTTAATTCAAGGAGCATAAAACTAATATATGAGACTCTAAACGGGCTCGGTTTGCAAGCAGATGTGCTGGTGCACAGACGAAACACTCGAGGGTCTGTATGTGTCGCATTGGGAGAGAAATGACTTGCATCCAGCAGCCAAATACTGTCGCGCTCTGCCAGGGAGGCTGTGGGCTGGGTGCACCGAGGACGCCAGCCTCACTGGCAGAGGGTAACACATCAGTGTTTGGGTAAATTCCACTTTACACTTGGAAGTCTTTCAAAAGCAAATTGAATGAAACCAAGAGACAGCGACGGCGCAGCTAATCACACACGAGGGACAGGCTGAATAATGAAAGGACCTGCTCGAGTGAGTGTGCTTTAAGGACATGATGTGGCACGCAGACAGCCAGCGTATAAACCACAGCGGGGGGGGGGGGGCGTGTGATAATCAGGAGACAACCGCACAGAGGGTCGCAGCTGGGAAACTGCCTCTCCTGGGTCTGTTTGATGGAAATCCACTCAGAAAAAAAGCTGACCTGGAACGTCAGCTCACTTTCTGATTTTGCACTCTTAACTTTCCCGTTAAGAGTCTACAACCAAGGCAAGGTTCAGGTGTTTCTTTTATTGTTTTTTGTCTATCTATTGATGGCAAGTTTCCTTCAAATCTAACCAGCTGGTGGGCCGTACAGGACCAGCCGGGAAAGTTGTTGCCACCTGAAAACCTGCGACAGTAGCTGCAAGCCATAGAAAAATCCCAACTGCTGCACGGCTTCAACTACATGGAGGACTCAGTCAACCACTCAGCTGACCCCTGTTTTTCAGGGCAGGTCACCGAGAAGGCGCCCAGGAGAGAGCCAGAAGAAACTTCTTCACCGTGTGTGTGTGTGGGTGTGTGTGTGTGTGTGACAGCTGTGGTAATGGCAGCCCAATTTCAAAGCTTCTCCAAAAAGCTGAACATGTTGCTGCCAATTACTCTTGGATGGCAAAGGTCGTGCGTTTTTATTTTCTTTCAATTTCACTCAATTTGCTGAATAAACTGTCTCTGGTCGTCCATTTCATGGAGAGGGACCTCTCCAAAGATGCTCTGCTGTCGCTGAGTATTTGGGGAAACAAAAAGCCCTTTTTTGAGAAGCTGCAGTAACAGTTAAATCAAAATTCCACCAAAGATGCACACGAACAACTGCGTGGTGTTGTGTGTGCTGTGGTGGTGGTGGGTGGGGGGGCTGTGGTGTTTTCTAAAGCCACGGGGAATCGATAAGTCAGCGTCAGACATCGTCCTGGCCTCGTGTGTCTCCTCGGTTTGTGTGTGTGTGATTCGGGCTTTGGTCAGGCTCAGCCTCTTTAGGTGAAATGACGCGAGTCCGGACAGGCTGAAGGGCTTTCTTGTACCCGAAGACGCATCGCAAACAATGACAGCATTCTTTTTTTTTTTTTTTTTTTGCCGAGCCGTCTGAGGGAGAGCTGTCACAATTTGACAATGCCCAACTTGGCGGAACAACACCGACGCATCACACGGGATTTACGATCAACTGTGGACGTTACGAGCCGAAACGTTCCAGCCGCACGTTAGCGTGCCAATGTGGTCGCTTTTTAAAAGGTGTTTCTTACCGAGAGACGCGTTAAAAGGACGACCGCTACATCATGCTTAGTAACGCTGTCTGCTGCTTTGTTTAAAGCGTCTTATGGCAGTCTGCCCGGCGCCTTCCAGCTAACGTTGTTTGACGTCTGACGGTCACGCCACGGCGGCTGGACAGATGCACATTAATGTCACCGAGGTTCCTAACTCACCACGTTAGCATGCCTGCTAACGCTGGCTAGCGGGGGTCTTTTCTCCCCTTTTAATATTTGTAAGCCTTACAAGCATCGCACGCTTTTGGCGAGGTTAACGCATTAACCACGTCTACTCGCAACGCTGTTAGGAGTCTGTCATTGTCCGCACAGCCCCGCTAAAACATAACGGACCCTGGAAGATCACTCACCTTCCGCGGCGGTGGCTGCATTTTGGAGTATTGACATGAATGGTATTTCCCTTGCGAGATGTATTGTAATTCCAAGCGGAAATCCAAGTCAGTGTGGGACTAGTATTTTGCTGTCTTCAAAAACAAAAATCCTCCCCCAAAGTCGACAGGGAGGCAGGACGGGAGTTAAATTTGTACTCCGGCGGCCATGACTGATGATAAATGGCCAGTTTAGACAGAGCAGAAGCTGAGGCTAACGAGGAGAGACTGCACACACTTGTGTTGGTTGCTGCCACTACGATAGTGTGTACTGTACTGTTGTAAGCAGAGGAGCGGGCAGGCGGAGATGGAAAAGCAGAGGGAAGGGATGGGAGAGCGGTGGAGGGGGGGTGGCGGTATTAACGGGGAGCCCCTTCAGCAGCTAAGTTCAACGGCGCCCCCATGCGGCAGAGAACAGGATGACAGTCGCTGTCTGATGAAAACAGACCGGGAGCAGCTCGACACATCCTTTCTGTTTCTCGGCCGTCGCAGACGACTGCCTCGACCAACACTCGTGCAAAGGTCTGTCAAAGCAGATCAAGTAACGGGACATAACGGAAAACTAAAAGTGCGCGGGTTCGTTCAGTGAGCGCCGGGTTTTTTTTTTTTTTTTACTCCGGTCTGCCCAAGGAGAAAAAGGCAGGAGGCTGCGTGCGTCCAGCAGACCTGCATAGCAACAAGAAACCGCAGTCGATCGAGGAAAAATCGATCGTGGAGTAGGTTCAAAAGCATAATGAAAGGGTAATAAATGGAAAAAAATAAACACGATTATTCTTACCTCGAATGCATGCTATTTTTTATTTATTTTTTAACAAACTGTGGTAAAAGAAGCATCGTTTAGACTGCTGCAGGTAAAATGATTGTGTCGACATGGTTCAAAACACCAACATTAATACCAACGTTATTGAGAAGATCGCTTTGAAATCTGTTGGAGATCAGGGACCAGGCAAAGGTGAATGGGGTCATTGGGTTTATTGGAAGAGGAAACTGAGTGAACACTTACAAACACACATTACAATGAGGGGTGTCTGCAGTCTTTATGGACGCTGGGTACCAGCAGGAGCCACTGTCACACAGTTCCTGCTTGCAGCTATGCAGTCTGTATGTGCAGGGTTTGTATTTGGTGTGGATACATTCATTCAAATTAGACAGATATTAATAAGTAGCAAAAAAATAAATGATGATGTTCAAGCACTTAAGAGAATTTCAGAATAGGAACTGATGCATACTTTCACAGCTTACATAGCCTAATTAACTGGTTGGCTGTCTCTCCATTCAGTTGCCCATCCCACCACAATAGCTTAAAGGGTGACCTCTGTAAGGTGGTAATGGAAAAGCCCCAAAACTGCACGAGATAATGACTTACCACTACACGGAAAGAAATTCACCGTAATGATTTTGCTCCTCAGAAACATTTTCCCCAAATTCTGTTTTCGTCAGTGCAGACCTTTAACATGTAAATATCAACAAGGATGACTCCCCTGTCAGGCGAAAGCAGTCTGACAAAGTGGCTGGAAGAGCCAGTATTTTATTTCTTGCCCCCTACAGTACGTGTAAGGTTAAGGGACAGATAATTATTAACACGCAAGGTTTCTGGAGCAGGTAAGACATTAAGCACGCTTTCTCACCTTTCCTTTCAGCTTTGTAGTTTAAATCAACACATCCACACTGGCGTTCAGTGAAACCAGTCACCTTCGTTAGTTACTGTGCGCCAGAGGCACAGAGCAAAAAAAGAAATGTCTGGCATTCATTATTGGGTCAAGATCCTCCCAGGATTATTTTGATATATGATTTTTTTTAAGCTCACAAGTGTCTATATTTGTGGGCCATACTAAGGTAAGAAAAGTGCTCGTTCTGAAAGCCCTAACTGCAGCAAACGCAACTTGTCTGAATTCAAGAAATGTATCTTAGCCTGACAAGAAAAAAGAACATTCCAAATTCATGCGTTTGTGTCTCTGATTGCATAATGGACCTGTTCTATTTCATTTGGAGACACAAAAGAAGAGGGAGCTCTGCTATTGCAGCTTGGTGTTAGTAACGGCTCTTTTCTGTCAGAAAATTCTGTTATTAGATCCTCTCAGAGATTTACAGGTGTGAAGCACAGGTGGGATTTCTTTTTGTGAGTTGACAAGCGAAAACAGGTGGCAGGTTTTTCATTCTTTAAGAGGGGAATATTGCAACAACAAAAAAAGGGTTCCTTTTCATGTCAAACCTTATTATCAAGAGTGGCAATGCCTTTGCAGTGAGAGCGCAGGAGATGGCCTGCTCGGTGTCGAATTTTTAAAATCCTCTCTGGAACAATTGTTATTTCAAAAGGCTGTATTAAGGTGATGGTTTAGTTATGCATTAATACAGTTACTGTCGATGGGTTTTTGGAATAATTTTCCCGTTAAGAGTCTACAACCAAGGCAAGGTTCAGGTGTTCTTTTATTGTTTTTTGTCTATCTATTGATGGCAAGTTTCCTTCAAATTTAACCAGCCAAATCTCATGAAATCAAGTGGAAAGGAGCGTGGAGGCTTTGAAAAAAGAATAAACCTTTAGCGTTCAGCACAGAATCAAATAGCTTTCAATGGCAAAAGTCCTTGAATTTAACAGACCCTATTTTTTCCTACACTTTTATCATTTTAAGAAATGTGTTCGTTTAGTTGTCCAACCGCAAAAAAACAACAAACGGTTTTAAGTGGCAACAAAGTTGTCTTAGGCGCTGTCCGTTTGACTGTGGGATGATAAAGTCTAAGCCTGAGGGTCCAGCTGTGCAGGCTTAGGCTTGTCAGACTCAAACACACCTCTACATGTTCAAGTATCTCACACATTTCCATACAGCTATGAACAACACGGTGGGGATACATTGCACAGGAGTGTCAGCGTGTCAACACTTAAACAGCGTGAGTAACGTCGTGTAATTGCCGGTATGATAGATCTTTGTGTTCAGCTTGTTTAACAGAAAAGTACTTACTAAATTCCTGCGAAATAGTCAGATGTGTTGAGTTTACTATGGCATGCACACAGCAGTCAGAAGAATTTGGGAGGCAGCAACACGGGCTGCTCCGTTTACCGTCTGTTTTCTGTTAAAGTTAGGTAAAAAGGGAGAGCAAAGCCTTCAGAGTCAGCATGTTCTTGAGGAAACTGAGCACAAGAGAAGATTTCTTTGGTCGAAAAGAGAAGGAAAAATAGAGCTTCATCTTCATCTGAGAAGCTAGTGAGTCCAACGTTTGCTCTCTAATTTGCATGTTGGATTTTTAAAAGAGTTGTTTCTGTGTTAATGCATGACTGGTTTGAACTTGTATTTGTCTGCTAAACTGACAGAGGCCGAGTGAGGCAATGCTTCACTGGAGGCTACTGTGTATGCTGATGAGTGAAGAAGAGCTTGAAAGCTGTCCTAAAACAAAGTATGGTTTGAGTTAAGAAGCTATTCGTCTGTTTTTCCCTCCCACGGCTTTGAGGTTTTTAGAAAACTGTGCCACGAAAAGTGCAAGGAGATGGGTTGTTTTTCTGCATGAGAACACACAGTTGACAGTTTGTAAAAGCTCGCTTTCATACTGCTCTGCATGACTCTCAGCTCTCCAACAACAGGCACAGCATTATGTATTTCAGCGGTATCAAGAAGTTTAGATGTGTCGCCAGGAACAATGTTAGATGTCGCACACATGCACAGTGCACATATTTGTTTGTAACGATGAAACGCACATTTTGCGGTTCTCAAATGTTTACTCACACACTCATCCATGTATTTATCTTGAAAAAGAAAAGATTTTTGAGTGTATAATTCGCATTATACTCTAATAAGAGAGGCACTGTAAGTATCTCCTTCTCTTCGTCTCTCACGATTCTTCTCTCATTTTTTTAACCACTCACCCAGCAAGAAAAGGACAATTTAGGGAAGTCAGTATTGAAATGATTTACAAATCCACAATGACGTTTAATATGGGCTGGCTCAAGCTGGACTCTGTAAATCTGATTGTGAGTCACAATAGAACAGTCAGCTGGACCGTGCTGCTGAGGCATGCCAAGGTGAGTGACTCAGAGGATCCTAACACACTTTCTGTGCTGAGGGCACTCTGCAATGAAACAATTTCCTGTCTACTGTCTCCTTTTGTATGTGTGATTGCTTCATTTCTGTGTGGAACACTGAAAGGTTCAAACGCATGATAACCATAACTCATTTCCTTTGTATATTTTTTTCCTTCAGGTGTTGTCACAATCAAGATGGAAGCCTCAGACATCAACAAGACTGACCCCGATAACTCCACCACCTTCTGTGAATTTAATGAAGATTTTAAATTTATTCTCCTTCCTGTCAGCTACGCCCTGGTCTTTTTGATTGGCCTGGCTTTGAATGCCACAGCGCTGTATGTGATTTTGTTCCGAACAAAGCGCTGGAAGCCCTCCACCATCTATATGTTCAACCTGACGATGTGTGACACACTCTACATCCTCACGCTGCCCTTCCTCATCTTCTATTACGCCGATGAGAACGACTGGCCCTTCAGTGAACCGTTGTGCAAGCTCATACGCTTCCTCTTTTATGCCAACTTATATGGTACTGTACTGGCAAGCCACACACCCATAAAATACAATACATCACCTGGATTTGACTTAAGGTGCAGCTACGGCACATTATACTCTATAATATGAAACAAAACATCAGTGAGGAACTTATCATTTCGGATAGTAAAATAATGAATATTAAACATTGAAAGAGCATTATATTGGATAACTAAGCTATACAAAGGTTTATTGGTCAAATGCTTTTGTTAATTCATAACCCACTCTCCATAAAACTTTGGACACTTCTTGCTTCAGACAAGATTTCTGCTGCTCTACCATTCCTTTCCTTTGTGATATTTTCATTTCTCAAAGCCCAAATGTTGTTTGACACTGTATTGCCCTGTAAAGAAGCTCCAAAATCCGTACATATTATTACTGGAAAAAAAAAGGCTGAATGGTCCCTCTCCTCCTTAGCCCTAAGGAAACAACATCCTTAATTCCCATCTTAAATCACATGTTAGAGGTTTTACCTTCCATTTGTTGATGCTTGTGGATTCTCTGAATTGTGGAATGGTATTAAATGCACTGTACTTATATGGTGCTTTTCTAGTCTAGCTGACCACTGTTTTACTCTACAAGCCACATGATACACACACTGCACATATTAGTCTATTCATTGCTTTTTTTCCTCTATCACCCACGTTCACACAGCAGTAGGCAGTGTGGGGTTCAGTGTCTCAAACACAGGGGAAGCTGGGGGTCAAACTGACGCCCTTCCGATTGGCAGACGACTGATCTACCTCCTGAGCTACAGCGGCCCCAGCATCATTAGCATCATTACCAACAATATGGATCAAATCCCCAAATATCTTACCATTTTAGATTGAGAAATGTCACTGCTTAATTATTAATTACTAATTACCTTCATGGGGTAGTAATCTTCACCTCTGAAGGACTCACTAAGAGACTTGTTTAAAACTGCTGTGAGTTATTTTTGTGTGAGATGTTCTCAACAGTCGACTACAGTCGGCATTACACAACCTTTGATTGTTGTGATAAGAGGTCTTCCTTAAATGGCAGGAGATTATTAATACTCATGACAATCTAAATAGACCAGTGATAAAGATTTATCCATCTAGGTTCCATTCTGTTCCTGTGCTGTATCAGTCTGCATCGGTTTGTTGGCATCTGTTATCCGGTCCGCTCCCTCAACTGGGTCAGTGCTCGTCAGGCCAGGCTGGTGTCTGTGGCAGTGTGGGCCTGTGTTTTGTTCTGCCAGGCTCCTGTCCTCTACTTTTCCAGAACAAGGTGATTGGCTCAAGAAAATACACATTGTCTCACATGTGCCTCGGAGCCAAACCAGGCAGCATCGTGTAAAAAAATCTAAACAGAATTTTTTTTCCTGTCAACTCCTCTGCCAGGGACGTGAATACTGAGCGAATCTGCTATGACACCACCAGCCCAGAGCTTTTTGATGACTTCCTGCTGTACAGCTCAGTCGTGTCAGTGCTCATGTTCGCCTTGCCCTTCATGGTGGTCATGGTGTGCTACGGCCTCATGGTGCGGAAGCTTCTAGAGCCCGGCTGGGGGTCCGACAGGGGAGCTGAGTGCGAGAGGGGTGCCATGACGACCCAGCGGTCGAAGCAGAAGTCAGTAAAGATGATAATTATTGTGCTGGCTGCTTTCATGCTGTGCTTCCTCCCCTTCCACCTCACCAGGAGTCTTTACTACTCTTTTAGATACCTGAGGCAGGTCAATCCGAAGCAGGTACGGAGCAATATGTTTTTCCTAATCAGTCTGTTACAGTGACTTTTAAAAGCTCAGTGTATGATATTCTTATGTGTTCACCAGATCAGTTGCAGTTTGCTGGAGGCCTCCAGTGTGGCTTATAAGGTGACACGGCCTTTGGCCAGTGCCAACAGCTGTGTGGACCCCATCCTTTACTTCCTGGCAGGGCAAGATGTTCGCAGTAACCTCACCAAGAAGAGCAAACTGTTCTCACCAAAACCAACAAGTGTGAATCGATACTTGACGACAAAACTGTGACCCAAAAGCTGAAACTATCGTGGTTAAAATGCAAACATTTCTGGGACAAGTAATGTATTTATTGCCTGTCTCCTCTTGTAGATGAGACTCCCATGAATTGGACGATAGGTCTCAATCTTCTGGACTTTATCTCTTTGAAGAAGGATGTGTTTTTCATTCAAGAGAATATAGCTCTTAACATATTAAGTGTTATTTTTTTTCTTTCAACATGCTGCACATCCATAGCTTTCATTTGGTAATTTCACTGAGATCAAGCTAAAAAGTTATACTTTAGAGTTGTGTTTTTTTGAAGAACTCTACTGACTAAAAGAGATGATGAACATTGCATTCTTTATGTAAAACAATCTTGAAAGGGAAATATTATAGAGAAATCCTTTTTTTCTGTGCTCGAGAGCCTATATTTGGGTGTCTGAAGTCACGACCAACACAGAAAAAAAAAAATAACGCTGGCATCCGCATATTGGAAATTGTGTCAACCGGTGACCTGTTCAGGCTTGCTGGTGAAACTTATGCACTGTACAAGGTTATGTTTAGGAAGCCGTAATGGTGAATTGTCAGTGGTGGCATTTACCAGCCAGCAGCTGTGTTCTGCTGTGGATGTTTTCACAACTTGGGCCAGTTCAACACATGACTTGCAACAAGACTGTACCTAAAAGATTGATCTGTATCCCATCCAGTGAGTCATTCCTCATTCCTAAAATGATCCACTTGAATAGAGGTGTAAATCAATTAAAGAAAAAGGAGTTATTGTCGTGTTTCTGAGTGTTATTTTTCCCAAAGCATGTCAATGGCATGTTATTTAGACCTCAAGTCATGTGTCAACTTGTGAAAAAAATTGCCTAATATGTCTTCTTTAATTTGATTCACAGACAGTACATCACAACACAGTCGTTTATAATTGTTATTTGCCAGTGATTTTATTAAAAAGCTACTGCACCTGATTATTTAAGTATTTTTGTGTGGGGTGAAATCAGGAGGTTGGGGAGACCAAGCACAGGTCTGAGCTGAGCTGAGCTCCTCCAAGGCATTTTGTAAAGATTAAAGTAAAAGAAAATATGCATCGGCAGAAAAAAAATCCTTTCTTTTGCTGATAACCAGACTGCGTTTTGTTTGCTATACCTCATAGTCGGTACAGAGCAGAGACATCTCTCATTGATGTATTGTCTGTAGAGGCAGGCAGTTCTCTTTTCAAGTAGTTTGGTTTGTTACAAATACCAGAGGTGTATTTACGATACTTTCTTTAAATAAAAAGTTCATTCTTAGTATCAAATTTTCTTTTTTCTTTTTTACATTGTACTGTCCAGCATCGTAACAATCAGAATAATAATCTGAACATTGTGTTATGCTAAACATATTTGCTTTGCCAAGGGAGGCTTTATGAATATAAAGCTCCCATTGATACCCAAGTACTGCTTATTTAAGATACTTGTTTGACATTTGTTAAAATATTTAGACAAAATAATGCCGAACATTGGGGGCAAGGGAAGAGGGTGAGCAAAGAAAAAGAAAGGGAAACAAGACAGAGATACAAAGAAATTATATGACAAAAACAAGACAAAACCGGACAACTAGCTGCTACATCTGTAGAAAGACGAAAGAGAAAACATCCTACGGCCTCTGTGGGGTAACCAGGTGAAGAGTCATCAGGAACAACTGCAGGTGGACAAACAGAGAAAGAAAGAAAAAAACACAAGCAGCAACAATACCAACAGCAAGTACATGGAACATAACTGTGGATACTGATGGTCTGAAACCACAAGACGACACTGTAACTGCATGATGAGCCTGTTACTGATTGAATGAATGTATGAGCGTGTGCATGAACATGCAAAATATATGTTACAGGTTTTGCATGAATTGTGCTCAGTCATAGGTTTATGTCAAAATGTAAGTTTCTGCTTTTGTATGTTTGTATAGGCCACATATTAGAAAGAAGAAGGATATTTCCGTGTACCTGTTTCAGCGACCATGTTGCATTTTAAGAGCCATTTTTACTGTTGTAGTGGCTTACATGCTTCCCTTACCGATTTCCTTTAATGTGACTTATCCAAAGCATCAACACAAGAATACATCTCCATAGCAGTTGCACAGCAAAAACAGTAAGCTTTGAAAGTGTTAACTGTGATTTGTAGAAAAGTGCTGCTGAACCACTCAATCTCACTTGTCTCGTCCATCCTTGATTCATGAAACCATTTAAAAGTAACCACTAGGGGGTGATAGCGCTTAAGAGGACACGATAAAGAGTCTCAAATCCATTTTTTTTACATTTTGCAGCTCTCTAGGGTTCCTTCCATACACTGATTGCACACAGCTATGTTCCACACACTTCCACACAATGATTAGATTGCCGTGAATTGGTTACAATTAGATTATAATAACTTGGACATGAAAAGGACTGTATTTATTAAGACTTGTCATGAACTGGGATGGCTTTTGTTGTGAATTGGCTCTACATAAATATAACACAATTAAACTGAAGAGCAATAAGAAGCAGCAACAACATGGTGTTTAAAATACATCTCATCTTTATTTTAAGGGTAAAAACATCATACAGAAAAATGTAAAATGATATAAATAAATGCTACAAATCTGATGAGATGAAGGTTCTTCATACTTCCTACCAACAACACTCCAGTTTTTAAACATTTAATGACAACTTCACCGTAGTAGTGAAACCAGATTAAATGAAAATATGTAACTGCATGCCATTTCAGTCAATAAATATCCTGTCCTTTTGTTGTTCTGTACATATTCCTCTTTACAATATGATAGGAAAATAAGAGTGGTTAAAAAACCTCTAGGAATACACGAGTACATGCTTTAGAACCCACGAGGATGTAAACTGAAGCCAGCTGAGCTGCTTTACTTTGAGGCAATTTGGACCACTAATGCTTTGCAGCCTCTGGTTGGTTTGTCTAATTAACTTCAGACGATAAAAGTGGGCCTGTATTTCGTGATTTCTTACAGTTATGGGGCTTGTATAACTGGAGTCTGGCAATGTGTGGCGTATGTGTTTGTTTGGGTCGGTAATTAGATTGGAAAACTGGAAAGGAAAAAAAACACTGACTTGTTCAACCCAGGGTTTTTAATCCAGAGGTTGGATTAAAAACATTGTTCCTGTGAATTTCAAACAGCAATTCAGTTTATATACCATGAAGAATGTGTCTCACTGGTGCAGTGCAGTTGTCTATCCCATTACAGGGGAGCTACTGTATCGTCTCACACTAACTGTGTTTCAAAACTATAAAATCAAAGCATGATGCGTTTTCCTTTACCCCACCCATATTTACATATGTACATTTATTTACATGTTTTGTTCTACAAAAGTGTGTTCTCTCTACATCTGTTCTTTTTTCACCTCAGGTCCCAAATGATAGCTGCAGCCTATCATGAGCCACTGGGCTGCAGCATCATTAAAAATGCTGTGATGTGGAGCTGCTTAACAACAAAAGTCAGCCCCTGATTCCTCTACGTCAACCTAGTCAGAGAGCTTAAGGGTAACAAAAGTTATTAATGCTGACTGTGAGTAGGTGCACACTGCAGATGGAAATGTAAGACGTCTCAAGGGTTTAAAGGAAATGTGCTGCATTCTGAACCCTGAGCACCGTTTCCCCCTTTTTAGGGATCAAGAATATTAATAGGAACAGAGATGCTTGAATTTAGTAAGAAGGGCTGCGATATCGTCCGAGAACGTCCACATCAAAGTGAAAGCGTTTGCTGCTGACGAGCCCCACAAGTAATTCTGTGTCGATTAGAACTTTATGGATGAGATATCCCACGGAGATAGATAGCTGTGACATGTAACAGAGATATTTAACATTTCAGAAATCTTGCACAGACTACTTTTAGAGCACCGAAACATGCTAAAGTTGGATAGTTTTTCTTTAACTGGAAGCAATCACTCCTGTCTGTACAGTGCAGCTTGCAGACCGTTTGGACTATGATGACCACTGAAGAAGAATGCCCTGCACGAGCTGCAGAGTGGATCTGATGTTATGATTAGAAATTATTTAGTTGACCTTGCATCAGTATACACGAAAGCATGGCAGGAAGACTGCAAGAAGAAGCACAACCCGACATGACAATGTCACCTTGGATTACTTTGCAGCTGTTTCACAGTTGCTGTTTATAGTATTCTTGCTGAACACTGGGCTGATTCCAATCAATTCTGTCCTTTTTCAGGGCTCAGGGTCAGACTTCTCCTTTTGAATAATCAAACTCAGTGCATGCAGTGAGATTCTGTTCAGACTACATTCAACATCTTAAAGGTCTGAAACGGCAGCTCACCTGCAGTTTTTGTGTGAGCAGAAGTGAAGAAGAAGCCTTATTGGCCAAGGACATACACACTCTTATTTCATGTGGCGTTCAGTTGCAGAGAATTGAATGAAAGGTGCTACCATATTAATGAGAGTTTCATGTTTTTCCATCAGTGATATGATGCCCTCTAGGGTGCATACTGGAAGGGCAACTGGTGCAATTTGATCAGTAACTTTTAGTGATTTTATATCTGTCTTTAGGTGCCAGTTAGTGATAGCTGTTCATCACAAAGCTTTAAAGGATGTCTGTCCCTGCAGGGATCCAAAAGGCTTTTCAAAGCCATTTCTTTGTGGATCCGGACAGTAAAGCAGCAATTTTGCCTTTTTTTTTGTTTGATGTCATAATAAATACAGTTACGTTCCTCTTATCACTTAACTACAAACAACTTCTTCCAGCAGGAGGAGGATGGCTTTTTCTCTGAGTCGGCCACTTAAAAACACCCTCCCTCCCAGCAGTCAAGTTGTCATCAGATGATGAGGTCATCTTCTGCGAGGTAGTATCATTGTAACTTCGGCTCTGTATCTCTTCACCTGAAAAAACAAAAAGTGAATGAGTGACAGGCATTGATATAATTAATTCATGAAGCAAAGACATCTCACATCTCATTTTTCCTCATTCTGACTCACGTTGAAACATTTTTCCACTGAAAAGGATTTCTCTCAACTAAAGGACAAGAAGAAACAAGTGATTTCTAACAACGGTGGTTGTCATAATGCTGACTCAGCTTCAAAGAGTTTGAACATATTCACATCTGGCCAGCAGCAAACAGAGGAAGCCCATTTCCCAGATTGTCTTAGAGACACTCCTCTGAGCTGAGCATACTGTGTATAACTGACTTTGTAAAACAAACTTGTAACACAACTAACTGCCCTAAAACTATCCAGTTCAGGTTACAACAAGAGAAAAGACAAGCAACTCGATTGACAGAAGACTGTACCTTCTGAAGCCAGATGGTTTCCCACCAAACAGGGAGTTCCTCTGCTCCTGAGATGATGCCTTGGTTTCCAAGGTGATAGGTTTGTACTCAGGGATATGGGCGACTTGAAATCTGCAAATTGAATAGAAGGTAAAACCGAGTTGTAACCATGATTACTATCAGATAATCACTGTTTTATGGCTGCCAGTGTAACACACACTCACACAGAAATGTGCAGACTTTCTGTCTGAGAGTGTGTTTGGAGTACATACCGTAATATGATTCATCAAAAAACCTGTGCTGTTTGCACACACTGCAAATCTGATGGTGCAATATTTAAAACTGACGCTTTCCAAAATGACAAAAGAAATAACTACCATCAGAAAAGGCCATTAAAGTGTGTGTTTGAAGAATGAAAATAGACATTGTGTAACTAATTGTAATACAATATGCATCTATAACTAAAGCTGATATTACCAACTAAACTACATATCAACCTCCCCTTGACCAAGAAAGCTTTAAATCTTTTATATTGTTTGATTGCTTGGTAATTAATTCTTCAACAATAAAACATATTTAAATATAAATATATATATTTCACATATGTGTGTGTACATATACATATATAGATATATGGATATATATATATGTTTATTAATGCAGAACCTTTTATTTGCAAAGTAAATTGTACATGGATCACTTAGAAATGCAGAGACAGAGTTGAAGTAAGAAGTGGCATAAAATAGGAGTGCCCAAATAGTAGACTCACCTCCCTACAGACAACACCGTGAGCTCTCCCTCCTTCTTCTCCTTCACTTCAGTCCCATCCACTTTGTCCTGTACAGTTTTTGGCACAACAGCAGCTTGAGTACGATCTGTGTCTACGCACCCTCCCCCCAGCAAGGGGATGTTCTGCTGGTCGGTAGGTGTGTCCAAGGAGGGCAGAATGAGGCTTGGTGGGGGCTTCAGTGGATCTTTAAGAGAGTCCAGAGGAGGAATGAGAATAGGGGGCCATTTTTTTTGGGCACAACGAGAGCAGCGGTAGCCGTGTCTTGGGGCCCGGCCAGAAAGACCGGAGATGGTGTGGAGGTGGGACTGGTGGGGGCAAAGCTTGGGCAGCGCACGAAACGTAGACAAAGGAGCGAGCATCGGGAACCTGGGGGAGAGAAGAGCAGGAGATGATAAAAGTCTTTAGTATATCTCTTATTTGGTTTAGTCCAATACTAAAAACATTAACTTAGTGAACACAAAGATATTCATGAAGCACATATCCTTTATCCCCTCGGTTTAAAAAGACAACTGCACTCACTCCAGATGCATAGTTGTTCTTATCATTTCATGTTATTGTAATATTTGCTTGATATATGCTTGCAGGAGGTGTTCCATACACATGTAGAAGATCAGGTTTTTATAGAGAGAGGCATTCAATGTATGCACTATGCTAATCAACTCTACATTTTAATGAGAAATTAGCGGATACGCACATCTCAACAGAGATCCCAGCACACAGTGATTAACTCTCTCAGACTCGCAAAGTAACAACGGGGTACCACCCACATTAGAGATAACCTGTTACATTACAAACAGTCTGTGCTGCTAAATGAGAAAGCATGATGGCAAGAGTATAAAGCTCCAAACAGTGTCCCCAGCCACAGCCTGCATTTAGTTTAAGTGAGTAAGTGTATAATATTTTGCTGACTGAAATCTGAGACTCTCTCTGTTAAGGTCTTTAGTTTGTGTCTCTTCATTGTTCTATTGTGCAGAAAAATGCAGAGCAAAAGAGATGAATGCAGCTGTGTCTCTGCTCAACTAGCTGGTAGGTGACCTGTGGGGGCCTCAGTTAACCCCATGCAGAACCTCATTACACACACACATCTGAAAGGTTTCCAGAACGGTTTGTGGGTATAGCGTGTGTGTGTTTGTCGGAATGTTCTCCAATCTAAAGGTCACATATCTCTGTGGACCCACTGTGCAACCAGGCATCACCACAGGTCCCTGAGAACTCCCACTATTGTACGCCTAGCATGCAAACTGATATGAACTGGATCCTGTTACCATCACATGATAATGTGATAAGAAAAACTTCTGTCAGAGCTAGGTCAGTGCTCAAAAAAAGAATAAAGGGCAGTTTAAAGATGACAAATGATGAGATGTAAAACAACCTCGTTTCAAAAAAAGAAAAAAGAAAAGAAAATCAAGCAATCATTTGCTATCATTTAAACCTCATACTTAGCTGAAAATATATGTAAAATGATGAGATTTCAAACGCTAACATTTAGAAATGTCATAAATGTGTAAAGTTTCATATTGAGGTCAGCAACATCGTCCAAAATCAGTTGGCACAAGGCAACGAAAGATTGAAAGAGTTGCATAGTATTAAAAAAGAAAGGAACTCATTCATAGAAGACAGCAACACAATATGTGTGTGATGAGAGCGCCTCTAAGAGCCCGACGTTTTTAGAAAAAAGACTTCTTTATAGCTCTGAAAAACTGTGTGGGCCAATATTCAAACAACTCAAGTGTAGCACTGCTTAATGGGAAACTGCAAATTACTGAATTCTTATCAGTACATTATACTAAAAGATTCAGAGAATGCAGAGGGAAAATGCTGAGAGCATATACTGAATGACAGCAATCTTCAGGCCCTCAGGCAGCAGTGCATTAAATGTCAGAAAAAGGCCAACTTGGATCTTGTTTATGTATGAGGTTTTTTTTATCTAGATACACAACTTTTTAACTTTCATTTATGGATGCAGCAACAAGCTGTGTTCACCAAAAATGGTTAAGAAGTATTCCTCAGCCCATGTATGTCCATTTCAGAATTAGGCCCGTTTTCAAAAAAGACTGAGGAGTGGTGGAAGAGGTTTTCGGAAAAAGGTTTTCGCAAATCTAGCATTCTGGATGTATTTACATTTGACACAGTGTCCCGTATTCTTTTTGGGAAATGGGAACGTAATATAGACCTCTAAGTAAAAATCACAGCAGAGTAGACCACGTGTAGACTGTGGTGTAAAACAACATGTTATTGGTCTTGTCAGATTAAATTCTGACTACTTGAGCAATTTTAATACGGCAGTTTACAAACCAAATTCCAACCGCAACTACACATGATCAAGTAAATTGTGTGACTTCAACCTTTCTGACAGCCATCTAGCTTAACCACAGACTGGCTGTTAAAGCCTCACGACTAGACAGCTGCGACGAGAGACACTCGCTTCAGACCTGTGGGAGTGAGTCAACACTAAGCATCAAACTGCTTCTGCCCTCAGGAAAGGTGGCCAGTAGCGTCCAAAGTGTGGAATATACTTTGGTTTTATCAAACAGGGACAAAAACACAACTTCAGCTGTTGTTGGGTGCAAGGTGTAAAATAATTTTTACAACGACAACAAAGGGAGAATAACAGCAGAGTAGTAAAGTTTTTCCAGTCTTTTCCTGCCTGTTCATCCTGTCACACACAAAATCAATTGTGTGTTTAAGAGCCTGTCTCTTTACTCTCCGCTGTTTTTTGTACTTCCCTAGCCTCCTTGTTAACTGAGACCTCAAGCAGTGTGACTAAGCAAAAGCATATCATCATTCATGGGTGTGTACTGTGTGTGTGGTCACATACTTGATGGATGAGCCTTTGCTCATCTGTTTGCTCTCGTACTCGAGCAGCAGTTCCTCCAGTGCAGCAGCATTTTCTGAAATACACACAAGACTCAGTTATAACACAGGCTTACGATGAATAGACATTACAATAGTGAAACTCTTCCTAAAAACTACACCAGACCACAACTGAAGTTGATACACGTATGAATTATTTGCGACGTGGGAGAAAGTACGAGAGCACCGAACACATTTGTCCTGCTTGTTTTGTGATACATCAACAGCAATTTGAAACAAGTCATCGCGACCTGTACTTTGAGCAAAGCTGAACATTTTCTCATGATTTCATTGTTTTCCTGTTGTTATCATGAGTTTAACAGCAACTATCCATCTAATAGTCAAAAAAGAGGTGCTGCGTGAGCCACAACAGAGACATGTCTGTTGCTGTGTGATGACATATTGCAGTTTTCTCCTCCAAAGCTGTGACAGATGAAATGACTCTGACCACATCAGCTCACATGTGACATCACTGATGGTAGGAGCTTACCTTTCTTCTCAGTTATGAGGCGAACCAGAACACTGATGGTGTCTTCATTCAGGTCATCAGATATGTACGGACAACTGTTACCTACACAAAGGGGAGAAAAAGACAGGAAAAAGAATATCAGCTGAAGGTGCCCACACTGTTTCTACCTTTCCTTTATACTACTTTTGGTGTATAAGACTAAGTCTAAACCATGAAGAAATCATACTTTCCGTTTAAAATAATAAATGAACATTAATAAAGCTTGTTAAGGAAAAGCTAAAATATGCCAACAAGTAAACACAAGTTGCGCATATATTATATCTACTAATATTTGAATAATGTCCATTTTAAAAGGATGCAACACAAGCAAAATTCACATGATGCACGTCACTGCTGGCACAATGTGATGTGTGTCGATGGACGGATAAGGATGGACGTGCATGACTGAACAGCAAATAATAGATATGCCTCTATGGCAACCCCTCACCATCCCATAATAGTGTGGCACAGTAAGGCAGCAGAGAGGAAAGGGATGGGTTGGGGTGGGGGGGTTGAGGCAGAACAGACTCACTCAGCAATTATGCTCCATTCAACACTGCTGAAGCACACAGAGCTCATTGCGTGTGTGTGTGTGTGTGTGTGTGTAGAGTTCACTGTGGTGTGAGCTACCAGACCCCAATAGCAGGTGACACTGTGTCTATACAGAGCCAAATGTGAGTGTATAAATGCAAGCGGGGCTATGTGTGTGCGTGTGTGAGTATTATTTCTGTCTCTGTTGCATCAGCAGCATCAGGCCGTTGTTAGGCCGTAACAAAAGCTCCGTCTCCACACTGACTGTTGCTATGTAAAGATAATGGCATTGGTTTCACAGAGTGGCACTCATTCTCTCCTATTCATCCCTTCAATAATGTTTTGGACGCATTAAGGCACAAGTTTCAGTTTGAGTATCAGTTTGCTTAGTTTGACATTTAGGATTTAGAATTTTATTTAAAAAAAAAACAATTTATGCTGACACCCTTTTTCACTGTAAATGCTGCAATCCTGCTCACAAATGTGAAACCTCTGCACTTTTAGCTGTGCCATCATGCCTGAGCAGCCTCATAAGAACAGCATTACAGACATGACTTCAGCTCAAAGCCCCACATTTGCCCTTTATGTGTTCCTCCATCGACTTTGCTGTCACTGTGCTCTCCGATGAGGCAAACTTTTCACTGTCAGTAGCTTTGGATAGACGGAGCCAGCACTGCACAGTTTGACTTTAGCCTTGCAGAGCAAAGCTTAGCTTGCTGCAATTCATCCCCAAGGGTGTTCCCCCTGAGTGGAGATGATAAGAAAAGTGCTGGGGTTAGACGTTCCTCTGACCTTAGCCCACTCAGGGGTATAGTAGGCTGAGAGGCAGTGTACTGTAGCAAAAGATAACATCTAGAGTGGAAAAGAGAGAGATACAGGTTTTCCTATGACACACTGACAGTCTCCTCCTGCTATCTAAACATTGCTCTATTCTTATTTCGCCAGTTGAAGTTTGGTGCCTCCTAAGTTTCTCTGTGTCTGTGTTCTTCATCTTACTCTGCACTCTTCTCCATCCCATCTGCCCCTTCAGTATGGCAAAATGTACTGCAATGTACTTAAAAACAGTGATAAGATCTTCTTCAATGACTGCACCCATACTCATTTAACTAGGGATAGAATTGTGCTTTCAGCGTGTTCAATGTAATTAAAAGACTTATGAAAGCCGTCTCTAGTTTGTTTGCTTTTTTTATCGATGTCAGTTCAAGTATATGTTCTCTGCTCTGCAGTCGCTGTGTAAATGGAAAACTGCAACAAAACCAGTTTTTAAATAATAAATTCAGCTACCAAATAGAAATATATTTCTGTTCAGTGAGAGTTGGACAATGTCAACTTTGTCACTATCAAACTTTCACTGAGACATCGGCATCAAACTTTTCAATTTAGGGGATTTTGTGTTTCGTGCTTCAACAGTAAGGCACCTCTCTACTTCGCAGAGAAGGAGGTAGAAGAAGAAAGCCTAAGAACTGAGGCTACAAAATAATCCAGAGAGTCGGAGAAGAATGAAACAGAAGACACAAACAATGAGATGGGGACCTGATTGAATTATTGATCTTGCTGGGAAAGGAGAGATGGAGAGATCGTGTCATGTTCAGATGAGAAGGGAGGGGGATGAGAGAGTCAAGAAATTGGATCAATGGAGAGTAGAAGGAGGGGATAAATGAGCTGTAGGGAGATAGTGGCTGAGGGAGCGTCCCTTGAAGTACAAGAACTCAAGAACTTAAATGTCACAACAAAATGTTCAGAGAAAAGGAGGCCAAAGCAACACTAAGAAGAAAAAATAGACATCGCTAATTAGTGAATTATTGAAATCCTCATTTAAACCACATCCTCTGGCTTTAGTTCATGCTTGCCTCCACTACATCCACTGTATAGGCTTAATTATATGTGCTGTCAAAGCTTGGAGACAGTCAGAAAGCTTCTCCTTAGTTTACACACAAGAAGATGTAACGATAAATTGAACAGAGCATCATTAGCTAATTTATCTCTTCAGTAATGTGAGCAAAGCAAAAGCCAAGAGCAATAGAGTTTCAGCTTTCCACGTCTCAAGTACAGTTAATGTAACATAATCTGAACTTAAAAGATAGGCAGAGATAGGGAGAAAGAGGTTGGGATAATCTTGCAAAGTGACAAGTTTCCCAGCAAAACAGCTCACTGGATGTAATATTTTCAGACATGGGGGGAACCAAAGTAAAAAGCCAGCTTTGTGTTTTTCTGAGTTTTGTGGTTGAAACCCAAATATATCCCCTCATGCACAGATAGAAAGGGATTTTTCTATAATATGTCCCCTTGTAAAATCTAAACAGTGCATGAGTCATCAGGATGTTGTGTGATTGATACACACAAAAGTGCAAAAGTCTCTCCTTACTTTGTATGTTGCTTTTAAGGAGCCAAGCGTTCTTGTAATCTTTTAAAGTGGTTTTGGGCAAAGGTTCTCAAGGTTTCCTGAAGGTCTTTTAAAGTATTTCTTTGGCTGCTTTTTCACTCAATTTTAGACCAGAACTTTTAACACATTTTAACACATTTGGCAGGCATAAAATAAAATGTTTGCACCAATAAGGTGAATTCCAAAGAACTATTCATACTTCATATCTGCCTGCTGTGCAGTGTTTCCTTGAAAGATTTTGAAACAAGTGGAGGGCTAAAGAAGAATCCGGCCTAAAGAACTATCTACAGCAGATTAAACAGTATCTGAAAGTGATGCCTTCAAGGAATAGGAACAATTCCAGCAAAGACCTGATACTGTTCACTGAAGCATCATCAGAAATGGTCAAGAAGCCATTCTTAAGGAAAGGGAGAAAAGGCTGAGGTATGCTAAATGACACAAGAAGTGGACTGAAAATCAGTGGCAACAGGTCTTATGGAGGGATGAATCCTCCCCTGAGCCCAAACCTGAACATTACTGAAGCAGTGTGGAATCATCTTGACAGAGAACGAAACAAAAGGCAGCCAACATCCAAAGAAGAGCTTTGGGATGTCCTTCAAGAAGCCTGGAGAACTATTCCTGAAGACTACTTAAAGAAATGACAAGAAAGCTAGTCTAAGAGGGTTCAGGCTGCAAATATTGACTTTCAAGCTTGTTAGAATTGTACAATCTCTGTATTTTGCTTGACACACTGTATTTCAATTTATGATTTCACATGTTTTCACAAACTGTATTTCATGTTTTTCCCGGCAATATCTAAAGAACAGTGGGATGGCTCAAGACTTGTACACCGTTGTAACTATATGACAGACAACAAAAGGTATTTTTAATGGGCAGTTTTCCACAGTGTCGAAAGAACTGTTGTTTTTCAGTGATGAGCAACATCTTTTAAATATAAGAGAGTGACCATAAAGGATCATCTGATGTTCGATTCTATGTAAAAAACACGCCAAATGAATTTTTTCAACTGTACTGACGGAGTGTGGACTCTACCCAAAGCAACATCTGTCGTGCAGAAACATAAACAGCTTTTTGACGTGGAACGAGCTGCTGATCTGTTGAGCTCGCAGCTGTCCCTCCTGAAGCGAGTCGGTACAGAGAGCGTCATGGCACAGCTTTCCTGTGAGCTTTGCACCATCAGGTGAGTGAAGGGAAACCCAGCTTAGCCTTTAAATCTGTTTATACTCGGGCAGTAAACTACAGTAACCGTGAGCTACATATGTTGTCCTACTACCACAGTGAAGTGATGTTGATATGGACAGACTGGCTGGATAAAGTGTGCAGGAGCAAAGTGTATTACCTGGTTAAGTAGCTTACTGCAGAGCGAGGCGTATACTAAATGTCTCTGTGTGTCAGCAACACCACAGTACAATAACTGTTCATCTTCAGCGTGATTTACTAAACTTTAACTTTGTCATGTGGTCTCTCCGTCAACGATATCTAAGCCGTGTCTACTTCTTACATGATCTAAGTTTGCTATGTGGTTGCATCATAAACTTTTATTGTTGTGTTAGATTAGATAAGACCTCTCTGACACACATTTGTAAATGACTCAAAGCATCTTACATGACAATCCTCACGTCGCTGTGGGTCCTGACCCACACGGATGCTCTGATGAATGTCAGCGCGTCCCATGTGCTTTAAGAGTTTTATGTGGTGGAACTGGGACTATCAGCATAATGGAAAGTTGGGTGTATTTCGCCACATTGCGTACACAGCAGTGAGGGTTTATACAGACAGGGGGGGAGGAAACATCTGTTGTGTGCTCAGCCAACATGATCAACTAGACATTATGACTTAATGTAAGCTGTAACCTTATATGAACAAGTTTTAAAATAATAGAAAAATGGCTTCTCTATCTATGAGGAGTAATACTCCTGCATTCTACACCTGTACACTGTTAAAAAGGAGACAGTTCAAACAATAAAGAATAGGTGTGATCATTGAATGTTTGTTTTACAGCTCGCTCCCCTGAGGCTGCTTGTTTTTTTCCAATCTTTCTCCCTCTCTTTAAACTTCTTTCTTTGCTTACCTAGGTCAGTATTTCTCTGACATCAGTGGCCAAATGAGTTGATAGGAATGCTTCCCCCCCCTCTTCAAAAAAGAGAGTTACTGGAATAACACAGCACACATTACATGTAATGACTCCTGTCTGGTTTAAGTTCAAAACAGCTGAGAAAAGAGCCTCAAATAAGACTTGTGTGTAATAACTTCACGCACCAGCAGGAATTGAGGCTGCATACAAAAACACAGGCCTTTGGAGCTTGGTTTGGCTTTGCCCTCACTCCCCAGAGTCACATTGAGTACATGTTTGTGAGTTTGTTTTGAATTATTATGGGTGAAAATTCAGTCATCACTCTCTCTCTCTCTGCCACTTTCTTCCTTCAAGGATTGAAATTGTACAAATTTCTTCTCCATTTGTCCTACCTTCTTTCTGGGGTGTGACAGCCTCTTCATCTCCTCCCTCCTTCTCAGCAGTACAGTTGTACCCCTTCTTCTTCAGGATGTTGCAGATGAGGATGCCCAAAAGGCCCATCACGCAGAAGACGGGCACCAGAGCGAACACGGCGTATTCTGCCGTCTTCTCCTCTGCGCTGCGTACCACCGTGCTGTTGGCAGGTCCTCCTGCTCCACCAGACGGACCTTTCTCCACTGTGCGGATTGTTCTGACATGCACATTTGCTGAGAGAGGGGAGAGGAAAGGAACAAAAAAGATTAGAGGGACGTGGTCTTATCCACATAAAGAGGAAATGAAGAGATGTAGAGGCACGCTTACTTTTCACACAGGGACTGTGGGTGGAAACTTGCCCTGGAGTAGTGGCACCAAACCTGCAAATGGACAAGGCAGAATAGAAAAAGGCATAATTAAAGAGATGGATAGATTGAAAAAACATGAAGGACTATGAATGAATCAGTGGTTTTAGTCTGTGGCATGCTGTGTCCAATGGAGCCTCGCTCTGCCCATTGTGGTAAATGACATGCTGCATTGGTTCGTGTGTGAGTGTAAATGGGTTTTCTTGTTTTCTACAAAGCGAAAATAACAGGACTGCATTTAGCACAACAGTTTGGGAGTTGTGATGTGGAAGCAAAGCCCTTTAAATTGGAGGTCTACGGTTAGATTGAAGTATGGGTGGATTAACAATCAAGAAGGTAAGACCACCAAAGAGGCAGACCAGCAATTCTTACCCACGCAGACAATCCCCACAAATAGCATCTGAACTAGTGGTGCCAGAGGTCGCAACTTTTCTGTCGAGGACCTTGCAGGAGGTGTGCGGACGGCAGAGTTCAGCATCCAGTGTATCTGAAAAGCTTCCCAGTGGGCACAGCTGACATTGCACATCATCTGCTGGACTCTGGACCTGCCCACAAGCCTGAGAAGAAAGAAAATCCCTCTAAACTCAAAGACAGAGGACTGTAAAAGGACAAAACGATGCAAGCTCTCCGGTAATAAATGTTTAGATTAGGTAATCATCTGTCTTATCTTCTTTATACTTTCAAATAATCGGGTTCATAGACTGTTCAACAGTAATTACAAGTATCATAGTAATGAGTAAATGTACCAGACCTCAGAGAGTAAGTGTGTTCTTTAATTACAGCACACAACCTAAACAAAAGTGGTTACAAAATAATGGCATACAACTCTGCTCTTATTTGTGAATGTATAGAGCAATTATTTTATTTGTGTTGACTTTGGTGCCAAAAATTCAGTTATGAAGTAAGGAAGTAGTTGAAAAAATCATTCTAAAATAAACACTTTGGCTACATTCACATTACCAAGCTGAATTGGTTAAAATCTAATTTTCTTTTGTTACTGTGACATATAAAAAATTTTTCAAGGCTGCACGGACAAAGAAATTTGACAATTCGGATTTTCTAAACTGGATTTGTGAGACCTCGGTGTGCGGTTCTGTTCTGGATGCACTTGGAGATGCAACATGTTTGGGGACGGATTCTATATGAACGTTTTTCCCGTTAATGTGCAACACCAACGCTAGCAATAGCTGCTAAAACAGCAAAGGCTTGTCGTCTAGCTTTTCGTGTCCATCTCAATCTTTTCCAGTATAGCAGGATAAGTGTTTGCTTTCTTTTCGGAATTGCTTGGGTGTTTCAGTCTAATCTCGCCAAATGGTCTCACAAATATCATTTTCATTGAGTGCACAGGCGTGCCATTTCAGTGTTCACATGAAAATCAGTGAGAACACTTGCAGTTACGATGGTGAAACGTCAAAGCTGAATATATTTGAATCATAACTGAATAACATGGCTGGTAATGTCAACGTAGCCTTTTTTTATTTTGCTGTCTGTAGTTGATCGACAAAAACATGCCATGCAGTTCTCCTGTTCTCATTTAGGGTCTAAAAACTTTGAATGTAGCCGATATCATCACAAGTCATTTGCACACTCCTTATTGTAAGTGCTACACAACACAGAGTAAAGAGATATAATCCTTTTCTTTCTGTTTGCTGTCTCACCTTGGATGGCTCCTGGCCTGCAGGGCATTGCAGACACTCACACCCTTCCCCCCACCGACACTGCACCGCTGCAGTCCCACCACAGCCAAACACCTGGGAGACACACATGCTGCAGTCAGTGACGGTGCAACCACATATTCAAACAGGCGTACACACATGTGATCTATATATTTACCGCAAGAAGGACAAGAGCCGAGCAGCAAAGGTGGTTCCTCATCTTCTTCAATGTATTCTTCTATGTACATATGATCTGCAGGAGACACACAGTGGAAAAAGGCTTTAATCATATTTGAAAACAAAAACACAACGAGGTTGCGTACGTCAAATGATTTAGAAAAAACCCCAAAACTTTCAGAGTCCAGTCAGATATGAAAACACAAGACACATTACAGCGCAACTCTCAGTCACAGAACATGAGCATGCACAATCACACAAAAGCCACACAAGTTCATGTGGCAAAAGAAGACCTGAGTCATTTTTGTGTCTTATTAAGAGTGCAGTGACTCTGGTAACAGGGAGGTAAGGAGCAGTTGTAAAAGCTGTAAATAACATTTAACGTGATTCAGAATCTTTTTATGTACAGCTGTGAATGGACCTGGGATTTTCTGGGGCTTTATTTGGACATCTCACATACACATTTTACATAGTGATTCATTCTGCAAGACGGTCATTTGGCAAAAAAAAATTCTGACTTTCTGAACACTTGACATTACAAGGAATAAAAAGGAAATTTGAAGGAATAAAGCAATCAAAACTAGGACATGTTCAAACTTTCTGACACAAACTACGGTTATCATCTTTAAAGTAAGCTGAAGTAGGAAAATCTTTGACAAAAACGCATTTGAAATACTTTTTAATGCAATAATGTACCTAATTACACGTTCCTATGCACTTACAGTGGAAAATTAAAGGCGTTCATCATGGTCTTTTCACTGAAGTTCCCACCTGATGTCACCTATTGAACTCTTGTCATCACCAACTTTTTTATGTTTCACCTGCATTTACAGCATCCTGAGACACTGGTTTACGTCCAAATTTAAGTTTTCAGGGTAACGACACATGCCAATATGTCTAAGATACAACTTCACTTTAAAAGTACAGCAGAGAAGTCAGCCTTATGGACAGTCTCCAGGCATGCAGCACAAGCTCCAGTAATTCTATTTGTTTAACAGGTCTTTCAATGTAACCCACTGATTGCATCCAGGAACATATCAAAGAAATCAGCGTACATCCATGATGGACTGTACAGAAGCCTATAAAAAATGTCATGTTATCACAGTTTGTCAGGCTGCTATTCAATGCTGTAATTTCAAAACAATTTATTGTCCCATGACTCTAATCATTTACCAACTGACAAGATACAAAAAAAAAAAAAAAGTATGTGGGCCTATGTGGCTACAATTACAGGATTGTAAATCCACCCAACACTAGTATTATCAGGGGAGACCTCAGCCTGCCACCATACAGCAGGTAGTTAGTGGTGAAGATTCTACTTTAAAAAGATAAACACGAATGACATAAAAGTCAACTTATCACTCTACATTTTGTACGATGAAATCTGAGTATGAAAACATCCCGTTTGGGTAACAGCTGACACAGCAGAGTATGCCAGGGATAATTTTTTCTTTTCTAGCTGTACTTTTCTCACATTAGGAAAAAATTAGGGGTTAGCCCCAAACAGACTGAACTACTGATGTAAAAAAAAGGAAATAAAAAAAGGAGAAACAATGACTGAAAAAGGATGCAAAATGATCAGAGAGGACAAAGACTGAGTTGCATACTTACCCCAGACTTGCAGCTGACGGACACAGTTGCCGTGGCAACTCAGCAAGGATGCTTTACCGCTACAAATGCTGAATCAGGATTAAATTCTTATTTGCTGTAACCTTCTTGCAGCTGTCTAAGAATAACACAAACGCCTGATTAAACACTGTCCTTTTCACCAATGTGAAAATGAAGATTTTTAAATCTAAGTCGATCTATAATAGAGATCCAACACTTCAGTACAACTAAAAGAAAAAGTTATAGAAGTGAGGGGAAATTCAGTTACACACGTCTGCGTAGCTGAATGGAAAACTCAGAGTACCTGGCAATGTCTTATACTGTCACTCTAACCACAGACACACCCCCGACGCTCTCAGGACATGCCCCTTCTGCCACAGCTAAAACTGTTAGTGTGAGTGTGTGTGCCCATTGTGAATGTGCATGGGTGAGGCTGCTTTAATGATGCTCTTCACCTTTGAGCAAGTAGAAAAACATGACACTTTACTATTAGTTAGCAGGTAAATCAACACTTCTCCATTTCATTCTATTCACTCTGCTGCTATGTGTTTGCAAAGCACACACAAATGTCAGCACAAGCTCATACACTTATACGTCTTATCCCAGGTGCACACGTGCAGTGATTGCTTCACAAGTTTCTGCACAAATTTCCTTCACCCATTAATTGTTAATGTACAGAGAGTATCTAAAACATCTGGGATGCCATCACCTCTAGCCAAGACAAAGCTGGGCCTTACAAAAACAAACAAACAAAAAAAATTTAATGTCTTTATGATTTCAGACTGGCCCTCATTCCAATAACAGACTTCTAAGGCGTAATTTTAGGGGGGAAGAAAAAGATAAAGCCGGGACAGAGAAACCACTAACTCGAAAAAGGAGCACAGGGCCAAAAGCCACGGGCCAATCCAATCGGAGAGGGAGAGAAGACAGAAAGAAAGCAAGAGGGAGGAAAAGGAAAGAAGAGAAACTGGCAGGAAGTGACATGGCTAAAATGTCAGGCTGATAGCGTGATATATTTATGGAAGCATTTCTTAAAATGCCATACAAACCAGACCAAGAGGCTAATTACAAGTCAGACACGCGCACATATGTCTACATTTGCTAACATGCACCCTCATGTGCACACATGGCCGAAGAAGGAAAAAATGATCAATAAAACGACAATGATAGAGAGAGCGAAACAAAAATGGGACCCACAATTAAATACCGCTGTTTTTGGAAAGTGTCAAGTAACAAATTGGAATGAGCTGCAGGGGTTGAACAATGCTGGCTATCCACAAACAACCTCACTTGACCTCCAGAAGTGCAGTCACCGAAACAACTGTGCTTAAACTGCAGGAGAGAAATGTAAACTAACTTATGATGTGATTAATGTATGTATTCTGATACCATTACACATCAGCAGGGTGTTTATCTAAGCTTGTTTATCGGAGTATGACATTTTAAACAGTTTAAAAAGTCTTATCATCCACAAAAGCTTCTGCTAAAAGTTCCTGATCCAATATGCACCATTTAACAAATCTTATAGTTTGTCAGCTCATTTGCTGATTACCCACAGGACAGACCAGAAGATGCATATTGTAGTGACACATGCAGCGGAAAATTCCTTAAAATACAGAATATGTGAAAGGATGTCCAAATCCCAAACCACTGCCTTCAGATGTCGACAATTCACAGCCAGGGAACCAAAGCCAGTCATGTCTGTAAATGCAATGCATTTACATTTATATCCACTTTGTCTGAGGTTTTCTCCACAAACCCACTACAATAGGGACTGCCACATGTGGGACTTCCACTGGCCCTACAGGCACGTGAATGCCCCGTGTCCACGCAGGGCCTCGTGTGCCTTCAAATACCCATTGTTTTTTTCTTTCTTTATCCATCAAAGTGCCACCTAATGCAATGCAATGCACAATGCTCCACAGCTTCAAAATAGCGATCCGTCCTTAAGTCTGTCAATCCATCTTTCCATCCATTCATTTTATGCAGTTGTGTGTGACCAGGTCACCCAGTCATCAGATTCCTCAGCCACCACTTTCAGATCTTCCAGGGAGGTGTTCCCAAAGCAGCCAAGAGACGTAATCTCTCAAGCAGGTCTGGCCAAAGCTACCTCCTAGTGGAATAAATCCAAAACACCTTCTTGGGAGGTCCATCCCAGATTAACAAGCATTAACAAGCATCACCTGAGGGTGAGGCCAGCCACCTTTTGGAGGAAGCTCATCATGGCCCCTTGTTTTCAGGATGTAATTTTCTTGGTGACCATCCACTGCTCTTCACTATAGGTGCAGGTTGAAAAGAAGAAAGTGGCTTGCAAATGAATAATTTCACTTTGCTGGTCAGCTTTCTATTCACCACGACAGTGTTCCTGTCACTGCAGATGCTGCCCTAACCCAATCATTTATCTTCTGCTCCATTCTACTCTCACTTGTGATCTTGACCCAGAGATACTTGTACTCCTCCACTTAAGGACATGACTAACTCACAATCCAGAGTGAGAAATCCATCCTTTTCAGACTGAAGACTACTGCCTCAGACTTGGAGGTGCTAATTCGCAGCCCAGCTGCTTCACAGCCAGCTGAAAACCATCACAGTGTCCGTCGTCATTTCAACAAATCACAACCTCCATACCTTCCCACCAATAGCTGCACATAACATTATGTCCTTAAAGGTTATGGACACTACTGGTGAGCCATGGGTGCCCTGATGGAGTCCAACACCCATCTGAAACAAGTCTGGACATCCTTTTAGAAAGTTCTTCATTTTGGGAAATATGTTAATTGGCTCTCTTGACAAGAACTAGATAAGAAGTTAGATAGCACTGCCATAAATTTAAGCCCAAAAATAAAGTTACAGTCAGCTACCATAACCTCTTAGGCACACTTTAAATCCCCACCTAAAGCAGAAGCTTGTTCTCTTGTCAGTCCCTGGGCTGCCGATGCTGCTGATTCATCAAAACCAGAAGCATCTCTCAGAAGTTTTTCTTAGGAGTCAATGCTGTGTTAATATTGTTTACGCTGAGAGCTAATGCTATCTTAGGAGTGACCCACGTAAGGTTATAGAAGGAGTAACAGTTGTAGTAACACAATGTTTGTCCCAGAGAACCAAGTCTGATTCCAGTGTTAAACCACAGCTGAAGTCATGGTCCAATGGCATCCCTGAAAAACCTTTGCTTTTCAGCTTTGCTCTCATTTGTTATTTGTTTAGGCATAGGCATGGTTTGAGAAAGATGGTTAGGCTCAGGAAAAGATCAAGGCTGGGGTGTGCCTTTTCACAAAGCGGATCTACTATATGCATAGTAAAATAACACATCAGGTAATACTGTCGCATCACGGTTTGACACCAACTGGCGGCTGGTTTGCCAGAAAGTGAGATGAGACTCTAAGTCCACTAACGGTTGATAGATCATTTGAAAATGCTTCTCTTACTTCAAGAATTTTTCACTTCCTGCCCAACACATTCAGCCCATTGTCAGGAGTTGTAAAGAGATAATAAGAGATAATATAATCAATAATATTTAGTGGTGCTTGTTGTGGTTCCATGGTATATGTAAGCTGCACTGAGAGGCCTGTCTTTAAAGGGTTTAAAGAGTTTACTTGTTTCCACGTGTGCTTGCTGTCCCTGCTGAACTGTCAATTCCGTAATTGCATTTTATTGTTTGAACTTTCCCCTTTCATCCCTTGCATGCTTCACGCCTGTGTCTGCCATGTGCTTTGGTTTGGAGTCCGCAGTCAGATGGATGTGTGGTTTGAAGGGATAGATGAAGGATTAAAAGACATAAAAGAAAAGAAAGAAATTGAGAGGAGACAGGAGAGGAGGAAGAGCAGGATATAACAGGACAAAAACACCTCTCAGAATATCTCAGCAAACACAACAAAGATGCCAACAGACACCAACACCCACAGTGTTTTCGTCATTTTATGTGACAGGACGAAAACAGCAAGACAGGAAAAAAAGAAAAAAAAAAAAGCAAAACACATCAAAGGCATAACAGAGGATTGTGGTGACTTTTCCTTAAATTTCATAAAACAATAATTATCCAAAAACCTCGGAAGTGTTTGACACAAGCAAATAGCAAGTCACTCCAACATTAGATGACAAGTCATCTTTTCTGTTTTGTTCAGGGGGGCTAAAAATAGCAATAATAAAGAAGTGATGGCAGAGGCATGACAAAAACACAAACATTATTCCGCTCTGTGGTGGTTTGGGAGGCAAGGACGAGCTAAATGTGTTTGAGAGCTTTTCCTGCCTCCTTGATGTCATGCTGCAGCTGAGCTGAGAAATCCTCCTGGATGAAGCTGTGAAGGAAGGAAGGAACCACAAAAGAGGAAACACAAGAATGGGTGGAACTCCTTGCTTTTCAGTCTGAGGTGACTGAGCAGGAGGGGAGATCATGGGGCGAGCCACCATGTTACTGGCTTCCAAACAATGAGCTGTCATTGTCAAGCTGACTGCAGGATTTGGATTTGACATGAGACTCTATTTTATTTTTTTGAGTCAAGCGTAGACACTCAAAAAAGCTAGTTTAGTCATGCTGACAGATCTGCTATATTTAAGGGGTTGACAGTCAGGACAAACAGCAAATAATAATCCGTTTGCTGAATCGATTTCTTTATTGATTGGTTGGGACATGACGAAGTATTCTTGCTTTGACTCTTGTAATTGAGACCTTTGTTTTTCTGCCCAGGTCAAACAAAATGTTTTCATTGAAACTGACATTGTTATTCAAGCCAGACAAATAGATGGAAAAAAAAAACAACAGATGTCTATACTTTTAAAAACGGTGGCCCCGTGCTTGGGTGACACGAAAGAGAGTCCTATGATTTTTTATTTACCTCTCATGAACTGAATCTTTGCAGAATGAGAGAAGTTTTCTTTTTCACATAGATTTTTTTTAATGACGCCCAGAAACAACAAAAGCATCTGCAGCATTAGCAGATTTCTTAAGTAAATTCCCTTTCAGCCTTGGATTTCTTTTTATGTTTGTTTGTTTTAGGTTAGCTTGTATGGACTGTGGGAAAAAAAACTGGTCTTCACCTCTGAAAACTGATTTGGCCTTTGTGTAATAAAAACTATATATGTCCATGTAGAAGAAAAAGACAATTCCTTACAATCACAGGACAATTTTGAAGAATTGGCTGTGAAGTGAACTGTCCCTGTTTGTCATGGGTAATGACACTGTTTAGTGGCAGAGAGTGAGCTAACGCTAGTAAAAAGAACATGCTTAGCTAAAATCAACAAAGGAAAAAAGAAAAGAGCCCAGTCATTTCCACTGGAAACTCATTCACCTGGTCGATTATTTACCTGAAGATGATGGTGATTATATGCTTAAAAGTTTTATAATATTTCGAGGGTTCAAGTTCTAATGCCCTGCCTAAAAGTGTGCCACTGACATAAGAAGCAGATGCTGAAGGGGACTAACTAACAAATACAGACCACTCTTTAGCAAAAATATTTTTTATATCCACACTTGACATGACCATTTTTGACTCAATATTACTATGAGGCAATACCTAAAAATGTGCTGAGAGTGGCACCCAGCTCTTAGGGTACTTAACCCTAACCCTAACCCTGGAAATCCAGCTGTTAGCTGGTCTTGCACCCTGTAAGACCTAATATCAGCTTCACATCTTTTCTTTTTTCTCAGAAAATTGATACCCACAGCAGCACGGTGGTGTGGTGTTAAGTACTGTTGCCTTATAGCAAGATGATTCCTAGCTCAAATCTCTGGGCCTTTCTGTGTGGAGTTCACATATTTTCTCTGTGCCTGTGTGGGTTCTAGCCAGCTGCTCTTGGTACTCCACAGTCCAGATTAATGTATGTTGCATTAAGTTGTTATTCTAAATTGAGCATGCATGGTTGCTTTTCCCCTCCCTTGCAACTTTGACTTGGATACAGCAGGTATGAAAAAATAATTCATTAATTTATTCCCAGTTCTTTACATACGAGGTTCTTATATATATCTGAGAGGGTTGGGGAAGGACTCATTCTTAAGGTGGCATCCTTTTCACACATTTTGGTGTAAAAGAGTAATAAACAGTAATTTTTGTTACAGTCTTACAAAAACTTTAACATAGATGCAGGCCTTGACAGCTGCACTATTTTGCCATATTGCAAGTAGTATACTAACCTATTCATAAAAGCTTTTACCTGTCCTGATCCTCAATTAGGTAGTTTTACTTACCTTAAATAAACCAAAATGAATTTAAGGGACTAGTCAGGCAGTGGGGTCAATAGGTTTTGTTGAAGAGTGAAAGGTAAGTTTCATATTTTTGTTCTTTTGTTCAAATAACTGCAGAGGACTTGACTGTCCAGAGAATCAGCACTGCAATAAAACAACTTCAATTTCTGACCCTCTGTGGTTGCAGAAATCCTCCTTCAATTCATGAAACCCTTTGCAGTTAACTAAATTATCTCTACAAACACATTTGTTTTCATGAATCCCTTAATAATTCTAATTCTAAATGGGAAAAATAAAAAGGATTTCCCTCTCTGTCATGACCTAGGTAGATTTGGCCATGCTTATATGTCTACCTATTAAGCCTACAAGGTCATACACCATGTCTAAGCCTTGAGGAACACCTCGTTGTGATGCACATGAGTATTATCTTACAGCGTGATATACAACTGAAAAAGAACTGAGGTTGCAAAAAAAGGTTTAAGGTAATTATACTCCATTATTCATTAGATATTTTGTGGGCCGAGAGATAATGTGCACGTGTATGAAAAGGACGTGATTGGGAGAACCATACCCTCTGTTTGACTTCATGGAGGTGCCCATTATCGGCAAGTGAAAGGCTGATTTACGCCAACACTTTGTACGTTAGTGCTTAGACAATGTCTCGCTATGGAGAGCGTGTCTAGCAACTAGGCAGGTGTCATTTACCCCTCTGTTTCTCTCACTGTATCTCTGTTTCAGTCATTCCCTCTCTACTTGGGTTGGTGTGATGTCAGCCATCACGTTTTCCAGTGGAACTGTATACCAGCAGAAACTAAGCAGGCTTCTCTTTTTTTCTCCGCTGCACATTGTCTTTTAGACAACACTAAATGGAACAAGAGAAGCTGACCTGGGAGGATAAGAGGTAAAACACACACCAGAGAGAAAATCCAGAAACCCAAAAGCAGCATATTTTGTTACAGCTAACCATGCATACAAAGACATGCAAACTGGTAACTGTTTGCTTGACTTTTGGACATAAAACAGATACTGTAATCAGTCATAACTTCACAGATGCTTAGGGCACAATCACAATTTTGTTAAGCTGCTTAAGTGGCATCATTCAAGAGATGTCATGTATCTTTTCAGTCGCGTTCTGCCTTGCATAAATGTGGAAACGACAAGCCGCTCCCCAACCTCATCAGAGAAAGGACAATGGTATGTGACTGGTTGGTGGGACAAAAATTTATACTTAAACAACCTATGAAAGGAACTGTAGTGAAGTGACCAATGAAACAACTGAAAACAGGACTCATACCGTAGCCTCCTGGGTGAAAGTCCTCTTTTACTCAGATGTAGGTTTTCTTGCTTTTTCTGCTTAGATGTAGAATTTACGCATTTAGTTTCCTAAACTGACTTGTTGTCCTCTAATGGACCAACATGTCTGATTCACACTATGTTGCAATATTTCTGTTAAATTTCTGTACCTAAAACTGTGGTGGTGGGGGGGTTCTTAAAGAATGTTTTGTATTTGTTACAAGGAGTAGAGGATAGTGTTATTTTTCAACTCACCAGGAGTCAACCACAGACCAGCTCTGTCTACACTGAAAAGATCTAATGGGGCAATTAGAGTTGGACGTAACAGAGAGTTGTTTTTCAAGGTTTGCTGTTTTCCCTTACATCATCACCATGATTAGCAGAGGATGTAAATCAACTCCTTATGTGGCAAACACCTGAAACAATGATTCACTACCTGTACACTCAAGACACAGGCTCACACACACACACACACACACGCAGACACAAAACAAGTTCCCATTTACACACATAAACATATAGTATGTAGTCAGTGTGAAAACAACACTTCTTCCAACATGTTATCTCTATTTGTGAAACAAATGTGAAGGATTCAGCTAATTACTGTTTTAGTGACTGGAAAAATCTGTTTTAAGAGGTTGAGCTCAGGTGAAGCAAACATGATTTTTTACTTTGCCATCTGTACTTAGTCATACGTAAATTTATACATTTTCTCATCTCACTCGTATCAAGACTGAAGTAAGGACGCAGTAATTATCAAAATGTCAAACTATCTTCCTTCTGAAAGACACCACTGTCACTGAGGGATACAGGTGTACTACATGTGATCTGAAACAAATGTTCCGGTAACATCCACATGGCAACACCCCGGGTAGTCTGGCTTAACATTGCCTAGATCTGCCAGCTTGCCTTTGCTCTTGTAGTGCATCCTGCTGCCACTTCTTGATCAGGTAAAAATCACTCTGCTGTGGTGCACTGTGCGTTCTGACGTAGTCATAAAAATCTCTTCTATAGTAAGTCCTTTGTGCAAATGGCCACTATGGCAAACCACTGGCACTTTGTGCATTGATAAGTCTATGGTACCCATGACCCTGTTGCTAATTAATCACTGATTATCTTCTCTTTGACCATATTTTGTGGGCACCAACTACTGTACAAGAGCTGCTGCTCTGCCTCGACCTTTTGAGAACAACTTAGTTCATTGTCAGCACCACCTGGAATTTATCCCTAATTAAAACGCATCACCTTCGAGAAGCAACTGCACACTTGCTGCCTTACACATACCACTCTTGAGGAGTTATTCTAACAGGATAACATTCCATAATATCGTGTCAGTAACTTGTGAAAAAGACGGGGGAAAAACAAGAAAAATAAATCAAATTTAAATAATATTGACAGCTAAGCAAAACAACATCATTTCGAAACCCTTCAATTTGCCCTCAACATGGAACGGAACCACAGAGACAAACATAGCTCACATTCACATATATTTATGGATCTAAATATGCTTCGTTTTGAGTTTTATTCAATAACCCCATGCAACAGAAGAGAGGTTCAGTTCTGCCATTACTCAGTGGTTGTTTTGAAACCAGGCATGTCTGTAGCACTTCAAACATGAAGGATTTCATTATTCCTCGCCAAAACATGACACACACACACACACACACTCACGCACACGTTCACACACATCACTCGCAATATCACTCACTTGTGCCTTGTCATAAAGAGATCAACCCGGACATGCTGGTGTATGATTTACTCTGGCAGCTAAAAGCCAGCGACTGGTCACTGGCGAGTTCAGCTAGCAGACTGCGGTTGCGTTCAGAGTTGTTCTTCCACGGCAGGAACCTGCTTGTGTGGGTAGAGAGCATCTGCTCCATTTTCCCCTCTTTTCTTATTTTTAAGACTGTATCATTAAATATCATACAGTAGGGCTGGAGATGGAGAGAGGGGGAAAGGTCATCTGACCAACCTGGATCTGCTTTTGCTGAAAGTGAACAGTTAAGTGTCTCAGCAAACGCCTTAGCAATAGTATCAGTATGATAGAGCTCCTTGTATGGTTATTTACAAGGTCATGGTGTCATATTGGAGGCCCAGTACTTGGCATGTACCTGAAAAGCTGAAATTTTAGTGTATTTTGGCCTCAGATGATGCTGAAACTATGATTTACAGAAATAGAAAAAGTTGGGATGATATTTTAAACTAAACTATAAATGACATGGCTTTTGTGAACTTTAGATACAGAAAAAAAAAATCCGCAACCTGACTTTCAAAATCGTAACTCTAATTGATGGAAACACCTCTGGAGCATCACTTACAATTTACCCACTTACTGTAAAATCACTAAAGAAACAGCAGCAGTTCTTCCTCAGGACAATCTCATCCTCAGAGAGGGAATGTAAATGAAAATTTACTACTGTGCATCAAATCTTGTTTATAATTAAGCCTGGGTGTGGACTTTATGTACATGTAGGCTGTAAATGTATGTAAGTGAACTTTTCTGCATGTTCATGCCAATATCTGCCCAGGTTTTTATGTCCACATCCCCCTGTAATTATCCATCCCTTCCCCAGTCTCTGTGTGGACGCTGAGCCAGCTTGGAAAAGCATCTGCGGCCAGTCAGTGCAGTGGGAATTTCTTTGGCACAGAAGTTCCTGGCTGACATTGGAAAGGCAGGCAGGCAGCTGAGGCACGGGGACGGAAGACCGTTGGGAAGAACTCCCAACCACGCTGGTTGGAAGACAAGGCAGGCAGATGACAAGATTGCTGGGTTAATTAAAACTGGGCTTAAGTCTTTGACTTCCAGATGCCCTCACACACAGACACAGGCACACACACACTGTTGAAGTGAGGGCAGGGGTGAAGGATTGTTTCTCCGTTTGTCAGCAGGATTCTGCAATGACAGGAAAGATGAGTTCAATGAAACTTGGTGGGGATGTGATGCAAGTGGACTCACTTTCTATAAAACTCCAAGTGTCCCACAGCTCTAATCTCACACTTTTAATGCAGATTCTTCTCATAATTTGCCTTTCTCTCTCGAAGTTTCTCTCCTATTTTCTCTTCTTCACATTCTGTCGGAATGATCTCATCC